>NW_008345290.1:3395587-3447661 GCF_000622305.1 Nannospalax galili
TAGACCCAGCTGGCCTGGAACTCACTATGTAGACCAGGCTGGCCTTGACCTCACAGAAATCCACCTGCCTCTGCCTCCCATGTACTGGATCTAAAGGCGTGCGCCACCATGTCCAGCTTACTACTTTTCTTTAAGTACACTGTGCATATTTTTCTACTTGCATCTAAAGTTTTTAAAAAATACTATTTTATGTGTATGAATGTTTTGCCTACATGTATAAAAGTGCACCCATGTCTACAATGCCCATGGAGGTCAGAAGAGAGTGTCAGATTCCCCTGGAACTGAAGTTATGGACGTTTTTTAGCTGCGATGTGGGTGCTTGGAATCAAACCTGGATCTTCTGCAAGAGCAGCAAGTGCTCTTAACCTCTGAGCCATCTCTCCAGCCCTGCATCTTTTAAGAGGGTGTATGCTTTATTACTTAATTTTTTTCTGTAGTCTTATTTTTTCTCCATTGTCCATGGCGTACCCTAATGTTCTGCTTCAGATATACAGGCACAATGAATGCTAATTGAATTACTTAATTGAGATATACTGTTTTTATTTTTGCAAATAAGGCTTTTGATCTGTCTTTGGAAGAATCACTGACTTCAGAAGACAAGCTTGGCAATATCGACGAGATCCTAGAGAAGACTGAATCATGTGTCTGCAAAGAGCTAGAGATATCTTTGATTGTGTGTAATGTATTATTGTTTCCTATCAAGCAATGGCTTCATTTGCTAGCTGGATGGTATTAACCAATAGTGTAGTTTTTCTTGCTAGATAGTACTAAGACTGGCCTTCATTTGCCTCCTTTGAGGTCTATTTGAAAAACTTATACTGTCTAATCCAAAATGATACACAATCTTAATTCTTCCATAGGATAGTGTTTTCATCTGAGTAAGACATTTTACATTAAGAAATTTAATTCTGGGAGACCCTCCCTTGTACTCATAAGTGGATCAGCTTTCTGTACTTTGTGAGTTTGTCATATCTAATGAATTTAAGAAAATGCTCATTAGATCTTATGAAAAACTGAAAAAAATCTGGACAAGCTTTGGAAGTACAGATAGAAGAATTATATGAGATCCCTGTCTCTATTGTGTATGACCTGTATTTGCTGTAGCGAATTAAAAGTTAATTCCCACTCTTGGGAGGCAGAGGCAGGCAGATCTCTGTGAGATTGAGGCTAGCCTGGTTTATGTAGTGAGTTTCAGGCTAGCTGAGTCAACAGGACACCCTCTCTAAAAAAGTGTATTTTGTAATCTAAACCTTTAAGCCTCGCTCATTGGGACTCTTAATTATTCAGCCTTTTTACAAAGCTTCAGTGATAATGCTTTTCTTTCTTTTTTTGCAGTTTTATTTATAATGTATTAAATCCTGCATAATTTGTTTTTCTGTTATTAAATAGATTTGATTGGTTTTGTCAGACTTAATTTTTAGAATTGGTTGTTGAGAGATGATTTCAAAAAATAATTTATAGTGTTTCAGTTTTAAATTTGTTTAGAATATTGGCTACCCTGACATCCTTTAATATTCCATTTCAGACAGCTTCAGAAACAATATATAGTATAATAGAGATAAATTTTGCATATGAACAGCTTTGATATCAGTCTTCATCTAGAAAAAAATTTGAGAAACAATTTGAAATGGATATGGCAGTTTTTAAAAATGTCATTTTGAAATTTATCCATTGTTAGTAAAGGTTTTAACCATTTGGCTATTTATGCATTTAGGAGCAAGGTGCTGTAGACAAGGAGATCATTTTAAATACATATAGTCAAGTACTTCAGAAGATCCGTACTGAGGAAAAGTTCATTGCCACTCTGCTGTCCAAATACAACGACAGTGTTGAGGTTAGATTTTGCTTTCTCTTACTGTAAATTGATATTTTGTATTTTTTACTAGTTGAATCTTTCTCTATTTTAGCCTTCCATGTGTTAGTATTGCTATAAAAACAGTATAGCCATTGTTATCTACATGTAAATTCACTATAAAGTGTGAATGATGGTTTTTGTATATATGTTAGTGAGTCTTAAGTCTTATTTTTCTTATGTACTTAAAAACATTTTCATCATTTTCTATGTCTGCATTTTTACTCTAGGAAATTTGCTATGTCAGAAAGATATGAAATAAAACATTGCTTTTAATACTCTTAGCTTAAGAAATAGTTTACAGTATTCCTGTTTGAATGGGCACATGCATCCACACTTAAAAATGTGTACACATGCTTTTCAATGCATTGTCTTGTAAGCTATTTTTGTCATTTTTAGCATATTATGAACTTTTCCCCACATGATTAATGATTATTCTGTACTTTCCTTTTGAGTGGCAAAATTATTCTTGCATACATATATAACATTATTTAATGTTATGTTATTATATGTTGGATGTTGAGGTTACTTCTATTTTTTGCCATATAAATAATGCTGTAATTACACATAATTTTTATGTGTAATTTCTCAGATTCCTGTATTTTTTAAATTTAAAGGAATGAGTGTTAATAAAACTTGATGAACATTGTCAAACCACTTTTGAGAAAGATAATTTTAATTTATACCTTCACTATAAATTTCATTTCTTATTCATGCTGTGTGTATCACTGTATGTCTCAGTTGAAATGAAGATACTTCCTTTGGTGCTTTGAGTACTAGATTTGATACTCTTCCAAGTAGAAATGTGGATAATTAGGAAATCAGTTGGTAGCATTATCTTGTAGAAAGTTATGGGATCTTTTTACTATTTCAATCTGATTTCATGTACTTGAGAAATGATAATGGTCAGTGAGTGATTGTTCAGTGAATATTGTCTAGTATGTTTGAAAACATGGTATTTTTTCTCTCATATAGTTTAAAAATCAGATCATTGACTGTTTAAATAAGAGCCCCAGTGTGGATTACTTATTATCCATTAAGAAGACTTTGAAAGGCTTAAAAGCTCAACTGAGATGGAAATTGGTTGAGAAGAATAATTTGGAAGATGTAAGGAAACAACTGCTTCTAACTGGTCTTTTTGTACTTCATTTTGCTTTGAACACCATTTCATAAAAGTCATGCATAAGTATACTCTTTATAATAAAAACTTCACTGTGTTCATATTTTGCTTTATGTACTTTATCTTTTACCTCTGCATATTGGACTATAATAGTGTAAACATGTCCCCTGTGTCATTATATATTCTTTTTAAAAATATTTTATTTTTATTTTATGTGTATGCGTGTATTGCCTGCATGTAGGTAAGTGCACCCATATTGTGCAATGCCCGCAGAGGACAGAAGAGACTGTCAGATCCTCTGCAGCTGGAGTTACAGACAGTTAGCTGCCATGTGGGTGCAAGGATTCAAACCCGAGTCTTCTGCAAGAACAGTGTGTGTGTGTGTGTGTGTGTGTGTGTGTGTGTGTGTGTGTGTTCTTAACTGCTGAGCCATCTTTCCAGCCCTATATATTCTTTGAAAAACATTTTATTGAATTTTTTGTGTTTCATACATAAAATCATCTTTATATCCCCTTCTTATTTGGCACCCTCCCATATCACCCCCCCAAATTGGGGTTCATACATTCTATCCTTTGTATTAAGGCCTAATTATGTAAAGTTAGTGTCCCAAGATGTCCCTCAGTAAAGTTCATCCACCTGGGTTTAGTCAGCCTATCTAGAGTCTCTCCCTTCAAGATCAGCTCTTCCTCACCCAGCAGTAATCAGCTGCCAATAATTCTTTGACTAAGATTGGGGCTTGGCTGTTCATTTCCACAGTTCTGTGCTGGGTATCCATTCTCAGCACTTTCTATCTTTTTATTTTATGAGAGAGAGGGTTTTCTCATTGACCAAATAGGCTAGGCTGGCTGACCAGTGAGTCCCAGTGATCCACCTGTCTCTGCCTTCCCCAAGCTGGAATTGCAAGTATACACCACCATGCCTGTTTATGTTTTGTTTTTTAACATGGGTTCTGGGAATTGAATTTAGGTCCTTGTACTTTTATTGACTGAGCTACCATTCTATCCACAAAGGTATAATTTTGTCATAAAGTATTTTTAAGATGCAGGTCTCTTTTGTAAATGTTTACTTTATGCCTGGATATAATATTTCTTGCAAGTTTTTAAAAGTTGTTTTCGTATGATAATAGAGCTAGAGGGATTAGAATTTTCTAGTTTTGACTGACCTTTCTTAGGCTTGAAACTTTGTGAACAGGTGGTAGTCGTCTGTATTCTCTTGATAATTTTAGTAAAGAGGATACCTATATTATGTCTTCATCAAACTTGACATCTGTTCCTATTCTTAGCATTTAATTGGCAGCAGAGTGGGAGCTGTTCTAGAACTAACTGCAGTTTAAGAGTCTTCCAGTTTGGGGACTGGAGAGATGGCTTAGTGGTTAAGAGCATATACTACTATTGCAGAGGACCTGGGTTTGGTTCCCAGCACCCATATGGTAGCTAAAAATACTCTGTAACTCTATTTCCAGGGAATCTGGCTGGTATAAGTCAACAGTAAGTGTTAGAGGACCTGTCCTATGCTAGGTACTGTAGGATGCATAAAAGTGAAACAGATTATTTGCTATTAAATTACATTAGTTCTTAGAGGCAGCCTTGTTTTCAGTCTAACTTAATGAGCTTGTAAAACACTATTTCTTTCTGATAAAGTCTGATGACCATGATGGAACTGAAATTGAGAAAATAAAACAAGAAATAATCCAGTTGCGCAATAGTGTCTTTCAGGAAATTTATCATGAGAGAGAAGAATATGTAAGTATATGATTCTCTGAAGTTTTAAATGAGATTTTACTCAAGAAGTTGAGTTTAAAAATGAACTTTATATAACCATATGCTAGAAGTGTTATCTTGGCATAGTAATATTTACCTGAATTTGGAAATTAATCCCCCTCCCTCCCTCCTCCTTTTTTCCCCTTTCTTTCTCCTTTCCTTTGCCTTTTCCTTCCCCTTCCCCTTCCCCTTCCCTTTCCTTTCCTTTTCTTTCTTTGAGACAGGGTCTCCCTGTAGCCCTAGCTGGTCTAGAACTCTCTATGTAGACCAGGCTGGCCTTGATCTCACAGAGATCTGCCTGCCTGTGACTTAACCTTGCCCAACTCCCCCACCCTCAAGTGCTGGGATTAAAGCATGCATAGCATGCCTGACTGGAAGTTAGTTTCTTATATACCACTGTGGAGATTTTAGATTGTTATAAAGAAGAAAAAAATCACTTGTAATTTTTTTCAGTGGTAGCAATAGTAATCAGTTAAAAAATTGACTTCTTTTTTAGTCTTCTTTTCTGCTTGTTTTTAGAACCGAGATTATAGTACACACTTTTGCATAGTTTTTGTTGCTGTTTAACTTAAGGCATAGAGACTTCTTCCTCTTACAGATTTAGATTTACACGAGCACCCTTTCAGAATAATGTTGCAATAAAAAACAGTGGACCAGTATAATTTTCTTGAAGAGTATAAGATAAAAGTGCCTGACTTTGGGAGGAAGTTACATATTTTTTGTTTTTGTTTTTTTGAGATAAGGCTTCCATGTAGCCCCAGCTGGCGTGGAGCTCACTATGTAGACCAGGCTGGCCTTGAACTCATAGAGGTCCACCTGCCTCTGCCTCCCTAGTCCTGGCATCAAAGGTATACACACCACCACGCCTGGCAGAAGTTATGTTTTGTTTCTACTGTATTCCTAATTTCCATGGCCTTGGAAAAGTCAGCCAGTGTATTTTTTCCTTTAAAATGGAAAGAATATTGTGTTTTATGTCTGAGGTATTATGAGGAAAGAGTTAAGAAACAGTCATTTTAAAAGTAAGAATAACATGTAGATAACAAACATTTAAAGTGTTATACTTTATTTACCAAACTCATGTAATGATGTAATACTTTTGAATTTTGAATAAAATTTGGTAAGTGTTTAGAAGTCTTGTTTATTAAGCATGTTGATATATGGTTTTTCTTTGTAAAGATCCTCAGTTTTCTGATTTACTTCAAAGTGATTATGTAGACCTACATATTTTCTTTTAATTTCAAGGCTTTTAGGATGTTTCTTCCCAAGTTGGTCATTATTTTCAATTGTTTCTATGTTTTAATAATTTGAAGAATAATGACAGTTTTATTATTAAAATTGGAATATTTTCATACTTCATTTTATGTTATGCTTGATATTTCAAAGTCAGTAATTATAGATCTCATTAGATATATAAGAAGGTGGATTCTAATACATGGTATAATTGATTTATATATCGAGATACAATAAAAATACTTTTTAACTGTAGGAGAAGCTGAATAGCTTGACACAGAAATGGTTTCCTGAACTGCCTCTGCTTTATCCTGAAATAGGATTACTTAAATATATGGTAAGTTTTGTTTCCCTTTTGAATTATTGCTATGCAGAAAATGTAGAAAAGTGCTGATGTTCAGATTGTTTGTCAGAGTCAAGTTCATAGTATCCTCTCTATATAAGTGCTCCTGATAAATAGTTTAAAAGTGTTGTTAGGACCTTTCCTCATAGTACACATTTAAAGTTTTATATTAATTTGTATGTTTTTCTTTATTTTATCTTCATCTTCATTCAGGACATAGTATGGCATGTATTTTATAAATGGTTATTATTTGAAATGTTAAAACAAAATTTAGTTGCTCTTCCAAGAGTTAGTATAAAAAAATAGGATACTGCTAGCATGAAGAATTTAAACGTAATGTGTCTTCAAGTCAGACCAGGAAAAAAACTTTAAAAAAGTATTTTTAATGATTATAGTGTAGATGATTCAGACCCTGTCCCCCATCCCTGCCCCTACCCACATTATTTATTTATTTATTTATTTATTTATTTATTTATTTATTTACTTACTTATTTTTATATAAATACCTATTGAGTCTAATTTATGTTCCCCAATGCTCTTGGGCAGGGGGCTATCCCTGGAGTCTGGTCAACCTACCTGGCACCATACCAAAGAAAACTTACTCTACTTCTCCCAATAGATATCACTTGCCAGTATTTCCTCAGCTTGGGCCAGCGCTTCTTGCCCACATCCCTTACTGATGCTGGGATTTTATCTCAGGCCAGGAAAAAATTTGAGAGAAGTAGGTTAAAATAAGAGACACTGATGTGAGTTTGATTTTCTTGGCAGACAGGAAAAAAGACTCAAAAGCCAGACGATTACCACATTAAATAGAGAAAGTAGGAAGAAGGTTGGGACACTGGCTCATAGGACCTTATCTATAGCCCTTTGTTTTAGATTGCCTGGAATCTAAAACAGATGAGGGAAGGGGGGAATGGACCTAGGAGGAGTTGGGGAGAGCATGAATATGGCCAAAATAAATTGTATGAAATTCTCAAAGAACCTAATAAAAAAATACCAGTTGCTGTTCACATATTGATCTTAAGAAAATGAGGGGAGGGGCTGGAGAGATGGCTCAGATGTTAAGAGCACTTGCTAGTCTTGCTGAGGTTGGGAGTTCATCATCCATGTCAGGCAGCATACAACTGCTTTTAACTCAGAGTCCAAGGGATCTGTCCAGTGCTCTCTTCTGGCCTCTGAAGGCACCTGTACTCACCCACACACTTATAAATACTTTAATCCCAGTGCTTGAGAAGCTGAGGTGGGTTTATGTCTGTGAAATTGAGGCCAGCCTGGTCTATATATCGAGTTCCAGGCCAGCTGGGGCTACAGGGAGACTAACAAAAACCAAAATGAACATGAAAACAAAAAACCAAAATCTTAAAAAAAAATATTTTATGTGTATGAGTGTTTTGCCTGCATGTTTGTCTTTTTTTAAAATCCTTTTTGGTCTTTTTGAGACAGGCTCCCTGTATCCCCAGCTGGCCTGGAACTCACAAGTATATGCCTGCCTCTTCCTCCTGAGTGCTGGGACTAAAGGTATGCGCCACCATGCCCAGTTTGCTTGCATGTTTGTAAGTACACCACATGTAAACAAACCCATGGGGGCTAGAAGAAGGCATCAGATCTCCTCAAACTGGAATTAACTAACTGTTGTTAGCTGCCATGTGGGTGTTGGGAACTGAACTCAACTCCTCTTCAAGAGCATCCAGTACTCTTTAACCACTGAACCTTCTCTCCGGCCCACAAAACAATATCTTTCAAAAATCTTAAAAAAAAAAGAACTAGATGAAGCACAGTTCTCTGGTTTTCATGTACAATTTGTTCCCAGGCGCCCCCAGATTTGAGAATTTGAGCTTTGCAATTACTGACATAAAATGGCCAAGTATTTGAATATAGTCTATATTTATCCTCCTATATGCTTTTTAATTTTTTTTTATTTTTGAGGCTGGGCGTGGTAGCACACACCTTTAATCCCAGCACTTGGGAGGCAGAGGCAGGTGGATCTTTGTGAGTTCGAGGCCAGCCTGGTCTACCTAGTGAGTTCCAGGACAGCTGGGGCTTCAGGGAGACCCTGTCTCAAAAAGACCAAAAAAATTTTTTGAGTTAAGATATTGCTGTATAGCTCAGGCTGACCTTGAACTTGTGCTCCTCCTTTGACAGTCCACTGAGTGCTATGATTACAGACTGAGCAACTTTGTCTTGGTCTCTCTATATAGGTTATTTACTTTTTAAAATATTTTTTATTATTTTTATTTTATGTGTATGAGTGTATTGCCTGCATGTATATGAGTGCACCCGTGTCGTGCAGTGCCACGCAGGTCAGAAGAGGACTTCGGATTCCCCTGGAACTGGAGTTGGACAGTTCGTAGCCGCCATGTGGGTGCTGAGACTCGAACCCGGGTCCTCTGCAAGAGCAGTTAGTGCTCTTAACTGCTGAGCCATCTCTCCAGCCCCTCTTGCTATATACTTTAAAATCATCTCTAGAGTACTTAGAATACCTAATAAAAATGTAAATGTTATGTAAATTAATCATCATACAATAGTGTTGAGGGAATTCATACCAAAAGAATCTATGTATTTTAAATATACACACAATTTTATTTTTAGTAATTCTACTTTACAATTGGTTGGATACATGGATGAAGAATCCATAGATACAGAGGGCCAATTGTGTTTATTCATTAAGATTATTAATGGGGTGGGAGAGATGGCTCACTGGTTAAGAATACACACTGCTCTTGCAGAGGATCCAGGTTTGGTTCTCAGAGCCTACATAAGGCAGCCCACAGCCGCCTGTAATTGCATCTACATGGGTATCTGATGCCTCTGGCCTCCACTGGCACCCACACAGAGACACACAAGTACAAACACATAATTCATACAAATAAATCTTTAAAAAATTAATTATACTAGCTATTTCTGCTATTTTTGGATAGTCAACATTTAAAATTAAACTAAGTTTTATCACAGTGTAGTTTTAGCAGCAGAGTTGTAGGATTGTTTTCTAGTTCTTTTTTTTGTGTGCTGTTACTGTATTATAGTCTGTAGTCAATCTACAAAGGGTTCTGAGCATATACCTCAAAATCCTCTTAAGCATCTTAGTCATTGGAAAGCATCTCTAAACATTGCCTAGAAAATATTTAAAATTATTTAAGATTAATTTTCAAGTTCCATATAGCCTATCTCTACCTCCTGAATGCTGAGATTTAAGGTGTGTGCCATCATAACGGGTTCAAAAATTTAAAATTTTGAAGCCATTTTTACTTTTGAGTACTTTAAGCAGATGTAGATATGTCAGAATTACTTTAGTAATCATAATCTTTAGATTTCTTGTTACTATTATACAACTTTTTACTTGTCCTTATTTTAATTTTCTAGGAAATACATGAGGTTTTTCAAATAACTATTAGAGTTCCTTGGAAGCATGTCTTGTTATTTTCAGTCATTTCTACAATCTGTTCTAAAATTACAGCAGTGATTAAATGTATGGTAATTACACTGGGGATAAGAAGCATTAAAGAGCAAGAAATTAGAAAAAAATTCAAAACTCTAAACTTTTATCTTTAGTAAGGTTGATGATGTTCATTGCATTTAATAGTATGTAGCTAATTATGTTGATGATTTGAAGGTCCTAGAATTTTTTTTTTTTTTGCTGGACTAACTGTAATAAAAACTTGTGCCTAGAGCTCTGGTGGTCTTCTTACTATGAGCTTAGAACGAGATCTTCTTGATGCTGAGCCCATGAAGGAACTTAGCAGCAAGCGTCCTTTGGTATGCTCTGAAGTTAATGGGCAGCCAGTTCTTTTAAAGGTAATTTGAAGTTCTGGTAGTTATGGAAAGTTCAGAAGTATGAAGGGGAATGGTGATGTTACTTTTCAAGGAAGAAAAGAAACCGATTTTCTAAGGTGTGCAAGGTGGTTACATGACAGTTGTGTTAGAACTAATTTTGACTTTAAAATTTCTCCCATTTCCCTAAATAATACTGTGTTAATTTTCTTTTTGGGGTGAATTTATTGCGTCTTATTCAATAGCCCTTTAAAATTCTTGTTTTTCTTAGCTCTTTCTTCGAAAGCACAGCTGTGTTGCCAACACAGACTTGTTTTACTTAATTTCTTCTTGTGAGCTGGGAAACTAAGGATCATTAGAGGATCTTTAAGTTGGCCTTAGTTGCTACACATTTTAGAATACAGAGTAAGCTGCAGGTAGAATTGTTCTTTCCTTTTTAGGTTGTAGCATTTCAAGTAGATAGAAAAGGCATTTACAAAGTTAAAATTGAAAGTTAGATGTAATTTAATTCACATAAAAATAATTCACTATGTTTAAGTTGGAGTAATAGAGCTAGATTTTTAATGTTGAAATGACCAGTTCCTCCTTTTTTGGTTTTATACAGGGCTACTCTGTGGATGTTGACACAGAAGGCAGAGTAATTCAGAGAGCAGCCTCCTATCACAGAGCTTATAGAGATGCTAAGGAAGAGTCTGGGTTACTGCCGTTGATATTCCTGTTTTTGTGTAAGGTAAAGTTCTGGGTTAATTCTTGCAGAAAAGGTTTTATTTGAAATAAGTTTTGGTTCCCAGTTTTATAGCATTAATTTGTTCTTTAAAATATAAAATAATAATTGTGTTGTATAATCAATATATACTACAACTACGAAGAATGTTTAGTTTTGAGTCACATTCTCTGTTTTGCTCCTTAGTCTGATCCTGTAGCATATCTGATGGTCCCATATTATCCTAAGGCGAACCTCAGTGCAGTTCAAGCCAGTGTGCCTTTAACTTCAGAAGTAAGTAAAAACAATCTCCATGAATACATTACATGAGAAAATAACAATGTTACATGCATTACCTAGTATTTATTTGGGTCATATTACATGCTCTTTTATGCAGAATTTTGACCTGCATTGTTCTATTTCATTGTTAGGCCATCTCTATGCTGTAAGTTATTCCCTTATAATACATGAGAAAAAATGAGACTGAGAGGGACTAAATAACTTTCATAAAACCACTCAACCAGAAGTAGAGTTGGAACTTGAAATTAGGTCTTTCTGGTTTCAAAACCCAAGCTTACAACTATTAGGCTGTGCATTATGTAAATTGCCAAGGATAGTAGTTGGTATTGTAAATCTTAAGTGGATGCTTTAGTTTTTATCACTATAAATTTAGAATTAGTAATAATAAAGGAGGTCCTGATTCTACGCTACTTATTATCACTATTCTTATGTGGTAGTTAGTTATAATACAGTTTACCTTTAGAGATAAGTGTGCACAACTGCATATACCACTCATGATGGTTACCAATTACATATTAAGCATTATGTAGCCTTATATTCTTTGTCTATACTATATTCTTAGTAAAGATTAATTTGAAGAAAGGTTTACTGTGTTTGGGGACAGTCTTTTAGTAGACAAAATATTAATGTTAAAAATGAGTTGTTGGGCTGGAGAGATGGCTCAGTGGTTAAGAGCACTGGCTGCTCTTGCAGAGGACCTGGGTTCAGTTCTCAGCACCAACATGGTAGTTAACAACCATCTGTGACTCCAGTTCCAGGGCATTCAACACCTTCTTTTTACCTCCACAGGCATTGCATGATATGGGTACACTTATATACATGCAGGCAATATACTCATACACGTAAGAAATAAAAATAATATATAAAATATTAAATAAAAATGAGTTGTCTATTTTCTGACCCCTACTTGTCATATGTACTTATGTGTAGGAAGCTTTAAAAGTCATGAAAGGTGTTGCCCAAGGCCTGCATACCTTGCACAAAGCTGACATAATTCACGGATCACTTCATCAGAACAATGTATTTGCTTTAAATCGCGAACAAGGAATTGTTGGAGATTTTGATTTCACAAAATCTGAGGTAAGATATCATGGCTTTTAAAACAGGATAGAGATTCCATTTACTATTAGACAGCAGTTCAGAACTTACACACAATATGATAATTTACCATAGGGTCTTCATTTTCAGTTAAGGTGTGTCATGGAACATAAATAGTATCTGCTGTCACTTTGGTGGTACAAGCATTGTGTCTTTTTCCCATAAATACAAAAACTACCTCATGTACTCAGTGATCATCAATTTTTGTTATCAGGAAACAGTTGCTGGGAAGCATGTAAGATCCTCCTCTGCGTGTGCTTCTTTCATCCATAGTTTAAATCTATACACTTTGCTATTTTTATTAATATAGTACAGTTTTAGAAGCCTGGAAACCGTGGATGTTTTCAATTAGTTTAGGTTCAACTACAATGACTTTTAATTTAGTGCAGTAATACCTCTCAATAGATAATTTTGTGGAGATAACAAAATCCAGACAATTAAGAATGTTGTAATAATTTTTATGTATGTGGAATAGGCAGTCTTAAAATATACATGATTACAAGGGAATAATTTCCTTTTTTTGCACAGAGTCCCAGCTTGCCTGGAATTCATGTAGACCAGGCTGGCCTCAATCTCACAGAGAGCCTCCTGCCTCTGCCTCCCAAGTGCTGGAGTTAAAGGCATGTGCTACTATGCCCAGCAATTTCCTCTTTATTTTAATTGACAAAAATTTTGTATATATTTATTGTGTACAGCATGATGTTTTGAAATACATATGCAATATGAATGGCTAAGTCATCATTTCCCATTTTAAAAATAACAACTTTGTTGATATATTATTCGCAAAGCAGAAACTGTATAATTCAGTACTAGTACTAGTTTTTAGTATATTCATGAAGTGGTGCAGTAATTACCGCTATCTAATTCCAGAATATTTCTATCATTCCCCTCCAAAGAGTCACTGGATAGCAGTCACTGTTTATTTCTCCTTCTGCTCAGGCTTTGGAAACCAGTAATATACTTTGTGTTTCTGTATTTACCTGTTCTGGACATCTCATATAAATAAAATGGGGCAATAGTTGGGCTTTATTACTTAGCATAATATTTTCAAAGTTAATCCATGTTGTAGAACACACCAATATATTTATTTTTATGACCAAATGTACTTAATTATCTGATATTTTGTATATTCATTTATCAGAGGATGGACATCTGTATTTAAACTGTGTGTTTGCTTGAGACAGGGTCTTACTTTGTAGCCAATGCTGGCCTTAAACTTCCAGTGATCTTCCTGTTTTAGGACTCCTAAGTGTTCAGATTACAAGTATGTGCCCCAGTACCAGCTCTGAATTTATACTTTTTGGTTATTATAAATTATGTTGCCATGAACATTGGTGTACAAGTTCTTTGTGTAGATATTTTTGGTTTTAGGGAGTGGAATTACTAACTCATGTAGCTCTGTCACCATTTTTTAAATTTGTAAGTGCTTGATGGATCATATAACAAGTCACATAATTGATGATTCATTATTTCACACACAGGGAGGAATAATAGTTTACATTATAATTAATGTCCACATATCTCAAAACATATTATGAATAAACAAAACTAGCTTGGGAAAAGGGTCACAAAGTAGCAGAAACAGCAAGAGCAATCCTGCATCAACAAGGTGAAAGGCTAGAACTGACCTACACATGCACACTGTGGCACACATCCTCATACATGTGCACACACACACACCAAACTGGAAAAATTAAAACAAAGAGTATCATTGAGCAAAGAATCACTCATTAATTTTCAATACAAACCTACAGTCTGAGTATAATAAAAGTACAATTTATAAGAGTAGAAATTAGATAATATTTGAGAGCAGGACAATGAGATACTTCAAACAAATTTTTAAATTAATTGCAAGGATTTCATATAAACCCTTCAACTGTCTCAAATACTTAAAATAGGGGCTGGAAAGATGACCCAGTGGGTAAGAGCCCTGGCTGTTCTTGCTGAGGACCCAGGTTTGATTCCCAGCACTCGCATGGTGACTAACAGCTGTCTATAATTCCAGTTCCAGGGGATTTAAAGCCCTCTTTTGGCCTCCATGGGTATTGCAGGCATGGGTGCACTTACATACATGCAAGCAAAACACTCATATACATAAAAAATAAGGGACTGGAGAGATGGCTCAGTGGTTAAGAGTACTGACTCTTCTTGTAGAGGACATGGGTTTGCTTCCCAGCACCTACACGGTGGCTAACAACTGTCCATAACTCTAGTTCCAGAGGATCCAACACCCTTTTCTGACCTCTGGGCATTGCATGACACAAGTGCACTTACTTACATGTAGGCAGTACACTCATACACATAAAGTTAAATAATAAATAAAATATTTTAAAAAATAAATAAATTTTAAACATTTAAAATACTATTTTTTGTAGAGCCAACGAACCTCAGTGAACATGATGGTTGGTGGTTTGAGCTTGACATCACCTGAATTGAAAATGGGAAAACCACCTTCTCCAAGTTCAGACTTATATGCTTATGGCTGCCTTTTATTATGGGTATGTTATTTTTTTAAAAAGTCAATCATTTACATATATTTTAGAATAGAAAGATGATTATAGTGATTCTCCTTAACTCTTAGTCTAGATAAAATGATTATAGTGATTCTCCTTAACTCTTAGTCTAGATAAAGAGTAATGGTGTACTTTTATTTTTAGTAGAATTTGTGTGTGTGTGTGCTCACGCGCATGTACCTGTGTTCACTTGTATGTGGAGGTCAGAGGTCAATTTCTGATGTAGTTATTCAGGAATAAAATACCTGTTTTCTGATTCAGGGTCTGCCACTGGCCTGGAACTTGTCAAGTCGGCTAGGCTGGCTGACCAGTGAGCTACAGGAATCTGCCTGTCTCTACTTTCCTAGCACTGGGATTACAAGCATGTACTATCAGGTCCAGTTGTTTTTTCTTTACACAGGTTCTGGGGTTTAAACTCAGGTATGGATGCTTGGGCAGCAAGCATTTTAACAACTGAACTATCTCATACCCTGCCACAGAATTTTTAGATTTTAAAAAATAAACTTGTTGTGATTCTGCTCATTACCTACTATCTATAATTTAGATCAATGTCTGTTACAGGCATTATATTCTTAGTTCTGTTACAGTTCATATTGACAGTGAAGATGATTTTATGCTATATTTATATGGAAGAAATTAATGCATATATGGAAAATAATGCCAAATGAACCTTAGGTAAATGTTCTTGCTTTTCACGGTATACTATAATGGCTACTTCTTAACTGTTGCTTTAGGTTTTGAGTGAGTAAGGCTAGAAATTTCTAGATGGCTCAGTACTTAAGAGCAATTAGATATTAAAAGAGAAAGATAACCGTTCTAATCAATATTATACTGAAGGTTCTAGTCCATGGATGAGCAAACGTTTTCTATGAAGGGCCCGCTGGTCACATTTTTAAGCTCTGTGGCATGGCATGTTTCAAGTACTGATTTCTGCTACTGTAGCACAAAAGCAGCCATGGAGAGTTCATAAACAAATAAATGTGACCTGTTCCATTAACAGTTTTTACTGGATATTGAAATGTAAATTTTATGCAATTTTCAGGCTGTATGAAATAGTATTCCTTTGAAATTTCTGTTAAATATTTAAAAACCTGGAAACAATTCTTGCCTTGCAGCTTGTACAAAAATAAGTAGTGGCATTGATTAGTACAGAGTCAAATTTGCTAATCCTGGTCTAGCCATTATAAATGAACAAAAAGAAATAAAAGTCATTCAGATTAAAAATAAATAAAATTGTGTTTGTGTGCAGATGACATGTCTAACTAACCATGTAGGATATTTTTAGGAATATACATGAAAGCTACTAGAACTAATGTGATTTATCAAGGTAGCAGTTTTAATTTCAATGTGATTATGTATTTTTACAAAAATTCATTTTTATTTATTCTTTGGGAATTTCATGCAGTGTATTTTGATCAAATTCAGCCCCTCCCCCATTCCACCCACACCTTTCTAGCCCTCCCCTGACTTCATGTCCTCTATTTTTTTTTTAAGGCCCATCAAGTTTAATTTTTGTCCCCAAATGCTTTTGGGTGTGTCTCCATCCCCTGGAGCCTGGTCAACCTACCAGGTGATGTCACACTCTTAAAGAAAACTGATTCTCCCTGTTCCAGCATCCATCAATTACCAGTAGTTCCTTGACTATGCTTCCCCCCACCCCCCACCATGCTGGGGTTTTGACTGGCTTAAGCTTGGATAGTTCTTATGCATGTAGTCACAATTTCTGTGAGTTCATATGTGCAACAGCCCTGCTATTTTGAAAACACTGTTTCCTTATAGTTGTCCACTACTTCTCACTCTTAAAAATCTTTCTGTTCCTCTCTGGGCCTTGGGAGGAGAGAGTGGAATATAGGTGGCCCATTTAGGACTGAGAATTCTACAGTCTCTTATTCTCCATACCATGACCAGTTGTGGGTCTCTGTGTTAATCGCTATCTGCTACAAGAAGCTACTTCTCTGATGAGAGTTGAAAATTGTATTAATCTATGGGTATAAGAATAAGTCATTAGGAATCAGTTTAAACTATATCCATTTAGCAATATAAAAATAGTAGATTCTCCTTGTGGTCTGTGATTTGTTTGGCCACAGGTTCTTGGCCCCAGTTGTTAATTGAGGTATACAGGTATGAGCTCCATCTTGTGAATTGTGCCTTAAATCCAAACAGAAAGTGGTTGATTACTCCCTTAACATTTGTGTCATTATTGCCAGGCCAGTTGTTATTGTTGCTTGCAGGGATCAGAGCTAGGAAAGGTTTTCTCTTCTGGTAGCATGCATAGCACCTTCTATCACTTTGAAAGCTAACCAATAGAGATGAAGCTTTGAGGTCAGTACCAACTTGATTTCTCCTTGTTTGTTTTATGACTCACATATGTAGTATCTGAAGTAATGGAGACTTTGTGTCAAATTCTGGTGGGTATCCAAGAGTAGTGACAATAGCCAATATTGTTTAGGGTCTGTGGGACACCGTGTTAACTCCCAAAGAGAGAGTCTATTACTGGCATTGGGCTTTTTATTTTCTATCCTGTGGTGTCTGATAGGGACATTGTCCCTCCATTATAGGATAACTCCACTTAAACTCTTTCTAGATAGCATGTGTATATATTTTAAGAAGCTTCTATAGTAGTAGGTCTCCATATGACTTTTTCAAAATGCCTTTCGTGTTAGATACCCTTCCCCTTACTCCACCCTTTGCCCTTCCCTCCCATTTCCCCTTACCCCATTTAATCTTCCTATCCCATTATTCCCATCCCCCTTTATATCACTGCATTATATTGCCCCTACTGTGAAGTGCCCCTCCCCCACCCAGTGGCACCTTACTAGTTTCCTGACCTCTATGGAATTTCTAATGGAAACCCACATTCCTAAAGATTCAAAGCTAGCATCTACTTATGAGAGAAAACATGTGGTGCTTGTCTTTCTGTTTCTGGGCTACCTCAGAGTGATTGTTTCAAGTTCCATCCATTTACCTGTGAATTTCATAGTTTTGTTTTTATTAGGAGTTGATGACATTTAATGCTCTTTCCATTTTCTAGATATTGTGACTATAACAGTAGTGAATATGGATGAACAGCTCTTTAGTCAGTTATAGAGTCCTTTGGGTACATGCCCAAGAGTGGTATGTCTGGCCCATGTTGCAGATCTATTTCTAGCTTTTTGAGGAATTTCCACACTGATTTCTGTTCTTGATCCATTTGGAATTGAGTTTTGTACACAGAGAGATGGATCTAGTTTCATTCTACATTCCATTACCCAGTTTGACCAGCATTATTTGATGAAATAATCTTTTATCCAATGTGTATTTTTGACCCCTTTGTCAAAAATTAGTTAACTCTAAGGAAAGACAAGGGTCAAGTTTTGTTCTTCTGCAGGTAGAGACCAATTTTGCCAGCACCATTTATGAAAGATGCTGTCTTTCCTCTATTGTGTTCCCTTACAATGTTTTGGATTTTTTTTTTTTTTTTGGTGTCTGTTGTGATGTTTCCCCTTTTGTCTCTGATTTTGTTTATTTGGATTTGCTCTTTCTTTTGGTTAACTGGGCTAGGATTCTGTCTATCTTGTTGAACCTTTCAAAGAACTATCTCTTAGATTCATTGATTTTTTTTTGTTATTGTTTTCTTTGTTTCTCTTTCATTAATTTCTGCTCTGAGTTTGATTATTTCTTCTCATCTACTAGGTTTGGGGTTGGTTTGTTCTTGCCTTTCCAGAGTCTTGAGTTAGACCATCAAGTCATTTACATGTGCTCTTTCTGATTTTTTTAATGTAGGCACCAAGAGCTATAAACTCCCCTCTTAGGACTGCTTTTAGGGTGTCCCAGAGGTTTTGTTGTGTTGTGTTCTCATTTTCATTTTGTTCCAGGAATACTTTTATTTCTTTCTTGATTTGTTCTTTGGCCCATTCATGATTCAGGAGTGTGTTGTTTAATCTTAATGAGTTCATGTATTTACTACAGCTTCTCTTGCTATTTATTATAGGCTTTATTGCACTGTGGTCTGATAGAAGGCATAGAATTACTTCAGTTTTTTTTTTTGTATTTGTTGAGATTTGTTTTGTGCCCCAGAAATGTGGTCAATTTTAGAATAACTTGCATGAGCTGCTGAGTAGAAAGTATATTCTTTGGTGGTTGGGTAGAATATTCTGTGTATATCTATTAGGGCCATTTCATGTAGTATGTCATTTAATTCAGTTGTCTCTCTGTTTATACTTTGTCCAGTTGACCTGTCTATTGAAGACAATGGGATATTAAAGTTGCCCACTATCACTGAGTTGTTGTCAATCTCTGTTTTATAGTCCTGAATTACTGATTTTTATGAAATTGGGTACATAAATATTCATGATTGTAATATCTTCTTGGTCAATTGTTCCTTTGATTAGAATGAAGTAACCCTCCTTATCTCTTCTGATGAGTTTTTTTTTTGGTCTATTTTGTCAGATATTAAAATTGTGACACTTGCTTGCTTCTTAGGGCCATTTGCTTGGAATATTTTTTCCATCCTTTCACCCTAAGATACTATCCTTGAAGGTGAGATGAGTTTCTTGAAGACAACAAAAAGAAGGGTTTTCTTTCTTGATCAGTTGTATCTTTTTGACAGGGGAGTTGAAGCCATTGATATTTAGTGTTTTTGTTGAAAGGTGTGTATTGTATACTGTCATTTTAATTTCTTTGTGTTTGTGACCCTGTTTTATGTTTCCATTGTTATACCTTTATTTTTTTTTCTCTAGCCTCTTGGGTAACCTCATTCCTTTCTTCAGTCTTTTGTATTGCTTCAAGTGTTCTCTGTAGGGCTGGTTTGGAAGACATGAATTCTTTCAGCCTATTTGTGTCATGGAAAATTTTCTATTCTCCTTCAACCTTGATAGATAGTTTTGCTGGATAAAGTATTTGGGATTGACATCCATGGTTTTTTAGAACTGGGACTGCTTTGTTCTAGGCTCTTTTGGCTTTCATAGTTTGTATTGAAAAGTCAGCTGTAATTCTGATGGATTTTCCTTTATATGTAACTTGTTTTTCTCTAGCAACTTTCAGTACCCTCTCTTTGTTCTGTACATTTAATGTTTTTGCTATGATATGTCACGGGGACTTTCTGTTCTGATCATGTCTTAATGGTATTCTCTGTGCTTCTTGAATCTCTACAGGTACATCTTTCCCAATTTAGAGTTTTCCTCTATAATCCTATTGAAGATCTGTTTGATGCCATTGGTTTGAATTTCTTCTCCTTCCTGTATGCTTGTTATACGTAGATTTGGTCGTTTATGTTGTCCCACATTTCCTGAGTATCCCATTTCTGTGGTTTTTTGAATTTTACATAGTCTTTATGTAAGGAGTAGAAATCTTCAACTTTATCCTCCAATCTTGATATTCTGTTTTCTATTTCATTCATTCTGCTTATGAGACTTCCTCCTGTTGTTTCTAATTGGTTTATTGAGTTTTTCAGTCTTGTGTTCATTTTCATTTGGATTTTCTTCACTATTTCTATCTCTGTAGTGAAATAGCTTTTCAAGTTATGAATTGTTCTTGGTGTTTTATTAAGCTGCATATTTGTTTATTCTTGGGCTTCGTTCAAAAGTTTATGCCTTTCCTCTTCAAGTTCATTGAGTAGTTTGTGTTTGTCTGTGTTTTCTTGAAGATCTTTGATCATGTTTATGATTGTTCTTTTAAACTCTGTGTCCTGGGGTTCTGCAGGGTGGTTCTCAATGCTGTGCACTTCTGTAGGACTCAGGGGTTTTGTTGGGGACATATTTTCCTGTTTTTCGTATTGTTTGTGTTTCTGCATTGCTGTTTGGACATATGGATGTTCTTTGTTGGATATGTGTTCAACACAGATGTTGACTCTGCTTTTGTGTAATTTAGGTTCTGTTAATATTGTTTATGTAGCTTAGTTACTTTTTGTTTAGGTGTGGAAGACAAATTGGTGAGTATTTCAGGTTCTCGCTGGGTAGTAGACTGTCCAGAGTCCTGACTGGGTAGGTCTGTCTGCCTGATTGGGACACTGGGAAGCTGGTGGTGAAGGGACCTCCTGGGGGTGGGGCTTAGGCATCTATTGTAGGGTGTTTAGTTAATCTGGTTTGGGAAGCTAGTCCTGGGACCTGAGGTGAAGGAATTGGACCCCACCTGTAAGAGAGGTTGACAGGGGATAGGGAGCAGGTGGATGAGAAAAATGGGGTGGAGAGACAGTGAGCTGGATCTGACTTACCAGAGTCCTGTCTGAGAGCCTTCCCTCCCTTTTTTTGTGACAGGGTATCATTATGTTACCCTACTGGTCTGGTCTGGAACTCAGTAAGTAGACCACACTAGCCTCTAACTCAGATCTTCCTGCTTTGGCCTCCTGTCTAGTTTCTTACTCAGTATGTTTATTGTTTGTATATAGGAAGGCTACTGATTTTTTTTTGTGTGTGTGTTAATTTTGTATGCTGCTACTTTGCTCATGTGTTTATCTGCTCTAGAAGGTTTCTGGTGAAATTGTAAGGGTCTTTTATGTATACAATGGTATCTTCTGCAAATAAGGATACTTTGATTTCTTTTTTCTGATTTCTATCCCCTTTATCTCCTTCACTTGTCTTATTGTTCTAGCTAAAACTTCAAGCACTATATTGAACAGGAATGGAGAGAGCAGACATCCTTGCTTAGTTCCTGATTTTAATGGACATGCTTTGAGTTTTTCTCCATTTAGTAGGATGTTGACTGTTGCCTGGCTGTATATTGCCTTTATTATATTGGGATATGTTTCCTGTATCCCTAGATTCTCCATGATTTATCATTAAGGTGTGTTGGATTTTGTCAAAGGCCTCTTCTATATCTAATGAGATGATTGTATGGTTTCTACCCTTGAGTTTGTTTATGTGGTGGATTACATTTATCAGTGTACATATGTTGAACCCTCCCTGCATTTCTGAGATGAAGCTTACTTGATCATGGTGGATAATCTTTTTGATGTGCTATTGCATTTGGTTTTTAAGTACTTTATTGAGTTTTGAGTTTATGTTTATCAGAGAGATTGGCCTATAATTTTCTTTTTTGGGAGGATCTTTTTCTTTTTTTGGTATCAGGGTAATACTTGGCTTCATAAAAAGAATTTGGAAGTTTTCTTTCATTTTCTCTCTCACAGGATAATTTGAGGAGGATTGTTTTTAGTTCTGCTGTAAAGTTCTGGTAGAATTCTTCACTGTACTCTTCCGGTCCTGGCTTCTTTTTAGTTGAGATATTTTAGCTATTGCTTCTGTCTCATTGGTTGTTATTGTTAAATTGTTTACCTCATCTTGGCTTAATTTTGGTAGGTCATGTATTTCTAGAACTCCATCCATTTCTCTTAGATTTCCCAGTTTAGTGGACTATGGGTTTAAGTCTTGTGAAAGAACCAACTTTTTATTTCATTGATTCTTTGTATTTTTTCTTTTTGTTTATATTTCATTAATTTCATCCCTGATTTTAATGATCTCTTCCCATCTATACTCTTTTGGGTATTGTGTGTTCTTGTCTTTCCAAGGCCTTCAGGTGCATCATTAAGTTATTGACATGAGGCCTCTCTAGTTTATTATTTTTTTTAATATAGGCACTTAGTGCTGTGAATTTTCCTCTTAGGACTGCCTTCGTTGGGTTCTCACCTTGTGCTGATGGAACTGTCTCTGGAACCCTGTTTCTCCCACTGTGTTGTGTTGTGTCTTGCCCCACCCCTGTCAGGCCATACCTGTAATTTATTCAAAATCCTTTCTCCAGCTTCACTGGGGAAGTACAAATTCAAGTTCAGCTACAGTCTTAGATCTTCACAGACCATCTGGTCTTTTCATCCCTAGTTCACAGTCATCCAAGGTCACTTGTCCTTCCTATTCTCCACTGTCCAGTGAGTGGGTCGTGCACATTGTTACCTTAATTTTCAAGCATACCCATATTCATTGATTATCTTTCTGGGTGGAGTACCAAACTGAGGTTGCCAAAGGAGACGTCTCGTCATCAGACCCAAGAGCTGCATGGGTTTGCTGGGGTTAATTAAAAGTCATTAGTCCAAATTATGTCCATTAATAAAAGTTATTATTGGAATTTTAAGGATTGTGTTGAATTTGCAGATTGTTTTGGGTAGTATAGCTATGTTCACAATATTCTGCTAATCCATAAGCCTGGGAGATCTTCTCATCGTCTGTTGTCTTCTTCAATTTCTTTTATCAATACCTTGAAAGTTTTTTACTGTAGAAGTCTTTTTGGTTAGGGTGTGTGTGTGTGTGTGTGTGTGTGTGTGTGTGTGTGTGTGAGAGAGAGAGAGAGAGAGAGAGAGAAGAGAGAGAGAGAGAGAGAGAATTTGAATGGCACCCTCCCCCTTATTTCTTTCTTGGCAACTTTATTATTGATATACTGATTTTTATTCATTCATTTTGTATCCTGTTACTTTGCTGAAAGTGTTATCAGGTCTAAAACTTCTCTGGTTCGTCTTTAGGATCTTTTATGCACAGGATCATGTTGTCTGCAAATAGGGATATTTAATTTCTTTCCTTCCCACTTGTTCCCCTTTTATCTCTGTTGTCTACTGCTCTAAGGCTTTGAACCCTGTACTGTGTTTTAATGCCTGTTTCTCTAGGTTTTGGAAATTTTCTGCTATAATTTCACTGAATAGATTCTCTATGCTTTTAATGTTAATCCCAGTTCCTCTTTTTATGATGCAAATTCTTAGATTTGGTCTTTTGTAATTCAGAATTCTTGGGCATTGTGGTCATGCTGTTCATGTACTTTTATTTGTAGTATTTCATCAACCTTGGCATCCATCTCTGATATTTTTTCTTACGCTTGTATGAGTTTTTTGATGATTCTTTCCACCATGTTCTTTAAATTTCCAACATTTCCATTAAAATTTTTTTCAGGACCTGAATTTTCTTGGTGAAATTTTCTTTTATGTCATTGATTTTTGGTCCATATTGCTGATTTTCTTACCTCCTTTTTTTGCTGATGTTTTCCTCTATGGTGTTGATTTTTCTCTCCTTTTCCTGGTTTGAATTTATCTGCTTGTTTGTATTGTCACTGATCATTGTTACTAGAAAAATTGTGAAGGATTCATCTGCCATTGTACCATATGATAAATATGTTTCTACCAATTGTAGCCCTGTAATATTTCACCAGTGATTGTAAACTTAAAATCAAAACTACTATATAGACTATACTATGAAGTTAAAACTTATTTAGGATAAGTATGTATGGTAGTCAGTTAATGAGGTAAAAATGGGAACAACCCCTTTACCTCTAATAAAGATAGAAAAGAAATGAAGTAAGATAGTCATGGGATAAACTTCAAATTTAAAAATTAGTAAAGGCAGGGCTGGGGCATGGTGGCTCATGTCTTTAATCCCAGCACTCGGAGGCAGAGGCAGGTGGATCTCTGTGAGTTCAAGGCCAACCTGATCTACAGAGTGAGTTCCCGGCCAGCTGGGGCTACAGGGAGACTCTTGTCTCAAAAACACCAAAAACAACAAAAAAAAGTAAAGGTGAAAGCATTAGTAATTAATAAAAAAGGGATTTATGGGGAAAGGAAAAAGACAAGCAGGAAGACAGGAAAGAGAGGAAAGGTATATGGGATGATGTTATGAGAATCATTAGAGAGAGCCCGGGCATGGTGATAGCATGCCTGTAGTCTGAGCACTTGGGAAACTGAGACAGGAGGATATTGAATTACAGAGCAGCTAGGGTTACATAGCAAGTTCTAGGCCAGCCTCAGCTATGCATTGGGATCTATCTTAGGAACACAAATGAAAGCAGTGGCAGGGAACAAAATAAAACAAGTATAGTACAAGACAAAATAATAAAAAGAGACTAGTCACTATTTCTTCATTGTGGAGGAGAGGGAATTGGAGCCTATGCTTTTTTCTTAGGCTTGTCATTTTGCAGTTTATTTGTTGTGGGGCAGGGGCTAGTGAGTCATTTTCTCTCTGAAGTCCAAAGAGGTAGGAACAGAAATAGCATAGTTGAGCTCCTTTCTGACTTTTCCACTAGTGCATGCACACTTCTATGACCATTGCCAGGATGAATTCTTGCGAACATTTTCCATATGTAGGCTTGGAAATTAGGTGAGTATACTAACAATTCTGCTACTGCCAACTGAGCCTGTACTCAGTGGGCATCCACTCTGACCAGATGCACTCTGTCAGCATGACTGTGCTTCTGCCATGCAGACCTGTGTTTTCCAGGGCTGTCCAAGTCACAACCACTTTTCTGGGCTCACACTTCTCAGATTGAGTGCTTGTTTAGCCAAAGGAGAGGGTAAAGCCCTTGGGGCTTGAAAATATAAAAATCCAGGCTCTCTCCAGCTAAAAAATTCCATTCCAACCATACCAATGATGAACAATTTAGGAAGTGCAAGGAACTTTGCTCCAGTGTCTGCCTTATGGATCAGTGACCTCTTGATTTAATCTATATTTTCACAGAATGCTAGATGAACCCCTGTGGACTGAGAAATGCCATAGTTTTCTCTCTTTTCTCTTGAAACTAGGCTGAGGGGGGAACTTCTCCCTTTCCTACTGCCTTATCCAGTGCCCAGTGCTAGGTTTTTTTTTTTTTTTCAGATTTAAAGTTCAGTATTTCTGCATTTCACCCTGTCTCTGTTTGCTGTGCATGCCTATGCCTTTCCATGCTGCTCACCTCTCCTCACAGACACATACCTGATAGTTTATTTCAAATTCATGGAGGTATATAGGAAAGTGCTAGATGTCTCTTCTTACCCTCTGAAAAATAATGTGTCTACTTCAGATAAATTATGACGGAAATAAAAGAAGTCAAGATGACATTAGTTGTATTTGTCTCAAATTTGGGGGTGTGGATAACAGGCAGCAGTTATGGTGACAGGTGATGCCAAGCGAAAGCCGAGTTTTCTACCTTTTAAAAAATTATTTCTTAACTCTTAAAGAAAACCGTATATGGTCACTTCCTGTAGCCCACCAGGGCAATCATAGGAATTTATGTTTTCACCTGCTTGGTTTATTTTGCATTTCCTGTCTGTAAAATTTTATTGTTTCTGATCTGTATTCTTAGTGTTTGCTTTTAGTTTTATATAATTTTTTGTATAATCCTTACAGGCTTCTTTCGTGAATCTGGTTTTCTGTATGCAATGGTACTTGACATTATCAACATCAATGAGGCTGTCGGTGGGACTATTTCTACTAAAGAGCAAGTCTTCAGGGTTACCTACTCTGTACTACTGGCTGTCTTTTCTTCTACCTGTAGCACTACTTGTCCATGAGATTTGGAGCTTGTAAATGTTGGAGAGCATTTCAGTGTGGTTGCCGAAGGCCTGGTGGATAATAATGGTGGTGGTTGGAGAGAGACACTAGTGCTAGCTTAGCAGGAACTTGGAGTGCAGAGTGAGGTCGATCTAGCCAGAGTGCTACTCAGGAGAAGTGGTGAACAGATTATAAAGTTTATGGTATTTTTGAATGTATTGCTTTGTATGACTTACTTTCTTTGTTTAAAATTTTTTTAAAATTAATTTTTAATGGGATTTTTGCAGATTTCTCTTTTTATATTTTATTTATTTTATGTGTTTATTTATTTTATGTATTTTTTGCCTGCATGTATGTAAGTTCACCCATGTCATGCAGCGAGTGCCCTTGGAAGCCAGAAGAGGGTCCTGGAACAGGAGTTACAGACTGTTGTTAGCTGCCATGTGAATGCTGGGAACTGAACCCAGATTCTCTGGAAGAGCAGCCAGTGTTCTTAACCACTGAGCTATCTCTCCAGCTTCAAAAATTTTCAAATTTCATACAATATATTTCGATCATATTTAGATCCCCTCCCATATCTGCACACCCCTTACTAACCTTTCACTAAATCTCTATTATTATACATATACCACCCCCCGACACAGAGTCAGGTGTGTATCCCCAAATGTCCTTCAGCATGGGTTTGTCCACTGGAGCCTGGTCAACCTACCATCTCACTATTTTATAGGAGATTGAATCTCCCCTTCCCACTGCCATCAGTTTCTAGTAGTTCCTCAGGTAGTATTGGGGTTTCTTACCCACTTCTTCGTGTCTATGCTGGGATTTTGTCTGACTTGAGCTTATGTGGGACTTTTCCAAGATTTCAGCATTGCCATGTGTTCATATGAGTAGTGACCAGCTGTCTGGAACACTCTGCTTTCTTGTGGCCATCCACCTATTCTGGCTCTTAGAATCTTTCCACCCCCTCTTCTGCAATGATCCTTGAGCCTTGGGAGGCAGAAGTTTGATGTAGCTGTCCTATTAGGGGATAAGCAGCCTGTAGTCTCTTACTCTCTGCACGTTGGCCAATCATGGTCCTCTTCTTTTTTTAATATTTTATTATTTTTATTTTATGTGTATGAGTGTATTGCCTGCATGTATGTGAGTGCACCTGTGTTGTGCAATGTGGCAGAGGTCAGAAGAGGGTTTTGGGTTCCCCTGGAACTGGAGTTAAGGACGGTTCATAGCTACCGTGTGGGTGCTGGGAATCAGCCCCAGGTCCTTTGCAAGACCTTAACTGCTGAGCCATCTCTCCAGCCCCATGGTTCTCTTTCTTAATCACCATCTGCTGTATAAGGGTGCTTCTCTGTTGAGAGTTGAAAGATACATTAATCAAGGAAGGTCTGGACAAGCTCCCACATCTATGGGTACACAGGGTCCTGACAGAGGGGAGATGGTGGACATAAGGAAGTGTGGGAAAATGAGCCTAATATTTTTTAAAATTACTTTTATTTTATTTTATTTTATTTGTGTGTGTGTGTGTGTGTGTGTGTGTGTGTGTGTGTATTCATGCCATGGCCCGTGTAGTGATTAGGAGACAATTTGTAGGAGCTGGTTCTATTCTTTTCACCATGTGAGTCCTGGGGATCAAACTCAAGTCATTCGGCTTGGCAGCATGCAGCTTTATCCACTGAACCTTCTCGCTTATTCTTTTCCTGTTTTTAAAATTGAATTTAATTTTTTGTGTATGTGATGCCTATATATATGTATGTATACATTTGTGTGTGTGTATACGTGTCTGTTTAGGTACCTGTGCACGTTTGTGAGTATGTGTGAAGGTCAGAGGTTGACATTGGGTGTCTTCCTCAGTTACTTTCCACCTTATTTTTTGAGATAGGATCTCTCACTGAACTTGGAATTTATTAATTTGGCAGCCAGCAAGTCCTAGGAACCCTCCTATCTCTGCCTTCCCTGTGCTGGGATTAAAGGCATATATTGCTTCACCTGAGTTTTGATGTGGATGCTGGGGATCCAGTCTTTATGCTTACACAGCACACACTTTACCAACTAAAGTATCTCCCCAACCCCTCTATGGTTTTCTTAATGGTTAGTCTGGGTATTACAAATATGCCTATGTAGTTTTTCATATTCTAGTAGTGTCAAGTTACTTTTAGTGTCACTATAACCAGACACCTTACAAAAAGCAACTTAAGGGAGGAAGGGTTTACTTTGAGTGACCATTCAGAGGAATGTAATCCATCATGGTGGGGAAAGACATGCTGTGGGAGTGTGAGGTGGCTGGTAGCATTACATTCTTAGTCACAAAGCAGAGAATGAGGCCTGCTGGTGCTCAGCTGGCTTTCTCCTTTTTTTTCCTTTTTTATTCAGCCTGAGACACAAACCCATGGGATGGTGCCACCCACATCAACAGTGGGTCTTCCCTCCCTAGTTAAACTTTTCTGGAAAGCCCTTAAAGAAACACTTCAAGGTATGCTCCTGTGTGATTCTAAATCCTGTTAAGTAGATGGTGAAGATTAGCCACGATCACTGTCACCGTTTTACCTCTGAGTAAGGTGTTAGAAACCTTACACCCATTTAGGTTCAATTACTCTCCCTTCTTTTAAGTATGATTATGTTGTGAATCAGCTGGTAATATAACATTTGTTTGAATCATCACATGACTTAGGAAGGTCATGATGATGGTGATCTTTAGTATATTACTGTTCTTTCCATTGTTATTTCTTCATCTAAATACCTGAGAGACTTCTTTCTTTCTTTGGTATTTCCCTTTTCCTTTGGAGTACTTATTTTAGCCATTTAAAAAATTATATCTTTTGACACAAATTCTTTTAGTTTTCCTTTATCTTGATATCACCTTCATTCCTAATGGATAGTTTTTCTAAATAACAGATTTTTAAGTTAAAAGTTTTTTATCACATGAAAAATGTACAATTTCCCTCTGCCTTAATGAAGTTTTGCATCATATCTTCTGTCATTCCAGATTATAGACATGTTAAATTTTCTGATTGGTTTCAAGAATTTTTCCTTATCTTTAGTTTTAATAATTATTTTTATGTGTTTGTGTGAGTGTGTGTGTAATGAGTGCACATGTGCAGGTGTTTAAGGAGGCCAAAAGAGGGCATCAGGTCTTCTGGAGATGGAGTTGTGAGCAGTTGTGAGCCACCCTGTGTGGGTGTCGGGAACCAAACTCCAGTTCTCAGAGCAGCGAATGCTTTTGACCACTAAGCCACCCCCCCAGCCTTTAGTTTTTAGAATTAAAAGAATTTATGTTTTAATTTTTATCTATTTGAGGTTTGTTCATTTTCTTTAATCTTGAAATTTTGGGAAGTTTTCATCCATTATTTTTTTGAGTACTCTTTTCTCCAGGGACTCTAAAAGTTGATCTTTTGTTGTTATTGTTTCTTAGGTCTCTGAGGTTTATTCCTTTTTTTAGTATGTTTTCTAATTAGTAAATCATAATCACCGCTTCCAAAAGTTTGTTATATAATCTTTCATCTCTATAATTGTTCAACTCAGGGAGCCTATTCAGTTTCAAAATTTTGGTTATTGAGGGCTGGGGCTAGAGCTCAGTGGTAGAAAGCTTGCTTAGACTTTGCCAGACCCTGGGTTCAGTCAAAACAGCATTCCAAAAACATTTATTTTTGTTGTTATGCTTTTCAGCAGTTTTTGTGTAGCTCTTTTAAAATAACTTTTTTGTCTTTACCTGATTTTTTTCCAATTTACTTTAGAGAAATTATAATTGCATGTTGAAGCATTGTTATGATAATTTCAATAAAGCACTTGTTAGATTCTTACAGTATCTTGGTATTGGTTGCCATATTACATTGAAGCTTGGTTTTTCCTTGGCTTTTAAAATATTTTTATTTTTTATGTGTATGAGTGTATTGCCTGCAAGTATGTAAGTGCACCCATGTCATGCAAAGCCCATGGAGATCAGAAGAGGGCATCAGATCCCTTGGAATTGTAGTTTTGGATGGTTGTTAGCCACCATGTTGGGTGCTGGGAACCAAATCTGGGTCCTTTGTAAGAGCAGCCAGTGCTCTCAACTACCAAAACATCTCTCTAGCCCTTTCCTTGGTTGTTTAAATAAACAACTGCATTTGGATACTTTAATAAATTCTGGTTCCTGGTGAACTTTTTATTTTAGCAGCTAGTCATCCCCTTTAAAAGCTTTCACACAGATTACTAGTCCTAGTAATAGTCCTAGACTACTTTTTGAGCTGTGGATTTAATGGAAGTTTAATTTTTAGAGCCATTTTAATAATATTTTTATCTGCATGGGTCATTGATTGTTGCTGATGGCTCATAAAGGAGAAAAAGACCTCTGGAGCCTCTGGTCTGAGGATAAGATTTTTTGAGTTGGGTACTTATGGTAGAATAACTCCTTCCTGTGATTCATACAGAATACTTCCTAAACCAGCCACTTAGCTATGGTGTTATCCTTGTGCTTATGGGAATCAGGGTACACACTTACTGATCAACAACAGCTTTTGGTGTAATTACCCCCTTGCTAGGGACATTGGTCTTGAGGTTTCCAGCAATAAAGTATCTCTTATTTTTCTCTCTTGGTGTTGGTGTCATTCTTATTAAATTCAGTCACCAAATGAAGCTTCCTGGATTGCTTTGTGTTGTTAGTTTAGGGGTTGAGAAACTAGGGCCTATAAAATACTTTTCTTCTACTTTGTTCTTCTAGTCTTGGAAGTCTCTAAGCATTATATTTCCTTATTTGACCTTTCTTTGTGGTTATATTCCAGATTTTATAGTAATTAAACTGTATATAACTTATATGGTCCTGTATTTAACAAACTAAACAAGTAAACTAGGGACTGGCAAATGACTCAACAGGTAAAAGTGCTTGCCGCCAGGGCTGACAACTTGAGTTTGATCCCTGGGACCTGCATGGTGGAAGGAAAGAACTGACTCCTGAAAGTTGTCCTTTCACATACTACTGACATACATACATACATACATACATACATACACACAGTAAATAAATGTAATAAATTTTTTTTAAAGTAAAATAAATTGTGATACTTAAAGATGTTTTAAAACTAGGCATTTGACATCAGAGTTAATTTTTTATTATAATAATGATATTGTGATTAGGTCAAAATAGAAGATATTTTCACCCTTTAGAGGTATACTAAAAATTACACTTTTAAATTATACTTTTTAATTATATGATTCAAATTATTAACTCTACTATGTTTTACTAGTTTTGAATATGTTTGGGGATGATTGTATGCATATGTGTGGGGGTGTGTTTGCTTATGCCTACACATGTAGTGGCCAAGAGTTGACATAGGATGTCTTCTATCACTTTCTACCTTATTATTTTTTAAAAAAAAATTTAAATTGAATTTTTGTGATTTTCAAACAATATAATTCGATGTTATTTAGATTCCTTCCCTTATCTGCACCTCCCCTTATTGTCCCCCACCCAAGTTAATGTGCTCTATTTTATTTAAAATAGGACCCGTAGAGTCTAATCTGTGTCCCTAAATGTCCTTCAGTATGGATCCATCCTACTTACCTACCAGGTGTCCCATTCTTGAAAGAGGCAAGTTCTCCCCTTCCCACTTACCATCAGTTGCCAAAATTTCCTTAGGTTGGGTTGGGGTTTCTTTCCCATTTCCCCATGGCTACGTGGGGGAATTTTGTCTGTTTTGAGTTTGCATGGGACTTTTATATGCTGCCACCATTGCTGTGAGGTCACTTGAGTAACTGACCAGCTTTTCGGAAAACTCTGTTTTCTTGTGGTCGTCTGCCACTTCTGGCTCTCATAGTGTTTCCACTCCCTCTTCTGCAATGATCCTTGAGCCTTGGGAGGTAGAAGTTTGATGTAGGTGTCCTATTCAGGGATAAGCACTCTGCAGCCTCTTGTTCTCTTCAAATTGGCCAGCTGTGGGTTTCTATGTTAATCACCCTCTGCTGTGTAGGGAAACTTCTCTGGTGAGCTGAGAGATGTATAAATCTATGGTTGTAACAAGTCATTAGGAGTCAGTTTAATGTAAGTATTTATAGAAAACTAGTATTAGGCACTCCCCTGTGTCCAGTGGCCTGTCTAGCCTCAAGTTTCTAAGCCTGTTATCAAAGTCAGGTATCGACTCCATCCTATGAAGCAGACCTTAAATCTAAAGAGTGGTTGGTTACTCCCTGGTAGACTACCTTATTTTTTTATTTTTATTTTTAAATTTTTATTATTTTATGAGTATGAGTGCATTGCCTACATGTATGTAGGTGCACCATGTTGTGCAATGCCCATGGAGGTAAGAAGAGAGTGTTGGATCCCCTGAAACTGGAGTTATGGACAATTGTTAGCCACTGTGTGGGTGCTGGGAATTGATCTTGGGTCCTCTACAAGAGCATCCAGTGCTCTTAACTGCTGAACTATCTCTTCAACCCCCCACTGCACTATTTTTATTTATTTATTTTATATATATGAATGTTTTGCCTGCATGTAAGGGCTCTCATGTGGAATGCCCTCAGAAGCCAGAATAGGGTGACAAATCCCCTGGAACTAGAGTTACAGAGGCTCGTAAGCCATCATGTGGCTATTGGGAACAGAACTTGGATCCTTGAAAGAGCAATCAGTGTTCTTAACCACTGAGCCATCTCTCTAGTCTGATTTATTTTTATTTTATGTATATGAATGTTTTGCCTGCATGTAAGTGCATCATGTGTGTGCAGTATCCACAGAGACCACAAGAGGGCATTGGATCCCCTGGAACTGGAATTTTGGATGGTTGTTAATTGCTGTGTGGGTGCTGGGAGCTGAACCTGGGTCCTCCTCAAGAGCAGCCAGTGCTCTTAACCACTGAGCCATCTCTCCAGACCCATGTATATTAAATTTTTAAAATACTGCCTCTTAGCTGACAGTGTTTATTATATCTAAGGATTTTCTGTTGGAGTCTTTAGAGTCTTTTAAAATTTTCTCTTGAGAAATCTGCTATGAGGGCCTGACTTTTTATGCAATTTGTTGTTTCTCTCTTGCAGTTTCCAATAGTACTTCCTTTGTTCAATATATTTATATTTTTATTGCATTTATTTATTTTTGTGTGTATGTGAAGGTCAGAGAGACAACTTGTAGGAATTGATTCTCTCCTTCTACTATGTGAAATCTGTGGCTCAAACTCAAATTGTCAGGCTTAGCATTTCTGCTGAGTCATCTTGCCAGCCCTGTTCTGCATTTGACCATAAGAAGACATGGAGAGGTTCTTCCTTGATCCTGTGTATTTGGTGTTCTGTATGCTTCTTGTTCCTGGATGGGTATCTCTTTCCACAGATTTGGGGAAGTTTCTACTATGATTTAGTCAAAAATACCATCCATGCCCTCAGCATGGAATTCTCCTACTTCTATACCCATAATTAAAAAAAAAATTTTATTGAATTTTTGTGTATTTCATACAAAACATCTTTATTTATTTATTTTTTAGTCTTTTTGAGACAGGGTCTCTCTGTAGCCCCAGCTGTCCTGGAACTCACTATGTAGACCAGGCTGGCCTTGAACTCACAGAGATCCGCCTCTCCTGCCTCTGCCTCCCGAGTGCTGGGATTAAAGGTGTGTGCCACCGCACCTGGCTCATACAAAACACCTTAATCAGTCTTAATCATCTTTATGTCCCCTTTCTCATTGACCTCCTCCCATGGTCTCCCCATGGGAATTCATACATGCTGTCATTTATGTTAAGGCCTGTCTTGTCAAGTTAGAATCTCCAAACATCCCTAGTGCTGCAAGTTCATCCACTGGGGTCTAGTCAGCCTATCTAGAGTCCCTCCAGTTAAGACAATCAGTTCTTCATCACCCAGCAGAAATTGTCTGCCAATAATTTATCAACTAAGATTGGGACCTGATGCCCATTCCCACAGTTCTGTGCTGGGTTTTTTTTCTACTTGAGCTTGCATGGGTCTTGTGCATGCTGACACCATTGCTGTAGATTGATACGAGCATGGTCCCAGGAGCTTGTAGGACTCTATTTTCATATGGTCATGCACCTCCTCCCTGGTTCTTTCTGCCCCCTCTTCTGCAATGGTCCCCAAGCCCTGGGTGAGTGAAGTTTAATACATGTGTATCCAAGGACCCACCCTCTGCAGACTCTTACTCTCTATGCTTTGGTCATCTGTGATTGTTTTGTGTTCCTGGCCCTCTGTTGTTGGATGAGGGAGCTTCACTGATGAGAATTGAGAGATGCATTAGTGTTCTCTTTACCCCTTGTTTTATGTGTTTTGAGTCTTAAATGTAGAGGTTGCATTGTAGATATGCCACCTAGGCTTGGAAAATTCACAGGCAATGTCTGTGACCAGTTGTAGAACTCAATAATTTCTCCGTCTGTTATAAAAGAAGTGACTTTGATCGGTAGTGACTAGGATACTTGTCTGTAAATATAAGGATTCATATTTTGAACATAGTAAGAAATTACATTTGTTTAGGAATGTGACAGTTTTGGAGTTTTCTCTAAAATCTGAGACCTCTCTAGCCATGTGTATTTGGCTATGTTTATAATACCACACATGAGTTTCCTACCTTTGAGTGGACTTTTAAATCCAATTAGGTAGCTGTTGATTACCCCCAAGATAAAAGTGCCAGTACTGCACCAGTGTTGTTTGCTGTGCCAGTCATTGATGTGGTTATTAGGCCTTGAAGCTGGGTTGGACGATGGATTGTTGTTTTCCCTTACCAGCCTGCATAGTGCTCTCCAAAGCTATGAGAGCTAGCCTTCAGGGGAGGTGGCTTCCAGGTCAGTTCCAGCTCCATTGTTCCAAATCCTGTGTCCAAAGTGTCCTGTCTTCAGCAATAGGGTCTTGCCATCAAGTTCTGGGAGGCAATCAAGGGCTGTGGCAATAGCCTGTGTGATCTGGGGAGTCTCTTGGACTTCCCTGCCCAACAATGCTTAGCTAGTGTATAAAAGTCCAGAGGGAATTATATTAGTCCAAAAAAATCTATTGACAAAGTATACATATAATATCTCTACATGAGTCCTTGTGTACAGCTGAAGGCTACATAACAAGAAATAATGCCAGATAAATCTTCCTTGGAGTTATACCCATAATTTTTAGATTTAGTCTTTTCATAGCATCCCAAAGATCACACATTTTGTTCATACATTTTTTATCTTTGTTCTTGACTGTTCTAACTCTCTACCTTGCCTTCCAACTCTGATACTTTGTCCTCCCCATCATCTGTTTTCTTGGTATGACTTTCAATTGTGCTTTTAATTTGACTTCTTAAAAGTTTTGCTTTTATCATTTCAGTGGGTTTTTCTTCAGTATTTAAGTCTGTTTTGAATTCCATTTTCATATCATGTATTGATCTTTTCAGTTTTGCTTAACAGTTTTTATTCTTTTGAAATTTATTCATTTGATTTCTTCGAACATATTTTCATCATTCTTTAGAGTTCTTTACCTGGGATTTCGTCTAATTCACTCTCATTGGAGGCTATTAGTGTGGACTTAGCAATTTTTAAAGAATTCTTGATTTTTCACATTTCTTGTGTTTTTGCATTGAGACTTTCATATCTGTAGTTATGTTATTGGTTGCATTTTCAAGAACAGGGGCTGGAGAGATGGCTCAGTGGTTAAGAGCACTGACTGCTTTTGCAGAGGACCTGGGCTCGGTTCCTAGCACCCACATAGTGACTAACAACCATCTGTAACTCCAGTTTCAGGGGATCCAATGCTCTTTTCAGACCTCTTCGGGCAATGCATGACATGGCTGCATTTGCATACATACAGGCAATACACTTACACATACAAAATAAAAATAATAAATGAAATATTTTAAAAACTTCCCTTTCTTTCAGTGGAAGTGCTTGCAGTATTCAAGAGGAACTACATCTTAGAAAGGTTGAAACTTCATTTTTCTCTTAGGCTGATGTTCAGGGCACTGGACCCAATCTCTAATACTCCCCTGAAAGTAGAACACTATCTGCAGAAACAATCACTATCAAAGGCAAGGCCTTTAACTTAGAGTAATAAATAACAACCATCCTTTAATATGTAATTGTAGTATGGTAGTCTACAAGACCCGTATATAATAACAAAACCAGTTGACATAATCAGTTTTCTCCAGGGATTCTCTGAGAGATTATCTAACTCCAAGGGGGCAGCCCTAAACAAAGGTACACAGGAGCATCATTGAGTGGACTCAGTGTATTGTACATTTGTATATGTAATACATACATATAAATGTATATGTAACAGTAATAAAGAAGAAGACAGGAAATTAAGGGCGGGGAACATTGAGAGGAGTTGGAGGGAGACTAGAGGGATGAAAATGGTGCGAAGACTACTCGCGTATGATCACAAAAATTTTAGAAAGATGTGAGCCTGCCGTGGTGGTGCTCGCCTTTAATCCCAGCATTTGGGAGGCAGAGGCAGATGGATCTCTGTGAGTTCAAGGCCAGCCTGGTCTACATACAGAGTTCCAGGACAGCTGGGGCTACAGAGAAACCTGTTTCAAAAAGATCAAAAAAATTCTTTTTTAGAAAGATGTACTTATTTTAGGAAGTAAAGGAGCACTGATAGTACAGTATACAGTAAGATGTTAATTACCGTGGATATGAGTGGAAAGAATAAAAGTAGAGCAAGACTAATGATTAATACTGGATTGGTAAAAACAAACAGAAGGAGAGGATAAGGATAGGGTGTAAATAAGACTGTTTGGGTTCAAGGTAGAATGGAAAGAGAGGTAAAGAAATGCACTCAGATAATCTATATGAATTTCAGTTGTCAGGAGGCTGAGATGTGGAGACCCTGCAAACCAGGCTAGCCATTGTTCTTTGAGGAAGCTTGTTAAAAAGAAAATGAAATAGGAATGAATAGAGAAAGAAAAAGAATAAAGGAGGTCAGGTCACAGATGCTCATTCCATCAGTGGCAGTCCTTGTGTTGAGTCACAGATAGTATTCCCACCTCTGTCAGTCCTGTAGGAGTCCAGTTAACTGCAGGCTCTACCCCCTGGGCTGTCCTTCCCAGTGCTGGGCATGCCAATTGTCAGGGTTTGCAGACTGTGTATTTGACAAGGTTTCTGCCTCTCTGCATCCTGTACAGGTCTGCTTCAAAGATTCTTCACTGTAGATTAGAAGTATTTGCTGGCCAGGTTTCAGCATAATAGTCTTATGACACTTGCTGTGAGTGTCTTGAAGGTATAGTTTCTGGAAGATCTGGGGCTATCAAGTTACTGACTTATCAGTGGTGGTTTTTTTTTTTCTTTTTGATAGTAAAATATTTACATATGAAATTATGAGTTGTAAAAGAGTTACCTAAAGCAATAAACAATAAAGATTGTGGTGATAGCTAGTAAAGTGCTTGCTGGGCAAATAAGAGGTTCTGAATTCAATTCCCAGAATCCATGTAAAAAAGCCAGGTGGGTGGCTCGCTCTTGTAATATCAGCACTGAAGAGGTGGAGATAAGCAGATGCCTAGGGCTCACTGGTCAGTCAGTCTAGCCTTACCAGCAAGCTTCAGGTGAATGAGAGACTGTGTCAACAAACAAGGAGGATGACTCCTAAGGAATCCTCAACATTCACATGTACTCATGTGCATATGCACCCACATGCCCCCTCCCCAAAATAATGATAAATATGTGTTTGTGCATAGGACAAGAGTAATCATTTATAGGACTCAGAATATATATACTATTTTGTGACTATAAGACATTCTATATATTTAATAATTTCTTAAAATTTAGTTTATATTTCATGAACATAAGTGTCAGGATGGAAAGAAACTTGCCTAATTTATTTTCTTGGTAATTAAGCTTTGGATATTGGTGAAGCCAACATAATATAGATTACTATGTTCTAGAACATTTTCTTAAAAATAAGGAAATATTAGAGTATTTATTTATGGTTTGCATATTAACTCTAATTATACCTTAGGTGCCTCAGGAGCCAGTTGGTTATTTGTGCAAATAGTTATTATTAAAATGTTTTTATCCTGCTTGAAAAATGTGCTTTTTTAAGTGAGGTTTTCTCTGTTCACTAGGATCTATGGGTGTGCAAACTTTTGACATTGTGGGATGATGTGTAATCTACAAATGTGTTGGACTGCATTCCTGGTTTTCCTGGAATGCATGCAGCCTGTGGGCTACAGATTGAATTTACCTGAAGCAAGAGGTCCAGATTTGACTCTTCTGTAAGATTAACATTTTGATACATTGGGAGCTATTCATTCTTTTTCTCTTTTACAGCTCTCTGTTCAAAACCAGGAGTTTGACACAAATGAAGATGGAATCCCCAAAGTGGATCAGTTTCATTTGGTATGCTTCTTTTTTCATGTACTCATTTGAAATATACAAAAACACAAATTGAAGTATTTGACTGAAAACATTCTCTAAGTTTTACAAGAATTCAAATAAGCATTAGAAATAAAGAAGTACTGAAAAATATTCCAATACCTACTTATGCCACTGCTAGATAAGTTATCTCTGTAATAATAAAATACAGTGTTTATAGTATATTCCAAGGTTACATGGTTTTGAAACTAATGTTCTATGCTTAGTTTGTTGTAAACACCTAATTATATCTTTTCTTTTAAATTCATTTATGTCAATGAGATTGTGTTATCTTGAATATATGTTTTCAGCATTTTTTTATTTTTGAGAATTTCAGACAGAAGTGTGTTGTAAACACCTAATTATATTTTTTTCTTTTAAATTCATTTATGTCAGTGAGATTGTGTTATCTTGAATATATGTTTTCAGCAAACATTTTTTTATTTTTGAGAATTTCAGACAGAAGTGTGGTCTTCGTGTTACTTCCTTTCCTCCCAGTCTCCCACCCACTATTCCCGTTCCCCCAATCCTCCTCAATTTCTTGTCGCTTTCTTTATTATTTTTACATATACATATATTTACACACACACACACCAAAAGAACACACACACAGAGTCCATTTAGTGGTGCTTATGTGTACCTGTGTTTAGGGCTGTCCATTGGGAATTGGAGACCCTCTCAGGGAGCTAGTCCCTGGAGAAAACTGATCCTCCCTCCCTCAGCATCCATTGATTGCCTATAGCTCTTCATCTTGAGGTCGGACCCCATAACACCCCTGTTCCATCCATTTTGGCTTGTCAACAGGTTTTATCATTGTGCAGATCTCATTAGACTACCATGCTATGGAGAATTCATTGGTGGAGCTTTCCTGTCATGTCTAGAGTATGTTAACTAGAAGCAAGTATCTTGTCCTTCTGGCTTTTACATTCTTTCTGACTCCTCCTCTGTCATCTTTCCTGAGGCTTGGGTGTGAGATTGTATTGTAGATATGTCACTTAGAAATGGGCACCTCAGTCTCTTGTTCTCTGCATTTGACCAATTGTGGAACTTTGTAATAGTCTCCATCTGTTTCAAAAAGAAGCTTCTTTGATGAGTGGGGAGAGACACACTTAGTCTGTATAGGCTATAAGAAGAAATTACTAAAGAAGTGACAGAAAGTAGGTTTTTCTTTAAGATTTATGACCTCTCCAGTCATGTGTACTTGACTCTGTTCATAGTACCATGCATGAATGGGCCTTAAGTCCAATTAGACAGCTGTTGGTTTCCCCCATGATAAAAGTGCCCCTACTGCACCAAAAGAGAGAACTTGCTGTGTATGTGTGCAGTGCCATGGGACTTATGATTATGTTGAGTATATAGGTTAGTTTGAGGGAGAATTGCTATCTTAATGATAGACTATAATTGTGGTCAGGGAAAATAATACCTCTATTGATTTAGGCCTTTATTATTATTTTACTAATGTAGTTTAAATTTTTATGTAAATAATTTTAAGTTAATAGGTTAGAATATAAAGTAATGGATTTCATCATGGAGTCTTCATGCATATGTGTCATTGCACATTATTCTTATTTCTTCCTCTTCCCCACTAGCCTCCTATTTGCCCCCTCCCTCTGCTGCTGTTTCCCTTTCTTCCAGTTAGTCTTCCTTTTCTGTTTTCCTGTTACATGTATTCCACTACCCTCCCAACTTTCCACCTCCCTAAGACTTCTTACTCCTCTCATCACTTTTGCAGTTTGTGACCTATAAATCCACTTATAGAAGTTTAGGTTCTGTGTATAAGAGAGAAAATGTGGTATTTATCTTTCTGAGTCTGGCTTATTTTAATGATTTCCAGTTGCATTCATTTTCTTAACAGTTACCATAATTTCATTTTTTATGACTACATAAAATTTCATTATGTATGTATACCACATCTTCTTTATTCATTCATCTGATAGTAGGAATAATTTCCTGCTATTGTGAGTAGTGAAGCTATAAACATAAATGTGCAAGTTTCTCTGTGGTGTGTTGACCTAGAGTCCTTTAGGTATATAGAAAGATTTTTAAAATTATTTTGAACAATTTAATATGACTAAAATTGAGAGGTATTTTACAGTTGAAGGCTTTTTTTTTTAAATCATGGTTTGGCAACAATTTAATTTTATTAATTTTCGAAAAAGAATTTTATGTGTATGAATGCCTTGCATGTACGTAAGTGTACCACATGTGTGAAGTGCCTGCAGAACACAGAAGAGAGCATTGAATTTTCCTGGAACTGGCATTACAAGTGCTTGTGAGCTGTAGAATATTGCCTTATTAAGATCCTTGTGATCACATGAGGGTGTTGGATTCCACGGGAACTGGAGTTACAGACGGTTGTTAGCTGCCATGTGGGTGCTGGGAATTGAACCTGGGTGTCCTGCAAGAGCAGCCAGTGCTCTTAACCATGGAGTCATCTCTCCAGCCCCTGTTAAATTTATTTTAAAATATTATCTCTAATAATTTGTAGTGGATTTCTTAGTGCTTTAATCTATCCATGTACCATTTGCAAACAGAGGTAGTTTTACTTTTTTGCTCTTTCAGTCTGAATTTCAGCCTTTTATTTATTGTTCCTGCCCAAGTTGGCTGGAATCTGGTACAATGTTGGATGGAAGTGATATGAACTTTCATGTGAAACTCCCACCAGTGTGCCATAAAAGAAGGAAAAGGGGAAGTAAGAAAATTTCCTTTGTTCAAATTACACTTGTTTTATTTCAGCTGGATTCTCTTTGTTTTTACACTTTTTCCTTATATATCAGTTTTGTTGTTTTTTGCTAGAGATAATCCTTTTCAATGTAGCCAAACTTGGTAGAAATCTTAAAAAATATATATATTTATTATTTTTATGTGTGTCATATATTTTTATGTCATGGAATGCCCAAGGAAGTCAGAAAGGGATGTTGTATTTCTCTGGAATTGGAGTTAGGACTGTTGTTAGCCTCCATGTGGGTGCTGGGAACAGAACCCAAGTCCTCTGCAAGAGCAACCAGTGCTCTTAACCACTGAACTGTCTTTTCAGCCCCTTGTGATCTTCAAAAATTTTGATAGGAAACTTTGAGCTGGAGGGATGGCTCCACACTTAGGAGAACTGACTCCTCTTGCAGAGGACACAGGTTTGATTCCCAGCACCCACATGGCAGCTAACAGTTGTCCTTAACTTTAGTTCCAGGGGAATCTGACACCCTCTTCTGACCTCTGCAGGCATTGCACAACACAGGTGCCCTTACACACATGCAGGCAAAACACCCATCCATACACATAGAATTTTTAAAAAATTACTTGATAGAAAACTTCAACTTTAGCTTATGTCAGCAACTAAAGGAGTTTTAAAATTGGAGCCTCTATCATTACAGGTTTGTTCTCTTTTCATTTGTTTTGATTTTGATTCTCATTTAAATGCTTCTTTTTCCATGCAGGATGATAATGTCAAATCCCTCCTCTGTAGCTTGATATATTTTAGAAGTTCGATGACTGCTGAACAAGTTTTGAATGCTGAATGTTTCTTGCTACCAAAGGGGAAATCAATTCCAAACTCAGAAAAAGAGATTGAATATACTCAGTATAACAAAGAAGGTGAATTAAAGATGGAGAACTTAGATAAAGAAAAGACAAGAAATGCTGAAGCCAACCTTGATTGATAGATAGCACTCTATTATTGCACATGTTCTTTAAAAATGTTTAGTTTGCTTAGTAGACAAAATGTTTGTAAATCATCTGGAACTAGTTGGATTGCATCTTTGGATTTTAGTTGTGAAAAATAAAGATGTTTGGTTATACCTAAAAATTGTCCATATACTTTGGAATTTTGGTGAACTTGTTATGGAAGACATTTCTGTTTGCTCTTATGGAATTAAGTAATTAGACTGTTAATGGAAGTTCTATATTGATTTTTAGTACGTTGATTGGTGGTGAAAATGGTTAATGCTTATAACAAATGATTGGCATCTACTTTGTATCCAGTTCTGGTAGTATAAAGATAAATTAAAACATGGTCTTTGCACTTAGGGACCCATAGTTTGTGAGAAGTTTAGATATATAAACATCTCCATAATATAATTTAGGACTGTCCAAGGATAGCTCTGGCTTTCTGGGATTAATCAGGAGGGGCACTTATTATTTGGATAAGTGGTGTCATAAAGTAGGTTATTTTTCCTCAAATATCACTTATTTACTATTTTAAAGTTTGAAATTAGTTTTTGCTATGTGTGTGTGTGCACGTGTGTATGTGTACATGTGTATGGACACACGTGGGGGCCAGAGGGCAGCCTCAGGTTTCCTTCCTCAGGAATGTTGCCCACTTTGAGAGAGGGTTTCCATTGCCTTGGAGCTCGCCTAATTATTATAGGTCAGTGTTTTTATCAGAGCAACAGAAAAGTAACTAAAACAGTGTTTGGTACCAGAGAGTGGGCTGTTGGCTGTGAAGAACCTAACCATGTGGGTTTTGGAGGAATGTGGAAGTTTGGGTTAGAAAGTTTGGGTTGATTGCTATAAGCAGAGCTTAACAGGTCCTTCTAGTAGATGCCTGGAAGAAAGTACTGCTCAGAACAATGTAGTTCCAAAGGGAAATAGGATTTAAACAGCAGTTAGGGTATTGCAGAGTCTGGCTGGAGTCTGCCCAGCTTGCCTGAGGCTAAGTTGAAAAGCAATGGACTAATTTCTTTGGTGGAGGCTGTTTCAAGGCAGCCTAATGTAGAAATGGTGGTGTGGCTATTAATGGTGAATATTATGCATATCTATAATGAAAAAGAGAAAATGGGACAGAAAGAAATGCAGAATGTACAGTCTGGATTGAAAAAAAGCACTAGAAAGATTTATGTTGGAGCCAAGGCATGTGCTTAAGGAGAGGATCCCTTTGATAAGGAGTTTAAAATTATTAAGGAGAGGCCTAGAGATTTGCACTTCAACAGTGGAGAGAATGCCTCAAGGCAAGACCATACCCAGTTAATCCTCCAATTTACAAAGGAAAATGCTGCAGGGGATTTCTACTAGAAAAGCGCTGAAGAGAAAAGTTCCTAAAGTGGTTGAAGCAGACTGGGGTCCACCCCAAACTTGCAGCCAAACTTGGCAGTGTTGACACATTCACCTGGTGTTGGTTTAGAAGCATGAAAGATACAAGAGTGAAAGGGTCATTGGTTCTTCCTCTGGGGTGTCAGAGAGCCTCTGAGGCCAGGCAGCATGCAGCAGGGGCATCCCTGCATAAAGAAAGCCCTGATAGACCATGCATGAAGCTGTGAAGGTGAAGCCTGGTTGGCAGAGGAGACCCCAAGAAGATGTTCATGGTGCCAGAGCTTTGAAACATCTGCCAAGAACTGCATACAGGGGGTGGTACCAGCCCAAGAGAGAGATGTATGTTTCACACAGCAAAGCTGGAGAGGCTGAGCCATCTAAGCCCTGTGGAAGTAAAGTCTCTGAAGTCAGACTTGGAGCAACTGGATTTGGTGTTTGCTTGGCTAGTTTTCAGGTTGTTATGGTCCAGTATTTCCTCACAGTGTCTCTATTCCTTCCTTTTGGAATGTAACTGTGTATTCAGTTCCACTGTATGTTGGGAGTATGTAATTTGTCTTGGTTTTACAGGGGCTTACACTTAAGATATTGCCCTGAGTCTCAAAATAGACTTTGGAGTATGGACTTTAGAATAGTTTTGAGACTGGTAAAGACTATGGGGACTTTTAAGGTTGGATTAAATGCATTTTGCATTTTATATGGTCATGAGTGTATGGCCAGGAAGTGGAATGTGATGGATTGAATGAGAGTGTCCCCCATAGGCTCCAAGTTAAGGGAGCCCCAGTTAAGGGCACTGTTTTGGGAGGTCTTAGAAGGTGTGGCCATGCTGGAAGAAGCATGTCACTGGGAGTAGGCTTAAAGAATTCTTAAGCCCTGCTGGATCTTGAGTTGCTTTCTTCCTGTGCCTGCTTGAAGATGTGAGACTTATCTTCTGCCCCTCCTCCAGCCATCTCTGCTGCCATGCCTCCCTGCCATAATGGACTCTTGCCCCTTGGAACCATAAACTAAATAAACTCTTCCTTTTAGAAAAAAAGGTTCAGGCTGCCTCTCTTCTTTCAATAGATGTGTTTTCTGTGTTCAGGAAAGACTGAGTTGTACAATTCTGATGTTTTCATCTGTTAGACTGGTGTTCTAGGCATCAGACTGTACTTCCAGTCTGCGCCTGTGGGTTGAAGTACTGTCTGCAGCAACAGTCACTATCCAATAGTTAACCTACTCTGATAATAGAGTAGCAGCTGTTTACAAAACAGATACTTATTAAGTACCAATTGATTTAGGGAGTAAAGGGACCCTGATAGTACTGTATCTGCTAATGTGTTAGTTATTGTATGAGTGGAAAGGAAAAGAAAATATATGGGCAGTCACGTTGAAACTGATGTATTAGTTGTTAGGAAGTAGAGGAGAGGGATATATATTGGAGTGGGGATTTATAGGGGAAAAAGGTGAAAATGGGGTGGATATGTGAGAGTTTTGGTTAACGGTAGACTAAAAAGAGGGATAAAGATATGTACCCAGTTGTAAACCAGGTCAGCTTCTGGGCTTTGGGAGAAGTAGGAGTAAGAAGAATGGGTACTGGAAAAGAGAAAGGAAGAAAAAATGGAGAAGGGGGAGAGTGGAGAGGGAGGGAGGGAAGGAGACAGGGAAGGAGGGGGAGACAAATGTAGAAGTAGGGAACAACGACCTTCTACATTGACCTGTACCATAAAGATAAGAAATGGCCATGGGGAGTCGGGGAGGAGAGCTGGGTGGATATATAAGAAAATGAGGTCATTGGCATGAGTGATTTCATCTTAGAGGATACACTGCTTTGTCTTCTTGATCCTGGTCTGGGCTAAACTTCCAAGTTGATTTTTTACCAGTCCCATTCTTCTCTTGTGGGTGCCTACTTCCCATTAAGTGTGGAGTCGTTATATGGGCTGTGACTAGCCAAGAAAACTCTTCCCCAGTCATGGTTGCTGCGTTCCCACAGGGTCTGGAGCTGCTGCTGGCCCTGTAGTGCCCAAAGCACTGTTTGGAGCTAGGCTTACATCATTGTTATAGTTTACTCTGTTACTGTGATAAAACACGATGAGAAAAGATTTTTTTTTACTTAAATTTCTTTTTTTTTTTCTTCTATTTGAAGCAGGGTCTCCCTGTAGCCCCAGCTGTCCTGGAACTCAATATGTAGACCAGGCTGGCCTTAAACTCACAGAGATCCACCTGCCTCTGCCTCCCAAGTGCTGGGACTACAGGCAATCGCCACCAAGCCTGGCTTGACTTACAATTCAGATTTCCTGGATGGAGGAAGTTCCTCAATTGAGGTTCCCTTTTCTCAGGTGACTCTTTGTATCAGGTTGACAATAAAACCTAACCAGTATGTTCCCGCAGCTTTCCCTTTCCACATTGGCGTTCTTATGGTGAGCCAGGCAGCACTTGTTGGGAACCCTCTATAAAAACCCCTACTGGTGAATCTTGTAAATTCTTAGTGGGAGTCTTTAACCCAGGTTGCTGGACTGAAACAGCAATGGTGGTGGCTGCATTGGTTGCAGTTGAAGTAGCAAGTCCAGTCCAGTGGTTGAGAAAGTTTATGGACTCAATGGTAGGAGAAATTTGTTGTGGCATGCATCAGGTCAATTCTGGGACTGGAGAAATAGCTGATGGAGTGATAAAATATTCCTGTTCCCTTTGTTTCCTTCCAATGTGACTTCTAGTCTGCTTCTTCCAGGAAGACTTCCTAGAAGTCTTCCTAAATTCATTTTTTAAGTGATAACATTAAAATTGGGATGGACTTGTAACTCAGTAATAAACTGCTTGCCTGGCACACACTAGGCTCTGAGTATCATCCCTAGGACTGTAAAAAACAAATTGTACTAGGGGACTGTATAATGTTTTCATACTTTGTAGACAGTGTATGAAGTTTAAATTAGGTCAAACACATTTATCTCCTCAAACAGTTACATTTCCTTATGTGAAAACTGAAACTCTTTTTAGCTATCTGAAATGTATAGTACATTAGTATCTTTAGTCACTCCAACATGCAGCAGCACCCTAGAACTTCTTTTATCTAACTATAACTTAGTGCCAACTGATGACACTTTTCCGTCCCTCCCCACTCTTTTCCCTGTTTTCTGGTAACTACTATTCTACTCTGAACTTCTATGAGATCAATGTTTTTAGATCCCACATGTAAGAAAGATCATGCTTATCTGTGTCCGGCTTACTTCACATAATGACCTTCAGTTCCATCTATGTGGTCAAACTCAGCAGGATTTTATTCTTTTTGTGGTTGAATAGTATTCAGCTGTGTACGTGTACCCCATTGTCTTCATCCATTTATCAGTTGATGGACAACTTAAGTTTCTGTTTCTTTGCTATTGTGAATAGTGCTGCACTGAACATAGAAGCACAGAAGCCTCTTAACAAATTGCATATCTTTTGGATTTGGTAAAGTAATGGACTGCTGGATCATATGGTAGTGTTATGCCCAGATCTCGTGACCCCCAATGACCACCAAGGAGTCTGGAGTGTATGCAACAGCTTAAGCTTGGGCCCTCAGATTTCACCGACGCAGCGGATCTGTACTGAGAGCCCCGATCTAGGGTGGGGTAGGTTTTTATAGGGAAGTTTCACAGAAACCGGCACACACCAAGCATCCTTTAAAATGATTGGATGGTCCTATGCCCTGAGTATGGGGAGGATTCTTATTGGTAGGGGCTGTCTTTAGGGCATCAGAATGCACTGTTTTCTGTGGGGCCAGAAGTTTCTGTTTTTACCTTATAAGGCTGCTGTATGCCTGGGCTTGCTTGATTTATAGCTTTCCGGGATGGGGGTGGTAACTGAAGATTACAACATGCCTGAGCATGCCTGGGCTTGCCTGAAACAGCTAGTCAAAATGGAGTTAGTGCCTCCTTAAGCCAAGCAGATTACAGAAGCAGAAGCGGTTAGATGAGTCAGGGTCCCACAATAGTCCTATTTTTTATTTTTGAGAGTGTTTTTCCATAATTGTAGTAAAAACATAATATGGACATAATCTGAGCTGTAATGACTTTTATCTAACCTTGCAACCAAAAAGTTACTGTTTATATTGTAAACAAGCTCAAGGATCCATGTGCTCATCTTGTGACCCCCCCTTGCCCTCCACCCAACATAGTGAATGAATGTGGGTGTGCTTGATTAACATATCAGAGCACTGGAAGCAGTGCTTTTCTTATTGAAAACAATGAGAAGAATTAAGAAGTCTGTGAAATTTTTTGTGTGTGTTATTTTAGGCCTAGGGGTCAAAGAGTAAGTCTCTGTTAAGATGGGGGTGGATCTGAGCTTTGAGTTCCCCTGTTCATCCTAGAGATACTGTTTGAAGGAAAGAATGAGTGAGACTTGGCTCAAGAGTACAGTTCCATGAGACATCTAAAGGAACAGGTGGTTCTTGGAGTTCAGGTCCATTCTTGTCCTTCAATGTTAGGAATCAGGCTGTTTTCTTTATTCAGGCATTAGTACATAATATGACTTAGTAATGCCATATAGTGGTGCATTGTGAGAGGAAGAGACTCTACTCCAAACTCAGATCAGTGGCTGGAGAAGTCCTAAGGAAAAAGGGAAATACAGAATGCCTCAGTCATACATTGTGAGTTGTAAGGCTTTCTATGATAGCTCACTTCTGAGCACTATCTCATGGATAGGTGCCTAGAGAGGTCCCGAGGAAAAGGGAATTATTGGATGCTCTCAGTCATATATGAGGGTAAGTGAGTGAAAAGCACAGGGCTTTCTTGATAGCTTGCACTGGTGCACTTTAATAATCTTTTATTCACTTTTTGCCTTTCTTTCTTTACCAGACTCAAACTGCATGAAGCTCTGCTCAAATTTTTCATTTTCACCTTTTTACTTTCACTGTGGTGATCTCTACTTCCTGAATCTTGTGCACTTGCACAACAATTATTGAATTTACTTGAAGGAATTGGAACTAAAGCACCATCAAAGCAAATTTGTGAACCTGTAAATGCTTTTCAGAAACATTCTCCCTGATATCCCAACCTTGGGATACATAATTCAAATTTTTGGGAAGAAAAGCATTTCAATTGAAGATTCAACTCTTTGGAATGAAGTTAAAGTAGGCAGACAGCATATCAAAAGAAAAAAAGGCATACTTCCAAAGAAACTATTTCATACAACCTCCTCTACCTAATAGTTCCGTCCTCTGTGGAGCTCCCTTCTGTGGGGCAAAAGGCCTTTGGAAAACACTTAAAAAGTGGAGTGCCCATCTCAGCCACTTGGAATCATTAATATGCCAGCTTTTTCTGCATTGCATCTCCAAGCGTGACTTTCTCTGAGATAGAATACCCTTTCCTTCCGTGAAACTCCTTTGCTCTCTGATTGCTAGCCTTTAAAATTTTTTTTTTTAATTTTTGGGATAGGGTGTTCTTGTAGCCCTAGCTGGCCTGGAAATCACTATGTAGACCAGGCTGGGCTCAATTTTACAAAGATCCACCTACCTCTGCTTCCTGAATGCTAGGATTAAAGGCATGTATCACCACACCCAGCTTTCTGCTAGCCTTCTTTAAAAGAAGAATTCACCCTGTGTGCTATCATGCTTGCTTACAAATTATAAATTAAAAAGGGAGGGGGATGTTTAAGTTTTATTTTTACACAATTTAACCCACAAGGAGTCAAGACTCTTCTTAACTTGTAATCATTTGAAGTTGGCTGACTTCTATAATACCTGTAAGGCCAATATTTTCTCCAGTTTTATGAATGATGGCTCCTGCACAAACAGAATCAAACTAACCAAGACAAAAATTAAAATTGAGTAAATTAATTTAAGGTCATAGTGTGTTAAAGTCACATCAGTAAGTGTTGCTACTCCAGATAGGCTCTCCTTTTTTTATGGCTGCTAATAAGGATGGGACACAGAAAAACTCAGGTCTTGTCAGTGAGAAAAGTGGCTAAATCTGATAATGCCTCTTTCCTCATGGTTACTCATGGAGGGAGGACTGTAAAGATAATGTAAAGATGTGCTAGAGAGAAGAAAAAAGGAAGATTTGGATATAGGGTTAACAAAACACCTGTAGACCTAGACCTAAAAAAAAAACCCAAACCAAAAAAAGTCCAATGATTTTTCCATTCAAGCCTGACCTGAAGTTAAACTGGAGAATAAATATGGCTTCTCATGAGAAGTATTATATGAGAAAGGTTAGTTAAGTTTTCCTTCATTTACAGCCACAAGCTATCTAATTGTGGGTATAACCTTTCAAGGAAGACAAAAAGTTACAGGGGAGAAACTCAAATTAGCAAATAGTAAAGGCAGATACTTTTGTTGACTTGATTATTCTTTATTATGATCTTATAAAATTTAGAGCTATCAAAGAGTGACCTTTCAAAATCAAGTGTTGTGGCATTTATCACTTCCATTTACAGTGCAAGACCCAACAGATTCAATTTTAAAAGAAACAAATGCCTTTTTTGAGAATTAGTACATTGTCATGTACTGTTTGAACTCACAGAGAAGCTGGCTCTGGAATTGGGATTTGGCCCTCCCACTTCAGACCCAAGCCTATTCATCTCAAAATGTTCTCCAAATACTCCTGAGATGGATTAGACCCCCTGACTCAGTGACCAAGAGAAGGATAATAAAACAGATTTATAGTAAAGGCATTATGCCTTTGGGAACAGCTAAGGATGAAATATTTCCAATAGAAATTATTATTTATTTCATAATATGAAGATGTTTATAGCAAAAGCTTAAAGGATGCCTTGTTTAGCCACTAACAAAGCACTTGAATGGGAACCTCCCAGTAAAGGTTCAGTCTCTCAGGCTATAGGAGAAGTGGAGTCACCCTTAAGCTTGTCTTACCTAAAAATAAGAAGGCCTCCTCCCTCCGTAGCCCTAAGATAATAGAGAATTTTCTTATTACCTTAGATATAATAAGAAAAATTAAAAATCCTTACAAACTTATGGGAACCCCTTTGAAAATATTTTGGTTTGGGTAATTCAAATTGGACTATGAGTAAGTTTTGTTTGCTCAGATGTTACTGATTCAGATTATACCAGTCAAATTCTCATGGTTTATTTTCAGTTACTACAAGAAATTGAATTGGAGCAATTGATTTATTGTTTACATTGGTGGAGTCAAACATTGGTTTGTCACTAGAAACTTATGAGAAGTGAATAGACATTGCCTAATACCCCACCAAGAAAGTTCTCAAAACAGATGGTAAATTTATTTGTTAATAAATGTCTCATGATATTAATAAGATAAAATGTTAGAAGGATGTAATAATGGAAGTATTTTTAACAAAGGATTTATATAGGAAGATGGCTGGATGTTTCCAGAATGGAAAGAAAAAATAAGAAAGCCTTTTGTATATTATGAAGGTTTGAGTAAGGTATTTTAGATACACAAAAGATGAGACTTAAAGGTGATTGTATATAATCTTAAAATTTCTAGTCAAAGTTCAGTTGAGTTTCTATTTAAATCAATGGAGTTATTGATTTCATCTTGCTAATTACAAGGATTAGCTTAAAAAATAAAATATGTGTCTGACCAAGGTTTACTTAAGAGCATTTAGTCTTGGCTAAACATTACACAATTCTTAAGTACTAGACTGTTATAAAGGACTTTTTAGGTTTTCAGTAACTATACCTGTAGTTCACTCTCTTGCTGTAGTCCCTCAATACCATATTAATATAGTTATTGATTAAAAGATTGCATTTTAAAAATATTTGCCATTTCTCTGCTTTTAATAATTAGGCATCTATATCTAATTTTTAAGTGGAAAATTCTCCCTCAAGACATGATCAGTAACCCCACATTCTGTCAATATTGGGTGAATAAGGCAATACACCTTATTAGAAAAAAAATTCCCAATACATATTTCATTATAGGAATGATATTTATCTTTCTTTACTAAAGTTTTAATCTAAATTTTGAAAGATTTACAAGATTCAAAAAACTTTTATTTACAGCTAACTTCAGACAAAATTTGACTAAACATTCCATTCAGCTATCTTGGATATATTGTGTCACTCATTCCTTTAATAAATTAAAATTGTCTGTTCTAAAAAAGATAACATTAAGTTCTTTTCAGCAGCTTTTAGGCAATTTCAATTGGCTTCAACCTTCCCTCAGATTTTTCCAATTTAGCCTTTTCTTACATTTTGCTTCTCCTAAAGAAAACATTGATTTGACTGTGCCCTACCACAGTATGGCACCCCTCTAACTCCAATTGCAATGATTACAACTAGAATCAAATTTTAAAGCAAAAAACAATTTTCTCATATATGCTTAGATTTACCTGTTTTTAAAAAATTTTTATTTATTTATTTTTAAGTTTATGTGTGTGAATATATATTGTCTACATGCGTGTATATGCACCCATGTTATGCAAAGCCCACAGAAGTCAGAAGAGGGTGTCGGATTCCCCTGGAACTGGAGTTACGGACAATTGTTAGCTGCCAGTTGGTGGGTGCTGGGATTCGAACCAGATCTTCTGCTAGAACAATCAGTGTTCTTAACTGCTGAGCGATCTCCCCAGCCCACTTTCACTTTGTATTTTAACCGCAGAATAACCTAGCTCTATGAGGAACCCTAGGGCAATGGCTTGAGGAAACAGGATCTGTTTAGTGTTTGTCCTTGTTGTTACTGAGGCAATTTTGCTTCCAGCTCCTTTCAGCCATGAGATAATGAACTATACATACAAATACTAGCTCATGGTTACACATATGGATGCATCTCTGAATTTATAAAGGTTTCTTTATGTAATCACCAGTATATACATTAATTTAATCAAGACCACATGTCTCCATTCATGTAGACACGATCTCAGTTTGTAGTTCCTTGGTGTATCCTCCTTTGGCACTAGCCAAAATAAGGATTTTAACATTTTTCCCTTCCTTTCCAGTAAACTCCTAGTCCAAAATGAAGAAACCTGACT
>NW_008345290.1:3447843-3462042 GCF_000622305.1 Nannospalax galili
TTATTCAGCCTATCTAGTGGTCTTTGTTTTAGGAGGGTTAGCTGTTCCTCAGCTAGCAGTAATCAGTTGTCAATATTCCTTTAGATAAGATTGGGGTGTGCTGTTCATTTTCCAAGTTCTGTGCTGGGTTACTATCTGGGACTCCCTTTGGCCACCCTGGCCAACAACTCAAAAGAAGGTACCTGCTTGTTTTTTACCCTTTCCCTTATAGCAGTTACTGGAAAATTAACTCACTCTTTAAGAATTTTAGAATGGCTATTTCTACCCAATATACATAAACGAAAACATTTACTCCACATCAACAAAGAATTAGTTATTCTTATTTAACAATACTGAACTGGAACCATCCACACTTACTGGAAAAGATCCTGACATTTATTTTTCCGTGTCTTGAAATTATCTCAACTTTCTGCTACAGACCTCAGAATGGCAGATGACTTTTGATGTTATTTTTTGACAAACTTCCTTTCACTTCCTTCTATATGAAACTCCATTATTTCCTATAGAAATATTTTCTCATATATATGTATATACATATATATGTATGTGTATATATACATGTATATGTTTATATATATCTACACATCCCATTTCTAACCATTTTTTTCAAGTAGAGCCAATAAATCAGCCAACAAATAAATGAGCCATTATGTGCTGGATGATGCTGGAGTACAGCATTCTTTTGGAACCCTCAGAGCAGAGTATTTACTTGCTTTCTGCTTTCAGACAATTACCTAATTAACCCTTTAATTAATTGACTGACTTTCACTATATGACTCAAGCCATCTCACTATTGTTTCAAGCCACTTTGGCTCATTCCAGAGTCCTTTTTGTAACCATTATTTATCTTTACTTAAAGTCTTCCTTATAGATAATTCATCCTGTATGTATCTCAAAGCATTTAATCTCATACGGAATTTCCCAGCCTCCTCACAGAAGGAAATCATCATGCTAACTGCCCAGTTATTTTTTAATTATCAAAGGTACAAACTCAATAAATTATCTAGTCCTGTCTTATCTGCAAATATTGGGCCCCATCATCCTGAGAGAAATAAAACCTGCTAATGTTCATCCTAATGAACTTTGGCAAATGGATGTAACTCACATAAATTAATTTGGTCATTTTAAATTAGCTCATGTGCATTTTGATACTTTTTAAGACTTTATTTTTGCTACTGCTCTCAAAGCAAACAGTTGTCTTGCTTAGGTACTGTCTTAGTTTATTCTTCATTGCTGTGACAAAACACTCTGACCACTACCAATTTGGGGAGGAAACGGTTTATTTGTCTTACAACTCCCAGGTCAAAGTTCATCAGGGAGCCCAAGGTAGGAACTCAGGGCAGGAACCTGGAGGCAGGAGCTGGAGCACAGGCCATGGAGGATATAGTGTCCTAGTTTGTTTCTTCATTGCTGTGACAAAACACGCTGACCACTACCAACTTGGGGAGGAAAGGGTTTATTTATCTTATATCTCCCGGGTCACAGTTCATCAGGGAGCCCAAGATAGGAACTCAGGGCAGGAGCCTGGTGGCAGGAGCTGGAGCACAGGACATGGAGGAATGCTGCTTAATGGCTTGCTCCTCTGGCCCCTGCTCAGCCTGCTTTTTTATACAATACAGGTCCACTGCCCAGGGGTGGCACCACCCACAGTGGGCTGGGCCCTTCCACATCACTCATCAAGAAGATGCCCCTCAGACATGGCCATTGGCCAGTCCAATAGAGGAAATTCCCCGATTGAGGATCCCTCAACCCAGGTGTGTCAAGTTGACACTAAAGCTATCCAGCACGGGTATCTAAAACTTTTACCTCTTTCTGTCAATTTTGGGAAGTTCATATCTCTCATGACCTTGCCTGTATAACCCCTAAGGACAAGCCATAATGAAATTTACTCATTTATTATTAAAAAACAAAATATATGAACAAAGATGGGGAAATTAAGGGCTAAGTGCTCAGGAACAAATTATACTTTAAAAGATTCCACTATTGCGAGGAATTCTCCCTGTGTTCTTCTATTAGTTTCATTTTTACCCTGTTTGTTTTTTACCCTTTCCCTTATAGCAGTTACTGGACAATTAACTCACTCTTTTAAAAATTTTAGTCTTGGCTAAATTATTTTGTCTTACATTTCAGCCTTTAATCTACTTTTTAGTTGTTTTGTATAACTGTTAAGAAGGGTCTAATTTGGTCTAATTTTGGGCTCAGTGGTTAAGAACACTGGCTGTTCTTACAGAAGACTTGGGTTTGAATCCCAGAACCCACATGGCAGCTAACAATTGTCCTTAACTCCAGTTCTAGGGATCTGACAGCCTCTTCTGTCTTCTGCAGGCATTGCACGACATGGGTGCACTTACCTACATGCAGGCAATACACATACACATAAAAATAATAAAATATTTTTTAAAAGAAGCGTCTAATTTTATTGTTCTGCATGTGGATAATCAATATCTCAGTACCACTGAAATTACTGTTCTTTTACTTCAATGCCTTAGTGACTTTGTTGAAAACCAGTTTAGTATAGATGCATGTCTTCCTCTTAGGCTTTTTATTTTGTTTGTCGGGCCATGTTCTTTTTATGTCAACACCTTGCTTTTTTTAAAAGATGTCAATTTGCATCCTAGAATGCAACACATCTTTTCTTTAAAGATTTATTTATTTTTATTTTATGTGAATGTGTGAGTTCCTGCGTATATGTAAGTGTACCATGTGTGGACCTGGTGCCCATGGAGGCCAGAATAGGGCATTGGATCTCATAGAACTGGAATTACAGGCACTTGTGAGCTGTTAACGTGAGCACAAGTAACCAAACCCAGGTCTCTGCAAGAGCAGCAAGTGCTCTTAAGCATTGAGCCATCTCTCCAGCCCCAATACTATGCCATTTTGATTACCAGAGCTTTGTAATATGCTTTGAAGTCAGGTGGCATGTTTCCAACTTTGTTTCTTTTTTTTGACTAAGATTTTTTTAAAAAAAGTATTATTCATTTTGTTTCATTTGTATGGTTCCACAATCATTTTAGAGTTATTTTATCTAGTTCTATGAATAATTTCATTGATATTTTGTTAGGAATTGTACTGAACCTGTATTACTTCGGAGTAGTATGGATATTTTAACAATATTGATTATTTTTTAAAAAATGATTTATTTAATAACCACATGATTAGAAGGAGCATTTCATTACAATAGCATTGACGTATTCAATAACAATTTTCAGAGCAAAGATGCATCTCTTTCAATATTGGCTGTAAATTTTTAGTTTCACAGTTGAATTAATAAAGTTATACAGTATTTTACTGAGAATAAACCCTATAAGACATAAAATTGAGTGAGGTTTTAACCTTTAAGAAAGATCTCCATTTCATTTTAAAATATACTGTTTCATACAGAAAAACTCTTTTTTTTTTTTGGTCTTTTCGAGACAGGGTCTCCCTGTAACCCCAGCTGTCCTAGAACTCACTATGTAGACCAGGCTGGCCTTGAACTCACAGAGATCCTCCTGCCTCTGCCTCCTGAGTGCTGGGTTTAAAGGCGTGAGCCACCACGCCTGGCCAGAAAAAATCATTTTTAATGCAACTAACACTTAGATGTTTGCACGTACATCTCTAATCTCTATATATTTAATTATTGCTAGTCACAGTTGGTTACTTTCTGAGATCCTTGGCACCTGAGCATGGATATAGTCATCAACAATATTATTTCAATTCTTATTAAACACAATGTGTCTCTACTTTTTTTGATGTCTTCTTCAATTTACTTTTTCAGTATTTTAAAAGAGATTTCATTTATTTTTATTGTATGTGTATGAGTGTTTTGTATACCTGTGTACAAATGCACTGCATGTGTGCAATGCCTGCAGAGATCTGAAGAAGGCATTGGATCCCCTAGACCTAGAGTTAAGGACAGGTATTAGCTGCCATATGGTTCCGGGAACCAAACCCGAGTCCTCTGGAAGAGCAGTAAGTGCCTTTTTGCTGAACCATCTCCCCAGCCCAGTTTATTCAGTGTATACTAATTTCCATTGTAGAGGGTATTTTTTTCTGCCTCTTTGATTAGATTGATTCCTAGATTTAAACAAATTATTATTTTATTATTATGTGTGTACAGGTATGCACATGCCATTGTGATGTGGAGGTCAGAGGACAACCTTTGGGACTTGGTTCTCTCCTTCCATTGTGGGTTCCAGAGATTGAACTCAGGTTGTCAGGCTTGTGGGGCAAGTACTGTTACCAACTAAGCTATCCTGCTGGCCTTGATTCTTTTTGAATGTTTTGTTGTTGTTGTTACTTCTGGTGGCTATTGTAAAAGATTGCTTTCTCAATTTCTCTTTCAGGTATTTTTCTTTTGGTATAGACAAAGATACCACTGGTTTTCTATCTTGAACTCCTGAATTTGAGTGCTTTTGCTTTTTGTGTCTATAAAATGATGTCATCTGCAAACAGTGACAGTTTAATTTCTTTTCTGATTTGGATATTTGGTATTAAAGAGATGCTGAATTTTATCAAATGGCTTTTTGCATCACCGTATATGGCTTTTGTCTTTTATTCTGTTGATAGGATATGTCACATTTTTTGTTTTGTATATATTGAACCATACTTGCATCTTTAAGTTGACTTTCACTGGATCATGGTGAATAATGCCTTTATGTGGGGTTGGATTTGATTTGCTAGTATTTTGTTAAGGACTTTTGCATTTATATTAGTTTTCAGTTTTTGTTGTATCCTTATCTGTTTTTGATATCAAGGTAATGCTGGCCTCATAAACTGTTTGAAGGAACTCCCATCTATATTTTGAAATATCTTAAGAGAAATTGGTACTAGATTTTTATGTTTTGTAGAATTCAATAGTAAATCATCCTACCCTAGGCTTTTCTTTGATGGAAGGCTTTCTATTATTGATCCAGAGTTGTTGCTCTGTATTAGTCTATTCAGGTTTTCTGTTCATTTATAATTATTTTTGGTAAGATGTATCTGTCTAGAAATTTGTCCATTTCTGCTAGATTATTAAGTTTGTTAGCATATAGTTGTGTTTTCACTTTTCATTTTTTTCAGCAAAATTTAAAATATTCTCTTTTGATACTTCAAATTTGACAATTTTATACTCCTTTTTATATAGCAATGCATTACGGTCACATTCATTCCCATTATTACTCTTTTACTCCTCTACAACTTTTGCTTACTCCTTGCTTCCAACTCACTCTCTCTTACTTTGATGTCTTTCTTTTGGGTTCAAGGTCTTGTGCAGGTAAACACAGCTGCTGTGTGCTCATGTTTGTAATGACCTTGTCATATCCAGATGCGCTTCTAGCACTCACTTTTAAACACTTTACATTTCTTTTTCCATAATGTTCTATGGGATAGAGGGGGTAATACAGATGCCCCATTTAGAGTTGGGCACTCAACAGTCCCTTATTCTCAGCACTTTGACCAGTTATGAGTCTCTGCTTTAACCACTGCCCACTGTCAAAAGAAGCCTCTCTTACCATGGCTGTACTAGTCTGTGAGTGTAAATAAACATTTTGAAGGTAGTTTAACTAAATGTCCATTTAACAAAACAACAATAATAGATTCCCCATAGGGCCTGTAACCTCCCAGCCATAGTCTTTGACCAGGTTTACAGTATATGCCTTTCCTCCCTCAGAGCAAGCTTCATATCTAATGAATAGTTCACTCCTAACGATTCTGTGTGGAAGAGTCATGCCACCATTGTACCAGTAGGCATATCTTGCCTGGCAAGTCGGTATTGTAGTATATGTGGTCTACAGCTGATTAAGATTGTTGATGACCTTTCTCCCAGCAGCCTGTGCAGTATCTTCTGGAACAATGAAAGCTAGCTGTTATGGAGGAAGGTTCCACTCCATCTTGATTGCTCTGTGTCTTGTATCTAAAGTATGTGGTGTGTTTAGCCACAGGATATTTTGGTTTCTAAGATTTATTTTTATTTATGTGTATTTGTATGTCTATATGTATATATGCCACATGTGTGTGGTTGACTGTGGAAACCAGAAGAGGGCGTTGGACCCTTTGGACCTAAAGTTACAGGTGCTGCCCAAAGTGGGTGCTGGGACTTTTGCTCTGATCCTCTGGAAGAGCAACACATGCTCTTAACTGCTGAGCTATCTCTGCAGCCCAGCAACAGAATCTTACTGCCCCGTTCTGGTGGGCTAACAAGAGCAGTGACAATAGCCTGTACTATTTTGGGAGCCTTTAGAGGCCCCATAGGCAACAACTTATAGGGAGGTATCCTGCACCTGGCACTGGGATTTTAAAAACTTGGAACTTCCGGGGCAGCATTATTACCCCATGCAGGTCACCTCCATAAAAACCTCCCTTTAAAAGAATCATATTTTTCAGTCAGCTTATAAAGCAGTAGGTTTCTGTTGGGCCTTTTCACGTATCCGTTTTAGTTGGCTCTCGCCTCCACCTTCCCTTGTACACCTACTCCCACCCCTGTTTAACTCTTTCTGCCTTAGCATCCTGCTCTTCTTTCACATCACATCTGTTTTACTATTTATCCACCTTTCTTTCAGACCTCTCCCCTATGCCTCACCTCTCACATCTCCCTTCTTATTTCCTGGCTTCTACAGATACTTCAGTTTAAATACAGAAATCAAAAAATTCAAATCTAGGATCCACATATAAAGTGAACATACAGCATTTGTCTCTTACTAGGTATGATATTTCCCAGTTCTATCCATTTTCCTGAAAATTGCATAATTTCATTTTTATTTAGTGCTGAATAGAATTCCATTGTGTAACTGTACCATATTTTTTATTATCCATTCATCAATTGATGGATAGCTAGGCAGATACCATTTTCTAGCTATTGTGATTAGAACAATAAGGAGCATGCAGGTGTCCCTATCATAATGTATAGAGTCCTTTGGGTACATGCCCTGGAGTGGTAGAGCTGGATCATGTGGTAATTCTATTTTAGCGTTTTGAGAAAACTCCATACTGGTTTCTATAGTCATTGAGCTCCTGCCAACAGTGAACAAGTTTGCCCTTTCCCCACATCTTCACCAGCATCTGTTGTCATTTGTTTTCCTGATAATAGCTATACTTAATGGGGCAAGATGGAATCTTTCAGTAGCAGTTACCTTCTTGATTTCTTCTATTCTTTCAAAAGTAAGTTAACTTCAATGTATTTATGTAGTTCCCACAGCTTTTCCTTGTGATTAATTTCATATTTTATCGCACTGTGGTTAGATAAGATACTTCATATGACTTCAGTAAGAAAATTTGTAGAGACTTGTTTTGTGGCCTATCATTTATAGTTTGTCCTGGAGAATGTGCAAAGTGTTGATGAGAAAAACAAAACAAAAGAAAATAAAATAGGTATTTAGCAGTTGTGGGTGGAATGTGCTATGGGTAAAAGGTCTATTTGGACTGCTGTAAAATTTAACTCTATTTATTTGTTGATTTTTCTGTCTGAATTACCTGTTCATTGTTGAATATAGGATGGTAAAAGTCTCCAGCAGTTATCACATTGGAGTCATTCTCTCCCCTTAGCTCTGTTAAGTATTTGCTTTATATATTTGGGTGTTTAAATATTGTTGAGAATTGTTAATTATTCTTGCTGAATTTACTTATTCATCAATATATAATGACGTTTTTGGTCCCTTTTTCCAGCATAGAAGGGGTTCAGAGACTCTTCAGAGAGGGACAGTGCAGCATGAAGGAAAGACACAACATTTAATTAGACTCTCAAGAGTGGAAGACCAGGAGGCTCTCTGCTGAGTAGACAAGCCATGAGTTACTGTCACACTGTATATTTATTTATTTTTTTATTATTATTTATTTCATTACAACAGCACTGACATATTCAATAACAATTTCCAGAGCTAAAATGCATCTCCTTCAAAATTGGCTGTAAATTTTTAGGTTTACAGTTGAATTAATACATTCATACAATATTGGACTCAGTATAAATCCTGTAAGACATAAAATTAAATGAGGCTTTAAACTTTAAGAAAGATCTCCATTTCACTATTAAAATACACAGTTTCATACAGAAAAATTCATTTTCAATACAATTGACACTAAGATGCACATGCATTTCTAATCTCTATATATCTGATTATTACTAGTCACAGTCGGTTACTTTCTGAGCTCCTTGGCATCGGAGCATGGATATAAAGTCATCAGGTAGATTTCAATGGCAATGTTTTTCAAATCCACCAATTATTAAGGATTAAATTTTTATGCTTTGAAAAATTATTATTTTTTTAATTAAAAAATTTACTTATTTTTATACCCACTTCCCAGATAGCAACCTCCCATAGCTTCCCTCCCCCAACTACAGCCCTTATACTCTGATATCCCTGCTACTTTCTGCTGTGTTGTCGGCACCCTCAGTCATTCCCCACTACTTGCCCTTCTGGTGAATCTAGTCAGCCTTTCTAGAGGTCTTTGTTTTAGGAGAGTCAGCTGTTCCTCATCTAGCAGTAATCAGTTGTCAATATTCCTTTGGATAAGACTGGGGTGTGCTGTTCATTTTCCCAGTTCTATGCTGGGTTACTATCTGGGAGTCCCTTTGGCCACCCTGGCCAACAACTCAAAAGAAGGTATTGCCTGACTGGTACTGTTGCTTGTTATGTAGCCTTTAGGGATACATATGGACTCTTATGAAATTATATTGGCCCCTTTAATCTTTGGTTATACTTTCCTTTTGGGTGTTTAATGCCCTACAGTTGGACTAGATAAACCGATTTATTTTTACTCTTAAGGTCCTTTGAGAATCTGTCCTTCAAGGGTCACATGGGCTTGGGAGGAGACCCTGGCTCCTTTCTTTTACCAGTTCCGCCTATATGAAGACAAGTCAAAGGTCCTGCTCGACCACATTTGGCTTCGCTTGGAAGCGTGGAGGAAGCGATTCCTCTGTGTTGACCCTACTCTTTATAGACTGGACACTGGTTCAAGTCCATCTGGTGGGGTCTCCTTGGCTTCCCTGATCAAGTGGCCAGATGACCCAACACCATTGACATTTTGAGAGATGCTCATAGTCCCCTGGAACTAGTCTACCTAGGAGGGCAAGGAGCAAAAAGCATCCTTTATGTCCCTCTGACCAAATTATTACTGACCTCAAAGTATGTGTTAAACAAGCAAGAAAGTTAGTTCCACCAGTCTGGTACTTTTAATTACTGTGTGCCATGTAGATAAATCTTGGGCAAAGACCAATTGGTCTCAGAAGAACCTTGCCTAGACATATATTTCTTGATCTGATATGTATAATTTGTCAGTAGGGTGTAGGAGTAATATTGTTCCCTCTGGTTTTCATAACTAGCTAGGCATTGTTTATCTCTCACATTGTCTCACCCCTCCATCATGGTTTTCCCACTTAAGGTGCCCCCATTTACCCCCTTTCTCCCTTAATAATACCCTTCTCCTACAGTCCTACCTCTCTTGAGCTCCTTCTTTCCCTTTATCCCCTAGGTTCCTTGTATACCCTTCCCTCCCCCAACCCTTAAACTAACCCAATTTTTAGCCATATCTCCCTTATTAAGGCCTGCTTCCCACTGTTCTTCTCTTTCAGGTTCTTTCTTTTTCTTTACCGCCCTGGTTCCTTTCCATTATCCTGGTTCCTTTAGTTATGTCTGGTTGCATATTTATTTATCAGCATCTGGTACTAGGATCTGTATGTGAGGGAGAACATATGTCGATTTTTTTTCTGAGATTGTGTTACTTCACTTAGTATAACAGTTTCTAGTTCCATCCATTTACCTGCAAAGGGTCAAATGGTAGGTTCATTTGTAGTTTTTTAAGAGTTCTCCACACTGCTTTCCATAGGGGTTGAACCAGTTTGCAGCCCCACCAGCAGTAGATGAGTGTTCCCCTTTCCCCACATCCCCTCCAACATTTGGTATCATTTGTTTTCTTGATCTTTTCCAGTCTGACTGGGGTAAGGTGAAATCTTAAAGTGGTTTTAATTTGCATTTCCCTAATTATTAGTGATGTTGAAAATCTTTTAAGATGTTTTATAGCCATCTTTACTCATCTTTTGAGAACTCTCTGTTCAGCTCCTTAGACCATCTTTTAATTGGGTTGCTTCTTGTCTCGGTTCTCTGTTTTTTTGAGTTGGTTATATATTCTGGTCATTAAATCTCTGTCGGATGTGTTGCTGGTGAAGATTTTCTCCCATTCTGTGAGTTTTCTGTTTACTTCCTTGGTTGTCTCCTTTGATGTACAGAAGCTTTTTGGTTTAATGAGGTCCCATTTGTTAATTCTTGCCCTTGTTTCTTGAGCAATTGATGTCCGATTTAGAAAATCCTTTCCTACACCTATATCTTGTAGGTTTTCCCCAATATTTTCTTCTAACAGTTTCAGAGTTTCAGGCTTTATATTGAGGTCTTTGAGCCATTTGGAAGTGACTTTTGTGCAGGGTGAAAGATAGGGGTTTAGTTTCATTCTTCTTTGGTGGAGATCCAATTTTGCCAGCACCATTTGCTGTACATGGTGTCTTTCCTCCAGTGAATATTCTTGGCTCCTTTGTCAAATATCAGGTGGCTGAAATTGCATGTACTCATATTTTGGTCTTCAATTTTGTTCCACTGATCTATGTGTCTATTTATTGTGCCAGTACCATGCAGTTTTTATGACTATAGCTCTATAATACACTCTGGTTTCATTTTTCTACACGTGGAGATCCAGTTTTGCCAGCACCATTTGACAAGACATGAGTTGCTGTCACACTGTATATTCATTTATTTTTAATATTTTATTATTTTAATTTTATGTGTATGAGTGTATTGCCTACGTATATGTAAGTTCACCCATATAGTGCAATGCCCATGGAGGTCAGAAGAAGGCATTGGATTCCTTGGAACTGGAATTAGGATGGTTGTTAGCCATCTGTAGCCCGTGCTTGTAACTGCTGAATCATCTGTCTAGCCCCCCCGCCTGCAATATTGTATATTTATTGTCTTGCCTTTGTAAATAAAACAAACACAGACCATTACTCAGTATAGACTGTGTGGAAACTTCCCCAAGACATCTCAGCATACTATTTTAAAACAGTGAATGTTTTTAATACCTAAGCATAAGAGAACTTATGATCTGCTGTTAGAGTACTCTTTTCTGATCAAGTCTGGGGTCCAGGATGCTGCATTCCTCTATCTGTCTCAAAAACCCATGTCTATGCAGCTTTCCACATGTAGACATCCTTGACTGTAGACACTGTTGCTCAAAGTCAAGCGTGCTTGCAGCAACGTTCGCTTAAAGCAGTTGTATCCAACAGCTTTTAAAACTGATTTTGATTTAAAATTGTATCTAATATAAGTATGGCTATTCTTGCCTTCATTTTATTCCAATGATATGTAATATCTTACCCTAATATTACATATCATTGGAATAAAATAAATCCCGGCACCCACGTACCCACATGGCAACTAACAACCAGTGTGTGTGTGTGTGTGTGTTTGTGTGTGTGTGTGTGTGTGTGTTGTGTGTGTGTATAATATATATATCCTTAGAATCAAAATAAGTTTTTTAAAAAGTTTATTTATTACATTTATGTGTATGAGTGTATTGCCTGCATTTATGTAAATACACCCATTTCATGAAATACCTGAAGAGGTCAGAAGAAGGTGTCAGATCCCCTGGAACTAGAGTTAGGGACAGTTGTTAGCTGCGATGTGGGTGCTAGGAATCGGACCCAGGTCCTCTGCAAGAGCAGCCAGTGCTCTTAACTGCTGAGAAATCCCTCCAGCCCCCCAAGTAAGTTTCTTGTAAGCAACAAGAAATAAGACCTGTATGGATGGGGCTTGTTTTTTAATTCATTCAATCACTGTCAATCTTTTATTTTACTTAATTTTTTTTAAAAAAATTATGTGTATGAGTGTTATGTCTGCATGTATTCAAGTACACCTGTGTTGTATACCTGTGGAGGACAGAAGTAGGCTCCAGATACCCTGGAACTGGAATTATGGTGGTTGTTAGTTGCCATGTGGGTACTGGGATTCAAATCTGGTCTTCTACAAGAACAGGCAGTGCTCTGAACCTCTGAGCCATCTCTCCAGTCCCTCTGTCAGTCTTTTAATTGGAGAATTTAACCCATTTGCATTGAAAGTAATTATTGATGAATATAGTCTTACCACAGTCATATAACTTGTTTTTTGATTTTATTGTGTACTTACTCTGTCCTTAAGTAACTTCTGTAGGGTGATTTGATTGCTTGCTTTTTATTTTTGTTTTGTCTTTATATATTTTTCTTTTGCTGTTACCATGAGACTTACAAATGAGAGCTTTTGACCATAAGATATTTTGAAATGATAGCGACTTAATATATTTTAAAGATGAAGTGGCAAACAAAAGACCAAGGGAGAGCACGCCAATGAAATATGTTCTTTCATATCCCATCTCTCCCTACGTTTTTGGCTTTTGCGCTCCCACTTTACTTCTGTCTGTGTTGCCTCTCTCTTAACATACTAATACAGGTTTAGCATCAACGTTTTTGGTTTTTTAGTTTTCAGACTAAATACATGAATGGTTTATGCACTGTTTATTGTATTATCAGAACATTCTAAATTTGTATTTAGAATATATTTCCATGGTGACTTTCATACCTTCTGATATTTTCTTATGTATTAATTCCTCTATTCAGTATGAAGACTGTCCTTTAGTCTTCCATGTAGAATATATTTCATGGTGCCATATCCATTCTTTCAGCTTTTCTTTTTGAGAATGCCTTTCTCCATTTCTTAAGGATAGCTTTACTGGGTATAGGATTCTTGGCTGATAATTTCTTTTCCTTCTGAGCTGTGAAAACCTCATGTCGCTTCCTCTTGCCTATGAAGTCTTTATTGAGAAGTCTGCTGTTAGGCAAATTGGGACATCCATATGTTTGTTTCTTTTTTCTTGGGGCCTTTATCTTTCACCTTTGAGAACTAGATTTGAAGATGTCCTGGGGTAGATTTGATTAAGTTTGACTGGTGACTTTTGATCTTTCTGGATATTTATATTCTCCAAGTTTGGGAAGTTTTCTGTTATTGTTACTTTGAATAAGCTTTCTACCCCTCTGGGAGTCTCAAGTCTGCTTGAACTTCAATAATCTTAATATTTATTCTTTTAATACTATCCTGAAATTCCAGGAAGCTTTCATGTTATTTATTTATTTCTTTTCCAACTGTGCATTTTCAAATAGGCCAGTTTTGGACTTTCTGCCTTCCATTTGATTTTCTCTGTTATTGATGTCTTCTATGTTTTTAATTTTGCTGAATACATTTTTTTCAGGTTAAGAATCTCTTCGTTAAAAAAAATTCTTCATTTTTAAATTGCTTCCATCTCTTTAAATTTCTCTGTTAGAGTACTGAAACTTTTCTCTTGTTGTTACAAGCTCATTGAGTTTCCTTAAAACAACTGATTTTTTGGGTAGTGTTAGCAGGCCATTACTATTGGGGATCAAGCCTGGAAATTTATACCTTATTAGACAATTACTCTGCAACTCAGTTATACCAACAATCTAAAGCAGCTGTTTTAAATTCTTTGACAGTTTTCCCATACAGATGACTATTTGTTCAGTTTCAGGCACTTTATTTTGAATATTAGGTCCAGTCATGGTCTCTTGAAAACTCTTGATGCTTGTGGGCATGTGATAGCATCTGGATACTGAATTGCTAGATATGCCACACTTCCTAATTTGGCTTGGTTTGTGCCTGTCTTTCCAGAAATTGTAAGCAGAATGCTTGTTTTCTCTGAGCCTATAGCCACTTCCACTACTTTCACACTAGATCAGACTTATGTCCAGATTTGCTGATAGCTTGCAGGTAGTGTGTTGCACAGTTTAAGTACTAGAAGACAAGACAGGCTCAGGTTTATCCAAGATAAGCTGTTGATATGTTTGCTCAGAAAGAACCAGGATGGTATCGAGAGATGGTATTTTATTGTATAAGCTTCTTCCTTGTTGGGGACTCCTGCTGTTTTGGGTTGTAGTCTTTCCGGATAGCCGCATGTCGGCTCGGCATGAATGGAGGGACTCCTCAGCAGGGCGCCCCCCTACTCTCTTCATGACTCAACTTTGAAGTAGCCGCCACAGATACATGGCCTCTGGCATAGGAACTGCCAGGTTTTCCTGTGTGATAATCAGGCAATGTCTGGCAGCCTGGCAGAAGCCCACCACCACATGTAAATAGGGCATCCTAAAAGCACCTATCAATTAAGGCTTTTGCCGCTGCCCCCACAGTATAAATATCCTGGTTTCCCCTAATTAAT
>NW_008345290.1:3462053-3463791 GCF_000622305.1 Nannospalax galili
CGAGCTGAGTCACTGAATAAAGGAGCTGTACCACTGAGTCTGACTGAGCTGAGTTCTGTGTCTTACTGCCTACGATCCAGTCTTCCCAGAGAGGGCTGTCTCTTCATAAACCACGACTCACGGAGACCCTGCTTTTGCCGTCCTGCACCTCCCCTCATGACCCGGCAGCTGATGGATCTCGAACCCAGAGGGAGTGCACGGTAGATTGGGATGGAACCCACCGGGGCTGCTGACAGCGGCCCTCTAGAGCCGCCAGCCCTGGTAGCAGAGAGCCTCAGCAGCTGCGGAGAGCCAAGGACCTGAACAGCAGACGCGCACCCCAGCGACACGGCGTGGGACCCGCCCCAGCGGCTCTTGGGAGACTGGCACCACGCCCAGCAGCTGGCACCCCGAGATCCCCTCCCACCCATATCTGGCGCCCAACGTGAGAGCCTCTGAACTCCGTGCCAGCTAGCAGCTGGCGCCCCCTGAAACACAGGATTCGTGAGTATCTCTCCCACCAGGAGAGCAACACAGATCTCTTTTTTTCTTTCATCTCCCATCAGGAGAATAAAAAGATAGCTGCGCCCCCAAGCCACCCCACTTGTGGGGCCTGGCCATTTCTCTTTTCTCTTTTCCTCCTTCTAAAATTAAACTTCCCTAATCGGTTTTGTTATCCTGCCCCGCAGGGCATTCAAGCCTCAGCTAAAACCAGTTAGGTGAGAATTTAAATTAACTAGCCCCTGTGGAGCACCTGAAGGCTCAAGGTGGCTCGAGTCAAACAAAAGATTTAAAAGTGCCATTTTTTTTTCTGCAGTTTAAAAGGCTTGTGCCAGTCAGAGCATTCCAATCCTTTAGTGTCAGGCTGCTACAGGAACATTAAACGCTAAGACAACACTATTTCCTTTTATAATGGATAATTCAAAATCATGCCAGAAAAAACTCCAAATTCTTTCCCTTAAAACCTTACTTAAATCAAGAGGGCTTAAGATCTCCCAAAAAGAAAGCTCAAAATTTTGGAATGAAGTATATCAATTTGCGCCCTGGATCCTATCAGCAGACATTTCTGATCCAGAGGTCTGGACTAATATTACATATCTGGCTCATAAAAAAGAAATCCAGGAAAAGCATAATTTCCCTCTTTCCTTTTTCCCCATAATAGCAGCCATCCAACAATGCTTAGGACAAGTGTCAGAAGATAATAAAGGAGAAGGTTCAAACGATAAAAAAGACCCTAAAAATTGCCCAGTAGCAGATTCAACAGAAGTCAGACAAAACCTACTCATCAGCAAAATTGGTTAGCTCTTACCCCCCTCTTGCTGATTTAACAAGCCCAGATATTAACACCTAGACTTCAAAAGCTCCCAAAGATCCTCAGATAAATCCCCCTCCCCCTTCACCTCTGCTGCCTCCACACCCTGCGGCTCCGCCAACACCTGTGGCACCGTTCCAGCCACTCCCTACAGCCACAGAGCAACTGTGTAATCTCAGAGATAGTGGAAGTTGCCAGCCTCAATGGCCTCAGGACCCCCAAATCCCACTGGTAGAGGCTTTTCCTGTTAACTTACAAATAACAAGGCAACACCCACTAGCTTGGTACCCGCTCCCAGCAGCAGAATTAAAAGAATTACGCCAAGCTGTCCGTGAAGATGGAATTCATGCTCCATGGACAAAATCCATACTACAAACATTTAATACTAATCTGCTTACCCCCCAGGACTGGAGGGATACCTGTAGATCCACCCTCCCCAGTCCATTA
>NW_008345290.1:3464026-3474888 GCF_000622305.1 Nannospalax galili
GGAAGCCTGGAAAATCACCCATCACACTGGCATCCCATACAACCCACAAGGACAAGCCATTGTGGAAAGGTCACATAAAACCTTAAAAGGCCAACTAAAAAGACAGGCTCAAACAACATATTCTCCCAATATTCAATTAACATTAGCCTTGTTTACCCTTAATGTACTTAATGTATATCGAGGGACTGATGCTCCCCCCATCACCTGACACTGGGCCAAGACGCACCCAGTACCACCCATCATGGTTAAATGGAGGGACCCCTTTGATGGACTCTGGAAAGGACCAGATCCATTGCTGACCACAGGGAGAGGATTTGCTTGTGTTTTCCCACAGGATCAACCAAAGCCTATCTGGGTTCCAGCCAGAAATGTCTGACACCTCCCTGCCCACGAAAAAGATGGCCTGCATGACCCTGTTAGAGACAAAGAAAAGAAAGAGGCGGAGACGACACCCAAAGCCACACTGGATCACGTGGAAAGAGATCCATGACCTAGTGGAGACTGCTTGCCGCAGATGCCCCCCTGGAGCTTCTTTTTCTGTCATCCTCATGGCTGTCTTTACCCTGCTTAACACCAACGCTTCAGCCAGCCCCCACTCTCCTTAATACCATGTTCTAGAGACTTTATGTCAGAGAAGCATTTCAAGGACAATCGCTGGCGTATTGAAGTAATAACAAAATTCTACTCAGGCGCATTCTCTGGGTACCCCATAGCTGACTTTCATATCTCTTCACAGCTTGTACCTGCATCTAAGTCTTTGCTAACTCATCATAATATTATTCTGCAGGAAAAACAAACAGAGGACCAGATAAGATCAACTATGTCCTGGAACAAGTCTAACTTTCTTCCCTTCACCACCTACCCCAATGTTAACTGCCTTCTTTTAACAGAAAAAGATTTCACTGACTCTCATCTAGTGGATATCTACTGATTCAAACAACTGGCTAACTATTCAATTTGCATTTTCAGCAAGCAAGCCTACTCATTACAAATGCCTCACTGGCTACTCTCTCCAGTACAACATGCATTGCCCCTTCTCTTCCTATAGTGCAAGAAAAAGCCCAAAACTGTGTTAATCTCTCTTTGTCCACCTTTTGTGTACTAGTACATTCCAGGTGTAAGAAGCCCTTTCCTCCTATACAGCTACCAGCAGAGAAAAAAATCTTCTTCCCCCTGCTGGTAGAGATCGAACTTACACTGGATGCTGGAGACATTGCTATGACAACAACTGCCCAGCACCTGGCGAGAAATCTCCATCCAAGCTGCACCTGATCCTGCTCTGGCTGCGACAAGCTAGACCAAGCAATGACATCCACGACTGACAGCCTAGAATCTCTCCAACAACAAATAAACTCTCTCGCCAGGGTTGTGCTCCACAACAGAAGAACATTGGACTTGATAACTACTAAACATGGGGACGTGTATAGTATTGGGAAAAAGAAAATGCTGTTTCTTTGTAAATGAATCAAATGTTGTTGAAACCAACGTTAACACTCTCAAAAAACTTTGTAATGATCCATTTTCAAGATTTCACCCACCAAACAATTAGGTTAGCTTAGCAATCCCTTGTTTGCATAGCTCCAACCCCTTGTTGCCCCCTGGTAATACTGTATATTATTTTGATGCTTACTCACTGTTTTTAAGATTTCTTTGCTGACAGTTACTTGCCATTTGCTAAAATCACTGCAAAACAGGTCATGGTCAATTATCAGACTTTGGATTCTCCCGAGATGAGATGAGTTGGCCCTTGGGGCTGGTGATGGTACTTCTCCATATTTAAATCAAAGAGGAGGAGATGTTGGGGACTCCTGCTGTGTAAAGTAGCAGTTTCTCCATGTCCAGAAAGCCCACAGGCTCAGATTCAAATGCAGAGACTCCTTTTATCAGCAGGGTGCCTTCCCAGCATCTTCCTGACTCATCTGTGAAGTGACCGCCACAGATGCCCTACCATAAACATGGCCTCCGGCTCTGGAACTGCCAGCTTTTCCTGTGTGATTTTCAGGCAGTCTGGCAGCATGGCAGGAGCCCACTTCCATATGTAAATAAGGGCATCCCACAAAGTACCTATCAGCTAAAGCCTTTTACCACTACCCCCACGGTATAAAGTGTCCTGGTTTTCCCTCAATAATTGAAGCTGAAGCTGGATCACTAAGACTTGGAGCCGAGCTGAGTCACTGAATAAAGAGCTGTAACACGGACTAAGCTGAGTCCCGTGTCTTATTTTGCCATCCTGCACCTCCCCTCATGACCCGGCAGCTGACGGATCTCGAACCCAGAGGGAGTGCATGGTAGATTGGGACGGAACCTGCCCGGGCGGCTGACAGTGGCCCTCTAGAGCCGCCAGCCCCAGTAGCAGAGAGCCTCAGCAGCCGTGGAGAGCCAGGGACCCGAACAGCAGACGCGCACCCCAGCGACGCAGCGCGGGACCCGCCCCAGCAGCTCGTGGGAGACCGGCACCACACCCAGCAGTTGGCACCTCGAGATCCCTGCACACCCATACTTCCTGAGTGTGAGGTAAGCTGTGATGCTTCATCCACTATGAGTTCTGTCTGGCTCTGGTCAGTCACCATGGATGAACCTGTCCCAGGTTCCTTGTCATGCCTGAAGCTTTTAATGCTGCCATGTCATGTTACCCCATAAGCCTAAGGATCACCAAGACCTGAACAATTTTGTGTGTGGACTAAGGCTCACATTTCTATGTGCTGCCTATTACTGAGGTGAACACATGGCCTAAGACTTCTGAAGCCAGCAATAGGCAATACTAGGTGAAACATAAATCTAATACATTTGGATTTCATTATCTTCCGTGGGCTCAGAATGTTCTACAGGTTCTGTCCATATGCAAGCCTGGGATAGGGTCTTTAGGATCTTCCCAGTATTAGATTTAAGGCAAGCACTAAGTTCCAGGACAGGCAAACTGAATAGGGTCTTGTATATTCTTTGCCACCTCAGGTTTGGATAGTGTTGGTGAAGGCCTCTTAGGCTGATGCTAGGCAGGCTGTGTCTGAATCTCATAGCCACACATACCTGCCCAGGTACCTCAGGTGCACTAAGGCCCTTACCACAGCTGGCAGTGATGTTTACTGAAAACTCCATCCCAGTGTGGTACAGATCTGGTACAATGGCATTTCTAGAGCTTCCATGTATAATCATTGGCCTGGTAATAGTTTGCTAGCAGAAGTTGTAGGATGGATGGTAGAGATGGGCTCCTTGCTACCAAAGCTGAAGCTAAGATAAGCTGCAGGGACCTACAAGGGAAGATGAATGGTGTGACTTGGGCATACTCCAAGGCAGGAATAATCCAGGCAAAACCCAAGTCAATTCCACTAATATACAGGTTTTCACTTGATGCTGAGGCTGGTTGTCTTAGTTACCTTTCTTATTGCTATGATAATCCTTCATCCAGGAATTTTGGCCCATAGTTCAAGGTTAAGTCTATCATGATTGGAGCAGTCACAGTAGCAGGGCCTTGAGCTCCATTATACTGATCTGGAGGATATAATTGTTATCTTTGACCTGTGTATGTAACCTTTGGTTTCCATTGGTCGCTTGGTCTCACAGTGGTGGGCTTGCCACTGGGCTCTTGGTAGAACCCATGCCTATTTTCATGTACTGCCTCTCACTGGGTGGTTTTCTCCTTGTTCTGCTGCCCAAGTGTGGCCTGAATTCTCTCTGGGTCTCCTGTGTGATCAGACAAACCATATACTATATTTTATGTGTATTTATTAACTTAAAAAGGAATGAGTACCCAGTGCCTAGCCCTGTGCCATGCCTCAGAGCCCACCTTATCAGACCGTTCCATGCCCATAATTTGCTCATGCCTCTGGGGCCAGCGATCTCCCCAGGTCCATTAAAAGTCAGCCCATTCTGTCTTTCAGCTGTTGCATGCAGTGTTCCCATGGCTTGCATGCTTCTCCATGGGCTCAAGGCTTCCCCATTGTTGAGCACCCCCCAAGCCCACTAGGCTTGGAGCTTCAACAAGAGAAAAGACAAGACAAAGGTCTTGATTTTATTATTAAAAGTTTAATTCTTACCAGTCAGGTGAGCAATCACAGAGTGGCTTTTTGTTGTGAGGAACACAGCTCTTATACAGGACTCAGATTTGGGGTAACCAAGGAATCACCAAGGAATCTCCATGGATATTTTACTAACAGAAAGTAACTACAGATGCAGCAGGTTGCTGCATTACCTCACCAACTCTGGTGCCTGAAGACTGAACCGAAAGTAAGTTTCTAGAAGATCTGATTTATCATGGAGGCACAGCCTGTCAGCTCAAACCACTGAGGCAGAGAGCTCAGAAGCTCTTAAAGTGGCACTCTGCTTTTTTCTAATGCTTATGTCAAGTATGGCTCCTGACATTTCCCCCTTTCTTTTTATATTTTTTAAAGATGCAGTACATGCCAAGACTGGGATGGAAAGACCGTACCTGTCTTAGGTTGTCCTCTATGAGAGTGAAAGCTGTTGGGGATTGGCCGGTGACCCTCTTTACTCTGAGAAGATCTTACCCGTCACTGGCTAACCAGCCTCCGTACAGCTCCCGTCAATTGGCCACAGCCTTGGGGAAGAAATGGGCAAAGGACTTTTGCAAGGTTGTGCCACTGAAATTTAAAAATGTTGCTAAATATTTTCAGTCTGAATTGTGCACTGTATAATACCTTCTACATGTCTTCACCTTCATGATCCATCATCTACATCCTAAGTCCATCTAAATTTAATTTCACCTTCAAGCTCACATGCCAATATTTTTCACATGCCAATTTATATAATCCAAATCCTCTAACTTGTACAATCCAAAAGTCCTTTCCCAAACTCCATGCTTAGGCCACACAGGCCTAATTCCCCCCCGCTAAACAAACAACAAAAACCAAACCCAAAGGAGAACAAAGGGAGGACAAAAGGGAAGGGGACACACACACAACACAAGAAGATCAACAATGGTGAAAATCAGAGGGTGCAGTCAATCAAACAAGCAAGGCTGTGATGCATCGCAATAAAAGTCCAAGAAAGCAGAACAGTGGGCGCCATGTGTTGGATACAGTCCAGGAAGAGAAGAAGAGCAGGATGGCGACGTCAGTGGAGAATCCGGAGAGTCTGCAAACCGAATGAGGTATTCAGGTAACCAACGAGCATTGTCAGCATCCTGTGGATAAACACAAACATGCCCTCTCCCCCAAATGAGGACTGGATCTAGTCCATGCCAGAGTCCATGCAAGGATCTTTCCATTTGACTTTGGCATAATCTGTGGAAGAAGAAGGATGCCACAATCTATCAGCTGCAGAGCGACCTTGGGCATCCAGGGTTAAGAAATTTAAAACAAAGAGAGCATGATGCCATGGATTTTGTGGTGAATGGGTATACAGTTGATCATGTTCAGTTGTTTCTAATTGTAACTTAAGAGTGCCATGAGCATGCTCAATAGTGCCTTGACATTGTGGATTATAAGGAATTCCCATCTGTAACATAAAGCCTAAGGAAAGTTGGAAACAAATGAAAGTTTGAAAAATAGAGGAAAGTAAAGATTGATTAGGTTAGGGTATTTCCTACTGTCCCTAGGTTCTTTCCTAATGTTTTTTATTTTGTCATAGCAGCCAAGTTTTCTTTTTGAAAATGAAGGGAAGATAGAATAATCTCAGCAGCTCGTGTGTGAGCCTGCCGATGTAGGCAACGGAAAACACAGTGACCCCCTACGAACAGTATGCAAAGAACAACCATCAAGGTAATCAAGGAAAATCCAGAACTATGTAAAATACTCTGAAACCATCCAAGAGGATCAAGACCAGAGAGAGTATTTGCTAAAGAAGTAGCTATCTGATCAGTAGAAGTAGCAGAAGGCATTTCTTCTGAAAATGCTGCATAGATTTCTTCCTGCAATTAATTTTGCCATTCATACAGAGAAGCATTAAACTTATAAGGAGTAATGCAAATCTGAGTAGAATTCCAATCACATACATATTGTACAGTTTTTTGCAATTCCAAAAGCTTACTACCTAACCAATGAAATTCTCTTTGTAAAGCCACAATTTCATCTTGTAATTGGGCATTAATCTGAGCTTGCTGTGTCCAAAGCTTATGGGAGTCGTCATGCCAATGCTCAACAAATGTTTGTGTTTGAACAGATTTCTGAGGAGCCACACCAGCAGTAGTAGCAGTAGCAGCCAACGCAATAAGTCCTAAAATAGTAGCAATAATCAGACCAATCATGCATTTACCGTGCTTCAGCAGTCTTTTGAAAAATCTCAGAATCAGTCCTTGAGCAGGACTGCTTTTCCAGGAACGATGCATTTTCACAGGAATCCATAAAGAATTTCTTTGAGTCAAAATCATAACAGAGTCAAAAGCTGGATCAAAGGCTATAGAATTGTTAAGACAAGTATACAAATGACAATTTTGGCAAGTTAAGTGCATGTCCTGAATGACCACATGTCCAATTAAGATTACTAGAGGAAAATGGACACAAGCTGTAACAGTGCGACTTTTAACTTTAGTAAAGTCATAAAATACCTTATCATAAGTAATAGCAAAAGTTCCATCAAAGATTTCTACAGGTTTAAGAGCAGCTAGCAATTTCCAAATATGCATTTGAGGAGGATATAATGTAGGTCCTATTCTCAACTGAGGTCGAGGATTAGCTATTCCTCCATCTACCCAAACTATAGTAATAGCAGTAGTGAATTTATCTTTCATAGGAACAATATTTAGAAGATTACACTGAGAGAAGAACTGTTTATAATCTGGACAATCATTTAACCCATTTCCTAAACGACCCCAATCAATCCAAGTATGATTCCAAGACTTATAAGCTTTTCCAATTAATCCTTTACAATCTTGCCACATCAAAGATTGTCTTTCAGAAATCTGAGCATAGGAAAAACTTTCACATTCTGGGAGAGATGGAGCAGCTGTACTCTCATATTCAGTCCAATCAGAACCTATTGATTGAGCAGAAAAACGTAGCACATCTGGATGACTACGATTCCATCTACCTCCCAGAACAACCCAATGTTGCTGTCTTATAGGATAGCAAGGAGGAACTCCAAAGCACATAATATCAGAATTGACAAATTGAGTATAATTAAAAACTGTTCAAACTTTCTTCATCAGGAAAATCCATCTGACCTGTTCCATAAGGGGGTGACAAAACATTCATAGGAAAAGTAGGAACTACAATAGTAGGCTCCTTCCAAGTATAAGGACAAAGAAGAGTACGATTAGGTACATGAGCCCAATAAATGTTTTCAGTTTCAACAGCAGAAATCCAAATGAATAGAACAAATGTGAATAAAAACAGGTTTCCCTTATGTGAGAAATTCATGGTCATAGATGACAGCAGCATCAGTTGATCTGGAAACAGAGCAATAAGGCCTGTAAAACCTAAGAGCAAATTGAAAAGTTTAAAGTCAAAGTTAGAATGAAGGCCACAATTGGAATCTGTACTGATTGAGCTAGCCGGGTGAAATTAAGAAAACACAAAAATAATGAAACCTAAACTTAATATAAGCAATCTCAACATTAAAGTTCTAAACTGTAAAAGAAGTAAGAAAGTGAAGGCATACTCGAAGATGTGGTCAACAGACGTGGAAGCCAACAAATGATATCTGTAAGTAAACGAGGAACCCTATATAACACAAAGTAAGTACCCAAGGTAACATAAAACAAACCTAATGAATGAAAATGTAAATCAATAATGTGGCAACACTGTAGTCAGGGAGATATCAATTATTAGTAGAGAGGTTCCTGTAAACAAAAGAGTGACCTTAACAACACAATATAGGTATCTAAGGTAATGTGAAACAAACATGAAAAGAACAACTTAAAATAAGTATTTAAAGGAAATAAATTGAATTTAAATATTAATGGACTTATGTTAATTGCCAACAACTAATATTTCTCAGAGGATCTGAAGTAGTTTTAGATTTGAAAAGAAATCTCAATGTAGGGTCCAACAAACCTACAAATAATAAGAGACAAAACTCAACAAAAATTACTAATAAAGGCATGCATAAGAAACAAAAATCCAAGATCTGTAGAAACTGTAAAGGAAAGTTAAAAAGCATTAATGACCGGTAAGGAAAAGAATGATCAACCAGGTTTCTGCAGCAACCATCAACAAGCTGAGTTTGGACATAGAACCATCCGCCGTATTCAAGAAACAGGTAGTCAATCCAGAAGCAGGTAGAAATGAATTTTGTAACTAAGGAACATGAAACAAAGTTTAAAATAACAAACTTAGAGCAGGTATCTCTAGAAACTTAAACTTTAGAAAAACAAGGTGAAAAAAGATTTGCTTATTTTTTATAGCAACTGGTACCAGTACATCTAATTAAAGGATTTAAATTGAGAAGTGCACACAATATTAAATGGATCCAAACAGTTGGACATACAAGACATATAAAACAGACAAAGCACATATTTGAAGCAGTACTGCACAGATAATTGAGGTAATTTTAATCTGAAACATGTCTATACATAGTGAGTGTACATAATAAATTGAAAATGGAAAGTATACTTAAGTAAAATGTTTCAATTGGAAAGCGAATTCACAAGAGTTTTTGAAGGCGCCACTTGTCAGAATAACCCTAGTAACATAACAATACTAAAATTAGATCAAGAATATTCCTCTATTCTAGAAATAAGGTTACCTGGGTAACATCAAAAAATGTGACAAAATAGGTATCCATGGATATTCAAACAAACTCAACAATTGAAACTAAAGTTCCTATCTTAACAGTTAATCCACTATATTTCTAATGCCTCATGTTATCAAGCTGTTTTTTATTTTTTGTTCTCTTCCTTTTTTCAGGACCAGGGGGCCAGCCTGGACCTGGAAACTTCTTGAGAACAATTTTGAACAGAGTAGGCTTAAGTCTGAAGTGAAAAGTGCACAGTATCCCTCCAGAGTTAGCTTTTATCATATTTAAACAGCATATCAATGTTTGAGGCTTTTAGAAATCATCCTATAAAAATAACTTATATACATAGTATATAAAAAGATATTTACAATATTTACATGAAAATCTGCATCAATAACTTTTAGGAGAAATCGAACAATTCTGTTGCAGAAACATTACGTTTACCTTTAGACTTGCCTATCCTGGAGGCAGAGGGCCAAGAATTTTCCTTGGCAGGGCTTATGTCTGCATTGTTAAAGCCAGTACAAAGAACTGGTTCCGCCACTGCTTGAGGTCCTTCAGAAAAACCTTGAGATGAATTTCTGTCTCCCTGAAAAGCTCTATAATAGTGCCTTGGGGCCTGAGAATCTTGTCTCAAAGCCTGAGGCTGGCTTCTCCTCTTGTTTTTCAAGAGAAGATTTCCATGTAGATCTCCTTTTGCTCTACATTCATTAGCCTAGTGTCTGCCTTTTTTACACCTAGGGCAGATTCCAGGACCCTTCTTCTGTCCGAAGACAGGATTGCCATGAGGGCAGTGTCTTTTCATATGACCTACTTGTCCACAACCATAACATTTTTTAGTTCCTTTTTGCTGGTGAAATAAAGCATCTTTTATAGACTTGTTCTGCGAGGCTGCAGCTAAAGCTACCCCCTGTATGTAGGAAGGCCCAATATCAGAACAAAGATCAAGATACTCAGACAAGCTGCTCTGCTCTCAGTAATGGTGGAGTGCAGTTTGACATGCAGAGTTAGCATTATCATAAGCCAAATGTCATATTAGGAAAGATCTTGCATTACTGTCTCCGACAAGCCTTTCTGCAGTCTGTGAAAGTCTAGACACAAACTCTCAGTAAAGTTCCTCAGGACCTTGTCTAATCTTAGTCAGGTTCTCAGTCTGCCACCCAGACATTGGCAGTTTATGCCAAGCCTTTCTTGCTGCAGAATTAGTTAGAGCATATGTAGCAATATCAAAGCCTATCTGCTGTTCTGCCTTTCTATACTGGCCTTCTCCTGCAAGCATCTCAAAAGAAATAGGAATATTTCAAGCCCTATTAAGGTCTGCAAGAACCTGGCATTGGTGTCCAAATTCTGACTCCCATAAACAATAATCTCCTCCTGACAGACAGGCTCTGGATATTTGCTTCCAATCATTAGGAGCCAAAGCCTCAGTAATCATAGAATCTAGCACAGCCTGAGTAAAAGGAGCTGTAGGCCGATACTTTGCACAAGCAGATATCAATTCCTTTAACGAATTGAATGGAAAGAGAAGATGTGTCCTAACCTTATTTCCCTGGCCATCATCTTGTTCTATAACTGGAAAAAGACTAAATCCTGATATATCCTCTCCAGTCGCAGCTGCATGCTGTGCACTCATTTGTAGTGGTGACAGAGACAAGGGACAAGACGAAACAGAGGAATTGTTCACCCTAGCAATTACAGGCTCATCCTGTATCTCTGGGGGATGTAAACCTGCAAGAACAGAAGGCTTAGATGTGCCTTTAAGAGGCAACTTTTGTTGTTCAATACTTATTTGCTTTGCCAATGAATTCAGCTGTTCCTGCATACGCTGTAGCTGTCTGTCCACTTCAAGCTGCTTCTCTTGGACAGCATTGGCCCATCTCTCAGAACCAGCAGACTCTTGTACAGTCTCTGAATCTGAAGTCTTAGAGATTGTGTTGCTGGTGACTATTTTTGCCTCTAAACATTTTTCTAATATTTCAACACGTTTCTGAAGACTTTCTGATTTTACCAGCAGTTTACTAGCCAGTGCTTCATGCGTACACTTGCACTCGGCTTTCACTTCTGAAGCTGGTTTTCTCAATTTTATGTTACTTGTTTTACTTACGTGTCTTGTCATACTCACCTGAGTCTGGGGTCTCTCCTCCAGGGGTCGCTCCTCAGACCCCTTGAGCCCCACGTTGGGTGCCATTTGTCCAGCGCCCCCAAGCCCACCAGGCTCAGAGCTTCAATAA
>NW_008345290.1:3474998-3477261 GCF_000622305.1 Nannospalax galili
GGCTCAGAGCTTCAATAAGAGAAAAGGCAAGACAGAGATCTTGATTTCATTATAAAAAGTTTAATTCTTACCAGTCAGGTGAGCAATCACAGAGTGGCTTTTTGTTGTGAGGAACACAGCTCTTATACAGGACTCAGATTTGGGGTAACGAAGGAATCACCAAGGAATTTCCATGGATATATTGCTAACAGAAAGTAACCACAGACACAGCAAGTTGCTGCATTACCTCACCAACTCTGGTGCCTGAAGACCAAACCAAAGCTAACTTTCTAGAAGACCTGATTTATCATGGAGGCACAGCCTGTCAGCTCAAACTGCTGAGGCAGAGAGCTCAGAAGCTCTTAAAGTGGCACTCTGCTTTTTTCCAATGCTTATGTCAAGCATGGCTCCCAACACCGCATGGCTCACAGCTTCTCCCGCTCCTCTCTGGGCTTCCATTCCAAGATGGCTCCCAGCCACGCCCCCATAGTCCACATTCCACAGCAGGCCCCACCCATTGGAGGAACTAGCCAATTGGGAGACACTCCACTCCTTTCCTCCACTCTTACAATCTTTCCATCCATCTTCTGCTAAAGTCCCTGAGCCTTGGAGGGGGTGATAGATATAGGGCAATCTCTCTTGTATCATGGCGAGATAGTGGCTTCTTGGGCCTCCCCATTAGTTGTCTTTAGGCCATGGCCACTGATCTATCTCAGTTGTGTTTCTTCTACTATAAAGACAAATGGAAGGAAGTAGACACATTTAAACAAACATGAATGTAAATACAGATGCCTAGAAGATATCCAGATAGGTGTACTATATTCATTAAACAATATACTCATGATGGCTTCTCCACTAGGGCCTGTAGCCTTTTTTGAAAAAAGGTGTTGGCCTGGTCTACAGCACCAATGTGTATTCCACCCCTAGGAGTGGGCCTTATCCAATTAGAAATTTGTCAGTTGTACGTATGTGGTTGAGCCATTATTGCACTTGCAGGTGTTGCTTGGCATGTCCCTAGTGTGCAGCACGTGGGGTTCATCATTGAATAGACTTATAGGGGATCCTTTCTTCCCTAACCATCTGTATAGAGCCATCTGGCAATATGAATGTCATCCATCCAGTGGCATGGAGTTTTTTGGCTTAGTCTCGGTTCCATCTCTTCTCCTGTGCTCACAACATGCAGTGTCCTCAGCAACATGGCCTTGCCGACCTTTCCAGTGTACAACCGACATTAATGGCAATAGCCTTGGTGAGTTGGAGGACCTGTAGGAGCTGTCTCTGACCAACAGCTCAAAGGGGGGCAACCCATCCCCAGTACTGTAGATTTTCTTAACAGTTGTCTATAGCTGGCCTTTGCTTCTTCAGGTATCTTTCAAATGAGTTTCACATCTGTAAAACACTCAAAGGAACGTTAACATTATATATTAAATCACTCATAGACAAGGTCTCATAAAGCATGGAAAGGTTTTGTCCATTCGTATATTAACTGTTTTCTCCATAGATCCTTCTTAGGTACCATATCATGGGTATGAGGCATTAATTTGGTTATCTCATTACCATTTTTAGTTATTCCTTTGGATTCTTTTATTCTTGATACACTTACAGGTGTTGGCTCCAGTTGTCTGACCCTGCACTGGGCTAAGGAGGCAGGGGGCTTCTCCTGTCCCCCTTGCACCTACTGGTTCCCTGTAGACACATCTGTCATCTTCCCATTGACCACACCAGGTTTCTGGGGGAGAACTTTGTTGGAAAACCTGCTTCTGCCCCTAGTATAGCCTTTATAAGAAGAGAAATGCATCTTATTTAATCCTTGGGGATTCTTAACCACCCCTTGTACAGTTGTTATCCTTTGAATGTCCTTTGTAAATTGTTCTTCTGGTTTTAAAGCCTTCCAGAAACACCTTAGTACTGAATTTGGTTTTCCATCAATTTTTTTCTCTGTGGATTTGGGCTTGACATAAGTCTTGCTACATTTGTCTTTGAGTAACCCAAGTGGACCATTTCCTCTGTCTGGTCTTCTTTATATCTCTTATAGGATGTTCTGTTATTTTATAAATACGTTTTACATGCTGGTCAAAATCATTTAGATTTGCCAAAGCCTCTCTCACTTTACAAAGATCCTGTCCCATCAAAGCCATTAAAGCGCCATACCATTTTCGAGGTCCCAGTTGAATTAAGCTTTCCTTCATATCTCTGGTGAACACAAGTCTCATCTGGCCCAGTGAACTGGACATCATATATTGCTTTTCTCATACCTAGTTCTCTCAGTAATGCCTGCCCCTCC
>NW_008345290.1:3478929-3482363 GCF_000622305.1 Nannospalax galili
TGGACCTTATCAGTAAGGTCAAGGCTGTTATTACCTGGCCGGACCCTGAGGGCCACCCTGACCAACTTCCCTGTATCCTTGTCTGGGAACATCTGGCCAAGAATCCTCCGTCCTGGCTGAGTCCCTTTTTGGTGGGGAAACCGCACACTGACCCACCAAAGACTTCAGTCCTGGTCGCCCGGGAAGGCTTAAAGCTCTCCCGTCGCAAGGGTAGAATTCCTAGTGCACCGCCAGTCCTCCCTAATAGTTCCTCCCTCTACCCCCACCTTGCCTGCTGAGCAACCACCCCCATATGCGGCTACACGAGAAAGAGGGGGCGAGGCAGCCGAGAGAGAGGAGGATGAGGCTGTGGAGCCTCACAGGGACCAGGCAGCTGCCCCTTCCCCAGACTCCTCAATGGGGGAGGGTAGGCAACCAGGAGGGACAGGAAGGATGCAATTAAGGCCTCAAGGGACCAGGGAACGAGAGGGAGAAGCTCCATCTTCCACTTCAGAAGAAGCAGTGCCTATTTTACCGGTATGAGCGATAGGGGCGAGTGGCCAAGATGGAGTTCAACAATATCAGTATTGGCCCCTTTCCTCCAATGATCTCTATAATTGGAGGACTCAGAACCCTCCTTTTTCAGAGGACCCTAAGTGTCTTATAGGTTTGGTAGAGTCCATTATGTTCACCCATTGTCCCATGTGGGACGATTGCCAGCAGTTGCTCCACACCCTCTTCACAATGGAAGAATGAGAGCACATCCTCAATGAGGCCAGGAAGAATGTCCTCAGAGGAAATGGAAGGCCCACCACTCTCCAGCCCGCCATCAACGAGGCATTCCTGCTTACACACCCGAATTGGGATTTTGGGACTACAGAAGGTAGGGAGCATCTCCGGGCCTACTGCCAGACTCTAATGACCGGTCTCCAGGCAGCCGCCAGATGGCCCACTAACCTGGCTAAGGTAAAAACTATTGTTCAGGGGGAAACTGAAAGCCCGGCCGCATATCTGGAAAGGCTGTTTGATGCTTACAGGCAGTACACCCCTATAAACCCAGAGGCAGAGGAACATAGATCAGCTGTGGTCCTCTCATTTATCAATCAGGCAGCCCCCGACATCAGGAAGAAACTCCATAAACGGGACAATCTGGGAGAAATCTCTATCAGGGAAATGTTGCAGCAAGCAGAGAAGGTCTTCAATGCTAGGGAAACTCTGGAAGACAGGGAGGAGAGGCTAAGGAAGGAAGAATGGGAGATTCAGGACAAATATAGGAAAGAGGACAGAAGGTTCCAGAATAGGGAGAACAAGAAACATAGGGAGGAGATGGCCAGGATATTCTTGGCTGGGGTGAAAGAGAATCCTGAGTCACCCCGAAGGGTGGGACCCTGCCAACCTCGACTAGAATGAGATCAATGCGCCCTGTGCAAAGGATACGGACATTGGAAGAAAGAATGTCCACTGAAAAGAAGACAAGAAAGAGGAAGAAACCCTGTTAAGACCCTGCACCTAGGAGAGGAAAGTTGATGGGGATGGGACTCGACACCCTTCCCCGAGTCTTGGGTAACTCTGTGCGTGGAGAGGACTCCCATTGTGTTCATGGTAGATACTGGGGCACAATATTCAGTTCTCAACTGAACTCACGGCCTCCTGAACCCAGGACGTACAAGCATAGTTCAGGGAGCAACAGGGTCCAAGAGATGTGCCTGGACCACCAGCAGAAAAGTGGACCTGGGGAGACATCAGGTTTCTCACTCCTTCCTAGTCATGCCCGAGAGTCCCGCACCGTTACTGGGCAGAGACCTACTCACCACGGTCGGGGCATGTATTCATTTTGAACCCGAGGGGATAAAGATCATGGACTCAGAAGGGAAGCTTCTACAGCTGGTACATGTGCTGTCTCTCTCCCTGGCCGATGAACACCTCCTGTTTCAGGCAGATCAAGAAAAGGACTCTTGGTTGCAGAGGTTCCCTTCTGCATGGGCCAAGACCAGGGGAATTGGCCTCGCCAAACACCTGCCCCTGGTTGTTGTTCAACTCAAAGCCACGGCCCTACCCATTCGGGTTTGGCAATATCCAATGCCAGAAGAGGCTAGGAAAGGGATAGCACCTCGTGACAGCCCCACATTCCGTGGAGGGGATTCTCCAGCTCCCTCCAGGAAAGTGGATGACGAATGCTAGACTAACCCATTACCAAGGACTCCTGCTAGATTCTCCACGAATCACCTTCTCTGAGCCAGTGACCCTGAACCCTGCCACCCTCCTGCTGGACCCAGACCTGTTGGCCCCCCTCCATAACTGTAGAGAAATTCTCTCCAAGATCATCCAGGTACAGGTGGACCTAAGAGACACGCCGCTGCCAAACTGTGGACTAAATTGGTACACAGATGGGAGCAGCTTTGTGCAGGGGGTGGTCAGGAGAGCTGGAGTGGCAGTGGTGACTCACACAGGGGAAGTTATCTGGAGTGCAGCTCTGCCCCCTGGAACCTCAGCCCAGAAGGCGGAACTTATTGCTCTCACTGAGGCTTTAGAGAGAGCAGAAGGCAGACGGGCCAACATCTACACAGATAGCAGGTATGCCTTTGGCACTGTCCATGTTCACGGTGCCATCTACTGGGAAAGAGGATTCTGTTCTGTGGAAGGAAAGGAACTAAAAAACTTGCAAGAAGTCCAAAGGTTTCTAGCTGCTGTTGAAAAACCAAAAACAGTGGCAGTTATACATGTGCCGGGCCACCAGTCAAAGAAGGCTCCTGAGGGCATTGGCAACAACCTTGCTGATGCGGAAGCTAGGAGGGCGGCCCTCTTGGACTCCATTATACTTGCAGCTCTCGAGGTGCCCATCCCTGAACTGCCAGCCCTGCCTCCAAACCCTAACTATTCCCCTCAGGACCTTGAATGGATTAGAAAGTGAATCCCAGGGAAGGAGCTTAAGGAGGGAGGTTGGAATAGGGACCAGGAAGATAGATTAATCCTGCCAGAAGCACTAGGGCAGTACTTGCTTGCTAATCTGCACAAGTCCACCCATTTAAGCTGGAAAAAGTTGCTCAGCCTTTTTCAGTCTGCACAGTTGGTGTTTCCTCGCTAGAGCAAGGTGGCACGCCAAATCACGGGGGAATGCAATATGTGCGCCATGCTAAGACCAGCCCCAAAGGGGGTGCACCCAGCAGGTACGCGGGAGAGAGGGAGGGCTCCAGGGAGGAATTGGAAAATAGACTTCACCGAAGTAAAACCAGGAAAGTATGGGTACAAGTAATTGCTAGTTATGATAGACACCTTTTCAGGGTGGGTAGAGGCTTTTCCAACCAAGCACGAGACCAGCCAGGTAGTAGCAAAAAGAATAATAGAAGAGATAGTCCCCAGATATGGGATCCCTGAGGTCATAGGTTCCAATAACGGCCCGGCTTTCATTAGTAAAGTCGTGCAATGACTGGCCTGAGCTCTGGGCACAGATTAGA
>NW_008345290.1:3483836-3516949 GCF_000622305.1 Nannospalax galili
CCACCTATTGGGACGGGAGACCATGGGGACTTACTCTTGCCCAGGTCTCAGCCTCTGGCATGTGTGTAGGCACAGTTCCAACATCCCAAAGCCAGTTATGCTCCTCATGTAATAACACCCTGTGGGAGCAGGGGAAGTGGATTATACCCACCTTGGGCTCGTGGCTCTGTTCAAAAACGGGCCTCACCCCAGCCCTATCCACCTCTGTATTTAATGATAATAATGAATTTTGTGTGCTTGTGGCCATTCTGCCCCATCTTTCATATCACTCTCATGAATCCCTCCTCTCCTATTGTGAGGAAAAACAGAGTCCTCTCCCGAAGAAAAGGGAGACCATTACTGCCTTAACCATCAGAATGCTCTTCTTTGTGGGGTTAGCTGGAGCAGGGACAGGAATACTTAGGGAGGGGAATACTCCTTTTGGTTCACAGTGTAAGAGGGAGCACAGCCTATCATGGTGTCAAGGCACGGAGGCAGAAACATGGGGTGACTGGCCACACTGCATTGGGAAACATATCCATGAATGTTGGTACTTGATTCACTTTCTTTCTCTCTCTTTTTTTAAAATTCAGTCTGGGACCCCAGCCCATGGGGTGGCACTGCCCAGATACGAGGTAGATATTCCCTTCTCAGTTAAACTTCTACAAAAACACATTCACAGACATACCCAGAGGTGTGTCTCCAAGGCGATTCCAAATCCAGTAAGGTTGAAAATGAAGATTAACCATCATAGTAGCTTCTAGCTAAAAGATGAGTCTTGCCCACCATCACCCCTTTCCAGCATATCTGAGGCCTGAAGACAAAGGATAAACAGAAGTCCTGACATGAGGAGAAAGGAAAATGATGGAACATAGCCCTGGGTTTCTCTATGTTTATGTAAGGGAAAAATACAGAGGAAATCAAAGATTGAAGAGAGAGAGAGAATTTAATAGTACTTAAGTTTAATTACTTCATTGCTTATAACTTCCTGGGTAAGAGCCACTCAACTCTGGTACAAGGCTAGACTGAGACATAAGGGCGCCCGGAGATAGATAATGGGATGTGGGCTGCCGCCCCAGGGTGTGACCCATGATAAGTCATGTAGGTATGTGAGAGATAACAGAAAGTGGTCAGAAATGCTTGTGTAAATAATAGATTACAGAAATCAGGAAACTGACATGTACCACCCAGAGGGTGACACACATGAATTAGCTTAAATCTATAGGTTAGGTATTTTAAAGCTATTGGTTGTGTGAAAATGCACGGGCTCTGGTACAATGGCTGTGAAAATCCTATATAAACTTTGCCTGAAGTTGCTTCAGGGTCGATTGCTCTAACCAGGCCTGTGTGACCTGGGAGGATGGTCGACCCCAGCTAGCTGGCTTAATAAAGACTTTGCTTGAATTACATCTCCGTGCTCATACATATTGTTTTCCTGGGAAGCCCACAGAGTCTCAGACCCTAACACAGCCTATATTGCAAGGATGGATGGATGGTTATATAACTCAGCTGTGAAGCTTCTGAAGGACTTAGACTGATATTATTTGCTCCCATATCCCATACTCTCACAATTCACGTGGCCAGGGGCTCTCTGCTTGCTTATAAGTTTTTCATAGTTTTAACAGTTCTAGCATGGATGTTTCCTAGCTACAGCACAGTTAGCTTTTTTTTTTTTTCTTTTTACTATTATCTGTCTTTTCCTCTGAATCCTTGGACTTTACACAAATCAAAGTGTCCTGCCTTTTTCCTTTCTCCAGCTCTGCACCTGGGTCTGACTTTTCAGCTTTTCCTGCCTGGGGCACATCTTTTATCATGCAAAGTGGGTGCTCTATTTTTCTGGGAGCTCCCTTTGGGTCCAGAACAGATAAAAGATTTTCTAGTCTTTGAGTAACTTTCAACAAATCTTCACATACCCACAACATATCCCCACATTTACAACATAGCTGTGGCCCCTGCTTCTGCATGGCTGGCCTCTTTTTAGTAACCCATTGTAACAACCACATCAGCGCCACCATTAGCGCTCTTCTAAAACTCATTCTCAGTTTTGTCATATCCTGTCAGACTGTGCCAATTCTGTGGCCTGAGTTTTCTCTGGGTCTCCTGCGTGATCAGACAAACCATATAATATATTTTATGTGAGTTTATTAACTTAGAAAGGAATGAGTACCCAGTGCCTAGCCCATCTTATCAGACTGTGCCACACCCATAATTTGCTTATGCCTCTGGGGCCAGTGATCACCCCAGGTTCATTAAAAGTCAGTCCATTCTGTCTTTCAGCTGTTGTGCACAGGGTTCCCATGGCTCCCATGCTTCCCCATGAGCTTGTGGATTCCCCATGGCTAGTGGTTTCTCCTGCTTGACTCCAGACTTCTGTTCCAGGATGGCTCCCAGCCACACCTCCATAGTCAACACTTTACAGCAGGCCCCTCCCATTGGAGGAATTAGCTAATTGGGAGACACCAAGTTTACAGGAGGGTGGTAGAGGCAGTCAGCCATTTGGCCAACAGTTCCAGTGGCTCAGTCCACAGGTACTCAGTTGATGTTTAGGAGTCTGTGGAATTTTGCTAAGCACTGGGTTTAACTGTGATGGGCCTGGTAATGAGTTTCAATTTTAAAGACTATACTTAATTATCGCTCTCCCAAGCAGAGGTGTTTCCATGTTGGGAAGGGGGGCAATGCAAGCAACTCTTTCCTTTGATCTTCAGTATGCCTTTTGGTTTTGTTACACTAAATGCAGGAATCATGGTGTCCCACCTGTGTTTTTTAGTTCTCATGAAAGCAGCTGGATGTGTGACTAGACTGATGTCTCTGTCAGGAGAGGATCATTGGAGGGTCTTGGTGCTACTTTTCTCCACTTTCTCCCTGATTAACTATTGAAGGATGAGCAGTAGAAACGAAGAGAAGGGCCAGAGTACCTTTAGCAGAGAAAACATGCTGAGAGCACTGAAGGGAGGAGTAGCTTGTGTTCATTGGTGTAAAATACAGAGGGAGTGAAGAGCTAGGAGAGGCTTGTATGCAGTAAAATGCTTACTCCTAATTTCTCGGGGGGAAATATGGAATCCCTGAAGACTTTTAAGCAGATTTAGCTCCCTCAAAACCCATTTTCTGGGTCTGGAGAGATGGCTCAGTGGTTAAGAGCACTGGCTGCCCTTGCAGGGGACCTGGATTTGATTCTCAGCACCACATGGCAACTAACAACCACCCATAACTCCAGTTCCAGGGGATCTGATGCCTTCTGACTTTCATGGCCATCGCATGACACAGATGCGCTTATGTACATGCAGGCATGACACTCATACACATAAATAAAAATAATGAATAAAATACTAAAAAAAACCATTTCTACACACAACCAGGAGGTAAAGATGCTAAGACAAGGAGGTGAGAGATGATGGAAGCAAACTGTAGAGAAGTAAAAATGGAGATGAAGATGTAGGGATGCTTTTGAAATATGTAGGCACCAAGCTGTGGTGACTGTAGTGTTGGTAGGTGAAAGCATAACAGTGTCTGTTCTCTGTTCCCTATTCCAGTATCTAGCCTTCCTTTTTTCCTTCAGAGATCTCAACAATTGATCTGGGGTGGCACTGTACTTAGACTTTTTAATTGTATCATCTTCTATTATTAATTTAGGAGTTCTAAGTTCTTGCAAATAATGCTCCTTTAAGAAACTGATACGGGGCTGGAGAGATGGCTTAGTGGTTAAGAGCACTGACTACTCTTGCAGAGGACCTGGGTTCGATTCATAGCACCCACATGGTGGCTACGAACTGTCCTTAACTCCAGTTTCATGGAAATCCGAAACCCTCTTCTGACCTCTGCAGCATTGCATGACACATGTGCACTCACACACATGCAGGCAATACACTCATACACATAAAAATAATAAATAAAATATTAAAAAAGAAACTGGTATAAAGGTGGGATATAGACTCTTTTGCCTTCACTGCTTCCTTTCTGAATAAAAGCTAACACAATAGCTAGAATTTGAGTAGCTCCCTTGGATCCTGAGGCAGTCTTGGTGCAAGCCATGCATTAGGATGCTGAAACAGGTACTTAGGAATTGGTGTCTGTAAACATTGTGGAGGCTCTGTACTAGCCTCAAAATTTCATGATTTTTGAGATAATACATCCCCACATTAAAGTGTGGCTCCTGTAACAGCAATTTTAGCATCACCTGCAAACCTGTTATAAATGCAGTCTTGGCTCTGCTCCAGACCTGCTAAATCAGAATCCCAGGGGAATGGAATCTAGCAGTCTGTTTTAAGCCTTTAAGTCATTCTGATGACTATTTAAGGGAACAATTGGGAGGGGGAGTTGGGAAAAGGTTGATTTAATGGGTACTAAATTATGGCTAGGATTTCTATGTCCTCTAACACTATAGGTTTGCTACCAGTAATATGCTAATTATTTTCTTTAAAGGCATAAATAAGATTTTGAATGCTTTTACTATAAAGAAATGGTGTTTGAGGAGACAGGTTCACCTGTACTTGAACATTACACAATGTATACATGTGTCAAAACATATTATGATGCCAGGTGTGTTGACACACACCTTTAACCCCAACACTCAGGATCAGAGGAAGGTGGATCTCTGTGAGACTGAGGTCATCCTGGTCTACATAGTGAACTCCAGGCCAGGGGCTATGGGAGACCCTGTGTGTATTAACAGAACTGGTAAAATGATTATATATATATATATATATATTAGCTTGGCTTACAGGATAGAGTCAGAATAGTCCAACAATGGCTGTGCCAAACTGGAGAGGCTGAGAATCTGGTAGTTTCTCAGTCTTTGAGGATGTCTTAGCAATCCCAATTTGGCACTGAAGGGAAGGCCTGAAGGAGTCCTGGCGGCCTGCTAGTCTTCAGTCTACATTGGAATCTGAAGAAGCTGGTTCTATTATCAGTGAAGAAATGCCACAGCAGCAAGGTGAACTTGCTAGGGAGAGAGAAGGCAAGCAGACAAAAAGTAAAAGCTCCTTTCTGCCATGGCCTTTTAGACAGGCTGCCATCAGAAGGTAATACCCACATTTCGGGTGGGTCTTCCAGCTTCAATGATCCAATCAAGAAAGTCTTTGTCCTTTCAGTTAATTCCAGTTCCAGTCAAATTGGCAACGAAGATTAGTCATCACATTATCCAAAAAAATATTATGGCATCCCATAAATATGTACAATTTTTAGGTATCAGTTAAAATAATTAAAGGTACATGCTCATTCCATTGCCACCTTTGGACTTTTGTGTTTTATAGAAGAACTTAATTTTAGTTGATTTAGTATTAAAGGCACAGTAGATAGGCTTAAAGCAAAGTTGGATAATTAAATGGAACAGGATAGACTATTTTATGTGTATTCATTAATTAAAGAATTAAACCAACATTTCCTAAGTGTGCTATGATGAACACTAGTTCCTTGTCATTCTCGGCACAAAAATATTCTATTAGTTGTCAAATAATGAATGCTAATTTGGACTGATAATTCAGAAATGAAAGGTTATAAAAAGTTCCATAGGAGACTTGTTTAATTGTATTTATCTTATGCTTGCCCAAAAGGTTAGTTTCTCCAGATAATACAGGAACTTATTGCTTGTGAAATTATTGTGGAGACCAAATATTTTGGGATACTAAATTATACATTATTTTATATTTTTAAATGGCGATATTAATGAGTAATGAGACATAACACTTTGAAGTTCTCTGTTCAATGACATAGATGTCTCTTAACTGTTTCTTACTACAAAGGTAAACAGAAGTGTCCACTGTCCTATGAGCAGTCTGTGACCAATGTAGCATGCAATACACTATGGCAAGGGCACCAAAAGAGGATAAATGGAGGAGAGGGATTATGAGGTTAAGGAATAGACATTTTACTCAGTGGGAGAAATGTGGTAAAATTCTGCTTATTTGACGATGAAAGAAGGGCATGGCAGGTCAAGGAAATCAAGAAAGCTCAAAGTGAGGATTTGGGAAAGGAAAAAAAATGTTGCTAAGTTATTTTAACATGTATAGGGCCTTTGTGAGAGAGTTAAAAAATAATGTTGGAAAACTATTTTGGGAGAGATGTCTTGAATTGCTTTGTATGAAGTGAAATCCTATTTGTAAACTATTAGCACCTAAATCACATAGTCCTGTTTGCTTTAGAATAAAATAGCCAGAGGATGATTTAGGCAGGGAAACACATTGATTGCATGAATGTAAGGGAAAGATCAAGGATATCACAGTTCATTAAAGTAATTGATGAAATTTCTGAAGTTTTAGGTCAGGCTTTTGAAAACAAGAGGACTAAGAGTTTAAACCATCTCTGAATATGGTTAAGGGAAATCTCTGGCTCATCTCATAGTGTTGCTGCTGAGTTATATTAGCATGTGTTTTAATGTTAACATTTGTAAAATTTCATATATTCTACAACTGAGCTGTGTTTATTTGTAATTTGTAATATATATCTGCAGGTGCACATGCCCATGAGCACATGTGGAGGCCAGACAAGGATGCTGGATGTCCTGGTCTGTTATTACTCTCTTTATTTACTTGACACACAGTCTTTCACTGAACCTGGAGTAAGCCCCAGTTTCTTCCTAACCCCAACAGCACTGATAATACAGGCATGTGGCCATAGCCAGTTGTTTTTTTGTAACCTGTATTCTCGGAATTTGAACTCAGGTCCTCATGCTTGCACAGCAAGTAGTTTTACCCACTGAGCCATCTCCTCAGATTCTAAAATGTATTTTTATTAACATATTATTTGTACAAGATAATGAGTTTCATTTTGACACATGTGTACAATACACTTTGACTTATCCCTTTTACCCCCTCTTTTTTCTGCCTCCCCTTTACAACCTTCCCTAAAAGCCTTCTACTTTCATATCTTTAAAAAAATCTATAATCAGTATGTAAGATAAAGCATGCAGTCTTTTCTCTCTGTGTCTGGCTTATTTTGCTTAATATTTTTCCATCTATTTTCTTGCAAATGATATAATTTTGTTCTTCTTGATGAAATAACATGCCATTGTGTTTATATACTACATTTTCTTAATTCATCTATTGATGGGCTCCTAGGCTGATTTCATAGCTTGGCTATTATGAATAGTACAAAAACCAACATGGGAGTGCAAATATCTCTGTTGCATGCTGACTTTGAGTCCTTTGAGGATGTACCCAGCTGTGGTATAGTTAGACCATATGGTAGTTTTACTTTTTAGTGCAAGGAAACTCCATACTGATTTTCATAGTGACTATATTTCCATCCCTACTGATAGTGTATGAAGGTTCCTTTTCCTCCACATCCTGGCCAGAATTTAGTGTTTTTTTCTTGTTGATAGCCATACTGACTGGGGTGAGATGGAATGTCAGTATAGTTTTGATTTGCATAGGTCTTATGGCTAAAGATTTAAAAAATTTATTTATTAATCACTTGTACTTTTTTGGTAGTGTATGTGTTTGTGTGTGGTGTGTAAATTTGCATGTGGGTATGAAGACCCAAGGTCTACTGAGGTGTAAATTTTTAATTGCTTTCCACTTTAAAAAAATTAATAACCATCGACTCCAATTTGTGTTGTCCATATACTTCTGAGTGTGGGGCCATCCACTGAAGTGTGTGTGGTCAACCTACCAGGAGCCACACCCTTAAATAAAACTAACTCTTCCTCAGAAACCACCAACTGTCCACAGCACCTCAGTTAAGGGAGGGACCCATGAACCCCTCCTCACTCCATGCTAGAATGTTGACTAACTTGATCTTGTGCAGGTGTTGTGCAAGCAACTACATGAGCGTGGTTCATGAGTACAGTAGTCCTGTCATGTCCAGAAGATACTGTTTTGCTCTGGTCCTCTATGACCCCTGGCTCTTACAGTATTTCTTCCCCCTTTTCCATGATGGTCCCTAAACTTTGGGGACAGGATGTGATATAGATGCCCCATTTGTGGCTGAGCACTTGATAGTCACTTTTTCTCTACACTTTGACCAGTTATGAGTTTCTGTGTTAACCACAATCCACTGCACAAAGAAACTTCTCTGGTGACATCTGAGAGCTGTACTAATCTGCAAGTAAAGAGATATGAATTTAGAGGCAGTTTGATACTATGTCCATTTAGCGAAATAATAGTAAGTTCCTCCCTGGGGCCTGTGAGCTTCCAAACCATGGGTTCTTGCCATATTTATACATTTATAGTACCAGACATATGTTTCCTCCTGTGGAACAGACCTTAAATTCAATCAGAAAATAATTGGTTACCCCTAAAACATTTGTGCCACTATTGCACTCATGGGCATAGTTTGCATTCCTGTCATTATTGCAGATCACAGGGTTCACAGCAGGGTAAGACTGTTGATGTCATCGCCCCCAGCCCCTGGAGCTTGCATAGCACCTTCTAGTACTATGAGAACTAGCCACCAGGGAAGAAGCTTCCTGGTCAGTACTGACTTGATTTCTTCTTGTTCTATGACCAATGTGTGGTATATTCAGCAATAGGGCCTTTCCATCAAGTTCTGGTGGGCAACCAAGAGCAATGGCAATAGCCTGTATTGTTTTGGGGGTCTATGGGACACCTCTGACCAACAACTCAAGGGGAGGTATCCTGTACTTGGCAATGGGCTTTTTAATGTGGCAACATATGACTTCTGAAGGGAGCATAATCCCCTGTGTAGGATAACTCCAATTAAACTCTTTTATAATAATATATTCATATATTTATATTTAGGAAGCTTTATCATAGCAGGTTTCCATATATTTTTTCAAACATCCTTAGTGTTAATTATCCCTTTTCAAACCCCTTCCTCTGCCTTCCATCCCTCCCCCCCTTGTCACCAATGGCCCCTTTCTAGTCTCCTGGCTTCTGCAGGTGCTCCAAGTTAATTATACAAATCTGAAGATTTGCTGCTAAGATCTACATATGAGTGAGAACATACAGTTTGTCCTTATGAGTGAGAATATGTGATGTTTGTCCTTCTGGATCTGAGTTGCCTCACTCAGTGTAGTATTTTCCAGCTCCATTTATCTGAAAATTTCATTTTTCTTTGCAGCTGAGGTTGTATATAGAGGTACCACGTTTTCATTATCCACTCATCGTTTGGTGGACATTTAGGCTGTTGTAAATAGAGCAGGTATGAACATAGATGAGCAGGTCTCTGTAGCAGGAAATAGAGTCCTTTGGGCATATACCCAGGCATTGAATAGTTGGATTTTATGGCAGACATAGTCTAGGAACCACCACACTGATTTCCACAGTGGTTGCACCATCTTGAATGCCCATCAACAATACATGAGGGTTTCCTGTTCCCCTCAGCCTTCCTGGCATTTGTTGTCTTTTGCTTTCTTAATGTTAGCCATTATGACTGGGGTAAGACGAAATCTCAAAGTAATTTTTATTTGCATTTCCCTGATGGCTAAGGATGATAGACACTTTAAAAAATATTTCTCAGCCATTTGTACTTCCTTTGAGAACTCTCTGTTCAGGTCCATGGCCAAGGGGCGAAGAAATGGCTCAGCTGTTAAAGGCTTTAATCCCAGCATTTACGAGTCAGAAGCAGGCAAATCTCTGTGAGATCTAGTTTAGCCTGGGCTACATAGTAAGTTTCAGGCCATCTGGGGCTACAGGGAGACCCTGTCTCAAAAACCAAAAACAAAACAAAAAAGAAATACAAGTATCACAAAATTTTGCTCATGTATGGGATCTAGAAGACAAAGAAAGAATAGGAAATATTTAAGGAGAGGAAGGCGATTACAGAGGGTAAAAAAGTTTTGGGGAGGTGAATGTTGAAAATGTTATTTATATATATGAAAATGTCATAATGAAACTTATTACTTTGTATAATTAATATATGCTAGTAGAAGGAACTAGTATTAAAAAATAACCCAACTGATCATTGGCAGAGTTGAGAAACACATACATTGGAGAATAGTTAGCCTCTTTAATAAGTGGTGTTGGAAAACTGAATGTCCACAAGTAAATGGTTGAAGCTTGTCCCTTCTCCACGTGTGCCAAAATGAACTCGGAATGGGTTGGCCTAAATGTAAAACTTGGAACTATGTGAAATAAGAAGAAAGCATAGTGGTTTGAAACTCTGAGATACTGGTATATGCAGTCATTTCTTGGCCATGACTCTAAGGATTTGTAAACACAAGCACAAACAGGCAAGTGACACAGCACCAAACTAAAAATCTGCACAGCTCAGGAGATAGAGTGTGAGGCCAACCTAGAGAATGGTGGAAAATATTTGCCAGCTATCTTACAAAGGACTAATAGCCAGGATTGTGAGAATTTAAACTTAACCAAAAATCCAATTAAAAGTGAGCAAATTGTCTGAGCAGAACACATTTAAAAGGATTTACAAATGGCCAACAAATATTTGAAAAAATGCTCAATGTGATGTATCAGAGAAATTCATCTAAAAATTACAATATAGGGCTAGGATATAGCTAAATGTTAGGTCTCCTACTGGGCACATGCATGGCCCTGGCTTGATCCCTAGCACCACAAATAAAAACTAACTGTACAATGAGATATCTTCTGATTTTTGTTAGAATAGCTATTATTGAAATAAACAAGCAAACAAAATCTTAATACTTTTGGAAAGGATGAGGAGAAAAAGGAACTCTCAAGCATGGTTTATGGAAATACAAGCACAGTCTTCACGGAGAATATGAATGTTCCAGGAAACTAAAAGTACAGTTTCCCTATCATCCAGCCATCCCATTTCTTCCAGAGGAAAGTAAATCAGTATAACAGATAGGTTCTGCATTCCTGTTTATTGTGACACACTGTACAGAGATGTGGAGTCAACCCAGGTACCCATCAAAGGATGAAAAGATAAAGCAAATGTGGTTAAATTCACAATGGAATGCTATTCAGTCATAAAGAATGAAATCCTGTCTTTTATAACAACAATAAAGATGTAAGTACGGGTGATTAGGTGAAGTAAAATAAATCAGGCACAGAAAGACAAGTACTGCATGCTCTCATTTTTGTGTGGTTTTGAAAATGCTGATCTGAATGTAGATTAGTGACAGATTAGTGGAAGATTTGAAGGGTTGAAGGAGAAAATGGACAAATGGAGGTTGGATTTAATTAGTACATGATGTCTGAATGTGTCGAAGTGTTACATTGGATTCCAGTAATATAATTTATACATATACATAAAACTATTTTTTAAAAAAGAAAACATATGTAAGTCAGTAATATTTGAGAGACTTATTGTCAGACATCTATGTCACACCTTTATGCCTTGATTAGCCTATTAAAATACAGTTTATCAGAGTTCATATCCAGAGATTCTGCCCCAGTACATCATAGATGTGACTTGGGAATCTACAGTTACTATAACAAGTATACTGACCAAACTGACCCCATTTTGGATAAAGTAGCCATCTTAAAAGCTTAGCCATAGTGTATTTCTAGCTCAAGGAATGTTTTCAGAAACCCTGACCCCTTTCCCCCTTTTCCTCCCAGGAGAATGCTGCTGTGGTCACTTGCTCTCCAGACATATAGAAAACAAAATTATTATGATATGACTAACTGCTGATTCTGGCTTCTGTAACTTTGCTTGTTTTGCTATGTTAGGGCACCTTGACATGTAAACTGAGATCACCCTCTACCCTGTTATTCAGGGATCACCTTGTCAACATTCTTTTTTGCCATTTTTTAGCTTTAAAATGTCGCCTTTCCCTCTCCTCCCCACTGCAGCACTCTAATCTGATATGGAGACTGCAGTCCAAGTTAGCTGGAATAAAATCTTTGATCCCGATCTGAATTGAGTCTGGTGGTCTTTCCTCAGTAGTCCCAGGGGCCATAACACAAGTACCCTAACTGTGTCTGAGGCAGCTAATCTGAGGGTCATGGTTGGCAGTGCTCAGGGAGAATGGTCTCTGTTTCACCAGCCATATTTCTGCTTATTTCCCTCTTCTTATGGGAGATTTGCTCTGACATACAATTTATATAGATTAAAACACCAAAGAGATTTGAGAGTGATTGCCATATTTGTGGAGAGAGCACATTTAATAGCTAGGGGATGGTTTGATGGGATTGTGAAGGGTAACAAATTTAAATGTACAAAAATCAACATAACGAGCATGAAAGGATGATGGCTGACTAGAAAAACATGCAATTTAAGAGACAAAGGGTTGGCATTTAAAGCACACAGGTGATTCAAATTTGTAGGAAATTAACAAATTAAAGAAAATCAAGATTCCAATAAGTGAAAGCAGAAATGTATAATTTTTTTCCCAAAATTCAAAGAAGTTGAATTAACCTTTGGGTAATAATTTATGCTTAGTAAAGCAGTGAAATGGCTGGGTCCTTCAAAGTTGGGCAAATTGGTACAGACTTTTTTTTCTGACGACAGTGTGAATGTGGTAGGCAGTAGCTTGGTCACACAGCTCATGAGCCGTGAAAGTGATTATCACCTTTGGTCCCAACATCAGCCTTAAAATTTTGTCTTCAGAATGCGATTTAACAGAATGAAAAATATACATGCATAAGTGCCTAACTGAAAATTGAATAAATGTGAAACAAATTGTTTCATGAAACATTGTATATCAATAAATTGACCATTATACAATAATTTTGAAGACATTGTTCTCATTTGTAAAGGAAACAATACTTAAAAAGATGTTTATGACAAAAATGGGTGGAAAATACTAATTTTAAAATCCTCAACTAAAAGTATCCTTAAGGGCTGGAGATATGACTCAGCAGTTAAGAGCACTGGCTGCTCTTGTAGAGGACCCAGGTTCCATTCCTAGCATCCACATTGTGGCCAACAACTGTCTGTAACTCCAGTTCCAGGGGAATCTGATGCTCTCTTCTGACCTTTGCAGGCATTGGTCACATGGGAGCACTTACACTCATACACATAAAATGAAAATAAATAAAATAGTTTTTTAAAAAAATCCTTAAAATTTCAGCATTTTATAATGAACACATTTCACACATAGCAAAATTAAAAGAATTTTGTGGTGAATACCTAGGTACCCATTACTTGGATTAGCCTAGTATTATATTTGCTATGAAATATATTTACCTTGATATTTTTATACATTTTTAAATTAATGAATTTAAATCTACCCCTAGCTGTCAAGTAACAATGTGCTATTTTCTTTTTTGTAAATGTTTTATTAGCATGTATTAATTATACATAATGCTACTGGGTTTCATTATGACATTTTCATACATGTGCACAGTGCATTTTGATCCTGTCCACACTTTCATTATTGAATCTTGTCCCCTTCCCACTCTTGCAGGTTGCTGTTGTCTTCCCATTGTGAAACTCCCTTCTTTCATGTTTTTGTTTTTGATGGCTCACTGAGATTCATTAGGGTTGTTACAAGAGCATGGGCATCTTACCAGTGACTATACCAGCGAAGAGATTGTCTCTCTGTCCCCCATCAACTATTAACTTCATATAAATCATTAAGATGTGGTGGAGCCCCAGGAGCCCCTTCTCCCTCTATGGCGGATGTTGATAGTCCCAACCTGTGCGGGTGGTCACAGCTACGTGTTTAAGAGAGCAACAGCCATGTCACAGCCAGAAGTCAACATTTCATACCACTTCCCACTACCTCCAGCTCTTACATTTATTCTGTCTGTTCCTTGATGTTCCCAAAGCCTCAAAGAAAGTGATATGAATATCCCATTTGTAGCTGAGCATTCAACAATCACTTAGTCTTATCACTTTGACTGATCTTGTCATCACCTCTGATCACTGCAAAAGGAAATGTCACTGACCAAAGCTGACAGTAGCACTAATTTGTGGGCATAAGCCTAATTATTTAGGAGGCCACTTGATGGGAACATCATGTCTGTTTGACAAAAGAACAGCAGTAGTTTCTTCACGAGGACGTATGACCTTCCTAGCCACTGGCTTTTTACTAGGTTTACATTACTAGATGTGAATTCTTTCCTCTAGAGCAGGCCTCAAATCCAATCAGAAAGTGGTTGGTTATTGCCATAATAAACTTACTTCTATTGCAACCACTGTCCACATCATGTTTGACTGGTTGGTATTGATGCATGTAGGGTCCACAGCTGAGTAAGACTGTTGACAATTTCCCCCCAGCATCCTGCATAACTTTCCAGCATTCTGAGCACTAGGTGGCAAGGCAAAACCTTCCAGCCCAGTTCCAGTTTTGCCTTCTCTATATCCAGTACTGTAAACCTGGTCAAGAACCCATGACTAGGGAGGTCATGCCGCCAAACTTGTGGCTATAAGCATAGATTAGTGCTGCTCTCAGCCCTTGTCAGAGAAGCTTCTTACTATAATGGAGGTAGTTAATGCAGAAAGTCAAACTGGTCAGAATGCCAAGAATAAATGGTGGGGGAGTACTTGACCCTAATAGGACATCTATGTCATCTCCTCTAAGGCTCAGGAAAAATCATGGAAGAAGGGCAGAAAGAATGTAAGAGCCCCAAAATGGGATGATATGCTGCAAAAGACATCTTCTGACATGACACAGCAATTGCACTCATGATCTCACTGCAACTGTGGTTACCTCACAAGTCCTGCACAAAATCAGGCCCACTAGCATTTCATCATGGATGAAGGAGGGACCCATAGGGCCCCACTCAAATGGGGGTCTATGGGCAGTTAATTGTTGCTGGGGCAAAGAGTTTAAGTTTGGTAGGTCATATGCATCTAGAAAATAATCCATTCCTTTTAGATTTTTTTTTAACTTTGGTGATATATGTTTTTAAGGTATGTCATTATGATTTTTGACTTTCATTGATACTGGCTATAATGTCTCCATTTTCATTTCTAATTTCATTAATTTGAGTCCTCTTTTGGTTATTTTATCTAAGAGTTTGTCAGTCTTGTTTAATCTTCTCAATTCTTTGTTTCATTGGTTGTTGATGTGTTTTGCCCATTTCTATTTAAATTTCTTCCCTTATCTTTATTTATTTGCGCTTGTTTTTTTTTTCCCTTTTTTTGTTTTGGTCTTTTGAAACAGAGTCTCCCTGTAGCACCAGCTAGCCTGGAACTTACTATGTAGACCAGGCTGGCCTTGAACTCACAGAGATCCTCCTGCCTTTGCCTCCTGAGTGGTGGAACTACAGATATAGGCCACCATACCTGGCTTGCACCTGCTATTTTGTGTTGGCTTGTTCTCATTTTTCCAAGGCCCTGAGCTACACCATTAGGTTATTTATTTGAGACCTCGCTGATCTTTTAATGTAGGCACCTAGAGATACAAACTTTCCTTCTTGCTTTCAGTATATCCCATAGTTTTGATATTTTGTGTTTTTATTTTCATTTAATTTTCAGAATGTTTTGATTTTTTTCTTGATTTCTTCATTGATTTTCTTGATTTCTTCATTCAATAGTGTATTGTTTAATCTCCATGAGTTTGTGGATTTTCTATAGTTTCTCTTGCTGTTGATTTCTGGGTTTGTTTCTTTGTGGTTATATAGAATCTAAGTTTTTTCAGTTTTCTTATTTGTTGAGACTTCCTTTGTGTTTTGATATATGATATATTTTAGACACAGTTCCAAGGACTGCTGAGAAGAATGTGTATTCTGCAGTGTTTGGACAGAATGTTCTATAGATGTCTGTCAAGTATATTGATCTATAATGTCATTTAGCTCTGATGTTCCTGTTTATTTTGGGGGGTGAACTATTGGTAAAAGTGGAATATTTAAGTAACACACTATTTCTGTGTTGAGGTTGCTCTGTGACTGTATATGTAATATATGTGTTTGTTTCATGAAATTGGGTACACCCATGTTTGGTGCATATATGCTTACAATTGTAATATATTCTTGATGAACTATTCCCTTAATTAGTAAAAAGTGACATTTCTTAGAATTGTAATGTCTTCTTGATGGACTGTTTCCTTAATTAGTAAAAAGTGGCATTATTTACCTTTCTTGATGCATTTTTGTTTGAAGTCTATCCTGTCAGATGTTAAAAAAGTGATGCCTGCTTGTTTCCTTGGAACACCTTTTTCTATCCTTCCATGCCAAGGTAGCGTCTATCTTTGATGCTGAAGTTTGCTTCCCAGAGGCAGCAAATAGATGGATCTTGTTCTGTGTCCTTTGACAGGAGAATTGAGACCATTAATATTCATAGTGATTATTGAGAAGTGTTTATTGGGTTGGATATATGGCTCAGTGGTTAAGAGTGCTTGCTTGCTCTTCCAGCGGACTCAAGTAACTACTCCTCACTTTACTGTTCTATCATCTTGTACTTTACCCTCTTGGATGTGTTCACCATTTTCTTCAGGCCAAATAATTTCTTTCCATATCCTCTGTAGAGTTGGCTTAGTGGTTATAAATTCCTTTAGTCTGATTTATCATGAGATGTTTTTTCTTTCTCCATCAGTTATGACATGTTTTACTGGCTATATTAGTGTGAGTTTCAGAACTTGGAATCCTTCATTTCATGTCCTTCTGCCATTTTAAATTTCTGTTATGAAATCAGCCATTATTCCAACAGCCTGCCTTTGTGTATGACTAGATATTTCTGTCTTGCAGCTTTCAGTACATTTTCTTTGTTTTGTAGATGTAGTGTTTTAACAGTAATGTGATATGGGAAATTTCTTTTCTGGCCCTATTTGGTGTTCTGTGTGCCACTTGTACTTGGAAGGACCTCTCTTTCCCCAGACTTGGGAAATTTTCAGCTATGGTTATGTTGAAAACATTTTCTATGACTTTGACATGTATTCTCCTTCTTCTGTGCGCATAATTTGAAGGTTTGGTCTTTTTGCTGTGTCCCAAAGGATTTTCATATTCTGTTCATACATTAAAAACATTTACCATTATCCTTAACTAATATTTCTATGCTTTTTTTTCAAGCCCTGGTAGTCTGTCCTTCCCATGACCCATTTTGATGAGGCTTTCACCTGAGTTTTTATTTGATTTCTTGACATTTTCATTTCCAGCGTCATCTCAACTTGTTTCCCTTCAGTATTCCTAGCTCTCTAATGAATTTATCTTCATATTTGGGATGATGTCCTCATTTCATTCGACTGTCTGTTGTTTCTTGGACTTTATTCAGGAGTCTGTGTCTTCTTTTTTTGCAGCTGGGTTGGCCTGCTTTCATTTTTTAACATATTTATAACCATTCCTTTGAATTCTTGGTCCAGAATTTCATCTAATTCACTCTCATTGAGGGCCATTACTTAGAGATGAATAGTTTTTTGAGGAGACATATTGTCTTGATTTTTCATCTTATTTGTGTTTTATGTTGGGATTTCAAATCAGGGCTTGGATTGTTGATTGAATTAAAAAATTTAGGTCACCTCACTTCTTTCAGTGGATATATTTGCAGTGTTCAGGAAGGACTAGGTTGAAATATGGTTTTGGTGTCATTTTTCTGTTGGGATGCTGTTCAGGTACAGGCTCTATCCCCCGTCCCCCTCTGAGGGTAAAATACTGTCTACAACAACAGTCAATAATAAAGAGCATGAAAAAAGGGTAATAGCTGCAAACAGCCTACTCCTTAAGTGCCAATCATCTTAGAGGACATAAAGGGACATTGATGCTTCTGTGAAGACTAAAATATTAGTTATTGTGGATATGAGTGGAGAGAAAAAGAGGCTGAAAACATAGTGAGGCTGTTATGGGAGACTGAGGCATGGGACCCGCCATGCACAGAGACGTTACCCAATAGACTCATGGGGAGAAATTGGAAAAAGTTTATTTATTCGGGCAGACCCAGTTGAGCTAATACCCTGAAGTTCTGGGCCCTGAGTTCTGGGCCCTGACCCAAAATTTCTTACAATTTTTATAGGTTTCCCCACATCATTTCCTAACTGTTATAACATTGGTGAATTTAAATTACAGTCTTTGTGATTATCAACAGAGATGCTTATGGGTCCTAAGGCCACTGAAGGAAAATTCCTTCTGTGGTTAAGTGGTCAGGCATGTTTTCAGAGCAGATATTGAAGGCAAGGGTTAAGATATTCTTTTATAAAAAATATTTTATTATTTTTATTTTATGCGTATGCATGTGTTGCCTGCATGTAGGTAAGTTCACCCATGTTGTGTAATTCTTATCCTCTAAGCCATCACTCCAGCCCCAAGACATTCTTTAACAACAGGATTTATTGAAGTCCCCCTAGCAAACAAAATAATTGTAAAACAGATGTTCCACTAGAAAACTGTGGTATTTGTTTCCCAAGATAGCTTTGAGGCTGTTTATGTTCTCTGTTTTAGCTTTGATTCCTCTTTGAGCACAATTTTTAGTAAGAATTCATAAAACCACTATAAGGTGAGTCTTATATCCTAAAATATAAATCAACCATAAAATGATAAAAACATCACACACACACAAGTATCACTAAATGTATGGGTATATTTCTTTTCCTCTTCAAGACTAATGATTAGTATTGGGATGATCAACAGAGTGTTGGAGGGGAACTGCAGGGACAATGCAAAGTGAGGGGAGATGAGGGAGTTTTGACTAATGGTAGACAGAAAGAGAAAGGTAAATATATGTTATCAGATAATGTACTACAGTCTCATCTCTCAGGAGAATGAATTATAGAAACCCTGCAAACCAGGTCAGACTATGTTCTTGGTGGGAGTTAAAAATAAAAGTAAATAATGAGGGGAAAAAGAAGACTGAAAGACAGAAAAAAGCAGTATAGGGTAACAGTGGGCTGAGCTGGCCTACTAAAGTGACACTGAATAGAAACTAAAGATGGAGGAAGACAGAGCTGGGTGTAGTTTTAGGATAAGGAAACTGGCTTGGTTGCTGGATTCCCTTTTGATTCTTTCATTTCCTCCACTTCCTAGAATCCTGTCTCCTTCTGGGACTTCTCTCATCCTCCCCAGAGTCTTCCTTCTCCCATTCTCCCTGTCTTCTTTATCCCATTCTCCCTGAGTCTTCTTTATCCCATTCTCCCTGAGTCTTCTTTATCCCATTCCCCCTGAGTCTTCCTGTAATCAGATTACCCCTGCGGTCCTGGTTCTTGGGCTGCTTCGCAGGCAGTCTCAGGTGCTGGTCAGCGGCCTGTAGTTAGGAATGCTGGCCCTGCCTGGTGCCCATCTTCCTAATTCCTGCAGGTGGCTTGGAGTCTGTGTGAAGGTCCCTGCATAGTTTGGTTCCCACCAGGTTTTCAGCTTGCTGAATTCTGTGCAGGTCTGATCCAAAGTTTCTTTTCTGCACTCTCACACTAATCTATTTGTCAGGGTATGGTCCCCTGATCCTTGGTCTGCCTTTCCTCGAGTGTGGTTCACTGAGGTTGAGGTTGGTTTCTGCTGCCAAGCTGCTGTAACGACGGTAATCCTTTTGAGATAGCATCTTGCTTTGTAGGTTGCCCGTGTGCAAGGAGAAGGTTTTCTCCAGCTTGTTCAGCTGTTGCTGTTGTGGACCAGGCTATGCTTTTTGGGGCAGAAAGGGTGCGGGGATTAATTGCCTTTTCCCAGCGGTTTAGTGTCTGTTGCTTTTCTAGTAGTTACTTTTCAGCTTTCTCCAGATTATTCCCTGGAGATTCTGACAATCAGTGTCTGAGTGTCGATCGCTATATTCAATTCCAATATGCTATTTTCTGGAGAGATTTTTGGTTAACAGGAATACGTTTAAAACTGTTGCGGGTTCTTGTAGGTTTTCAGAAAGCCACCAGGTGTCGCTCTGGACCCGTAGTATCCTGTGATGGACACTGGCAGGAAAAGGTTTAAAAAGCCAGCTTTTGAATGAAAGGAGACTGGTTTTGAGCAAGGAAGGATCCAATAAATTTATCCTTCATCAAGACCTAAAGTAATTAACTTCTCCGAGATACAAAAGTCTAAAACTACTTCCTTGAGGAATTTTTAAGGACCTGACTTTTGTATTGGTTACATATTTTCCTCATTGTTCGGAAAAACTACCTTCAATATGACGTTCTTTCTGCATAGCCTCCAGGTTAAAAGTTATGCAGCAAATAAATTTATGTTAGTAGCTGTTTGAAATAATTTTAAAGAACTTTCAGGAAGATTTATGTTAGCTATGGACATGCAAATATTCAGGTTTTTTTTTTTCATAATCAGAACTCATTACAATTTTGGTCTTTGTAAATGTGAAATAAAAGTAACCACATCGAAGGGACAGTTATCAGCAAGGACAGCAGTGGGGGATCTAGAGGAGGATTTGCCGGAAGAGCCGCTGGAAGAGGCAAAGCTGGGAGCAGGCATAGAGTAATTACTGGAAGCAAGGCTGTGGTGACTACCGGTACAAAGGTTCCTGTGGTTGTGGAGTTCATGACTACACTGGTTGCAGCTCCTACGGATGTGATGATCCTAACAATCATCAGCGTGCTTAGGGGAAATAGCCAGGCCAGGTGGTCTTCAAAATAGCTACAAACCATAAACTATTCCATTTGCAAATTATCCGCGACAGGTGAAAAGGCAGCATTTTCCAGTTTGAAGATTCATTTGAAGATACCACAGCAGTTAAACTAACTGCTCCTCTATGACATTGGATCCCTCTGGTGTTTAATTCTGAGTTCTCATTAAAAGAAATTTGGTTTCATTGTTTTATTTTTCATACCCCCCTCGTTATAACACATTTTTCTTTAGTGAGATTATATGATTAATGATTGTCTCTGTAAATGTAAATTCCATTACGACTATGTCTTCGAAGAGCACCCGATAAAAGTTTTGAATGAATAAATGGAAAAAAATGATTTGAGGAAACTTTGACTGGAGGCTATTTTGTAAAGTTAGTAAATCCTTTTCAGGTGTTCTTGCTCCATTCTTTATTTTCTTTTAATGATTATAGTATCAAATTTAAATAAACCCCATCATTTAAAAATTGGTCTTTAAAATATTTTATTTATTATTTTTATGTGTATGCATGTATTACCTGCATGTAGGTAAGTGCATCCATGTTGTATAATGCCTGTGGAGGACAGAAGAGGCTGTCGGATCCCCTGGAACTGGAGTTATGGACAGCTGTTAGCTGCCATGGGGGTACTGAGATTCGAACCCAGGTCTTCTGCAAGTACGGCCAGTGTTCTTAACTGCAGAGCCATCTCTCCAGCTCCTTAAAAATAGGTCTTAGAAGAATTAATTTTTTTTAGTTGTAAAAAAAGTAGCCTCTTTAAAAGTAAAGTAGAACATAAACTATGTTGAAATCTGTTTTAGTAAAAAGTGATCTTTTTTCTTTCCCTTAAAAAGTTTGTTAGAACACCACTATCCATCAATTTGTTTTCAATGCTAAAATAATAGAGGAAACAAATCTAATAGTGTGGTCAATTTAATAAGTTAGATTGTCTACTTGAATGAGGAAAAAATGCCAACTTAAAGTAATTTAAAAGAAAACAATATGTCATAAACTGTTTATGGAAATGGTTTTCTCAAACATGATGTTATTCATAGAGAAAGCTCTGGTGAGAATTTTGGCACAAGTTGGAGAAGTGTCTTCTCAAAGAATTTAGTGTTGTACTTTGAAGTATCTAAGGACTCTGTAAAGATTCATTAAGTGTAAAGACAAGAACAAATAGTAGAGCCTCTACTTTTAGGGCTCTTGTTTTATGGAAAGAGAAAAGTCCAGAGAGAGAAGTTCACAGATTTGCTCAGGCTAAGAATTAATGGTTGACATGATTTTGTTGTGCTACTCTGCTTTTACAGATAGTATTTTACCGGTGCTCACTGACAGGGAGCAGCCACTGAATCTAGCTTGAAGGACTGCAATGCTTTATTTCATCTCCTTCAAGGATAGGCAATACTGCTTTGCAGACCTTTCTTGCATACCGCTTCCTTCCTGAGTTCCCTCTTCCTCTCCCCTTCTTCTCTCTTCTCTGCCTCCTCTCTTTTTGCCACTTCTGGATATTTTAGAGAAAATTACTGCAGAAAGAATTAAAATTTTGGTTATAATAGATATTCTGGGAACATAAATATTTCTTGGGAAAGTCCATACTAAGATATAGATTTAAATTTACTACCATCATGTAGTAATTTCTTCCCAAAATATGATGCAGATTAATGTTTTGACATTTATTTTCTTTTCCATGAACATCCTGATTCATTTTTTATCTTATACCATTTATGGCAATCAATTTGTGACTTCAAACTACACTTGTATGACAAGCCACATATGAGAAATGCAAGCACAGCTTTGGTCATGGTTATTGTACTTGGCCGAGTCATGGCCCATATCATCACTTGCAATCTGATTTATGATTTACAAAGCTTTATTGTGGGAGACAGGCTTGAGCCTAGAGTGGAAGTCTTAATGACAGCCATACAGCAGGCCTGAAGCAATGGCCTGACTGCTGGAGTCACAAGGAACGCCTTGGCAAGTCATAGGGCTGATGCTTAAGGCTTGCCACTCCCTAGTCGCCACCCCTTGAAATTCCAGGTTGTGGTTTATCTACAGCTTGCAGCACGTGGGCATAACAACAGCCATGGTCACATGATTTACCACAACCTGGGCTGCCCATATATGCATAGTCGTTGTATCCTTGTCTGATTGGTCCTGGAACCCTATATAAGCTTGTAAATTCCTCAATAAAATAGATCTGCATCATTGAACCTGGTCTCCTGTGTCTGAATGTGGCTTCGCTGACACAGTCTCCTCACCAGCCCTGGGGTCTGGGATTGGGTGGTGGCGGCGACGACTGTGAAGGCAAACCGGACGGACAGCTGCAGCTGGTGCCCAAACGTGGGGCTTGGGTTCAAGCATTGAATGCCCTCTTTCTCACCCCTTTTCACGGTGAGTGATCACTCCCCTCATCCTTGTGTTCCTGCTCTTTTGGCCCGCAGTCTTCGGTTTGTCATGTCACTCCTGTCTCCACTGATCATCTTCTTAAGTGACTCCTGAGTCCCTCTGGGTACGTCTTGCAGGGTGAGTGACCTCCAGAATGGGGAACAGTCATCCAGCTGCCGCCGGCCCCTGTGCCGCACCATTGGTTTCTCTCCTCAGGAGCAGGTGAATTAAGGTAACAGAAAAGGATGTAGCTAAGGTGCTACATGAAGTATTAGCTCTTGCCCCTTGGTCTACAGAATCCTGCTGCTGGGATCCTGAACAATGGGCTCATGTATTATTTTTAGCAAGAAAAAGGGAGGTCAGAAAGGGACACTCACAGTCTGGATCATTCTATCCTATTGTAACTGCCATTCTGGCCTCTCTTCTGGGAGCCCATCCTGACTCCTCTGAGCAATACAACCTTATTTTAAAGGAGATAGATAAACAAATTCAACAACAGGGCACTGAGGATGGCTTGCCCTGAGTGTTCTCAACAAAGTGAAACTACCAGAGCCTCACTCTGACAAAAAGGAAGTATTTAGTGCCGAAGACTCAAAAGAGCAAAAACAATGTCTTGATGACACTGTTAGCAAAAAACAGGAAATTGCCCTGCCCTCAGCCCCGCCATTACAGGGTGATGGGCATATGCTGCCATCATATGGTGCCTGCAAGGGAGCCCCTCCCCTTTACCGCCACAGTTTTTCCCTGTTACCATTGTTCAGGGCCAACAAAATCCAAATGTTTGGAATCCTTATTCCCATGACACCTTAAAAAAGCTGCGCAATGTGGCACTTGAGGATGGTATCCATTCTCCCTGGTTTGGTCAACTTCTGGATACAATCAGTCATGCGGCCAATACCCCCTACAATTGGCAGCATATTGCCCGTGCATGCTTGCAAGGGGGTGACTTCCTCTTATGGAAGGCCACTTATCAGGATGAATGTGAACAACAGGCAGACCGCAACAGATGCTCTAATCTTCAAAACATAGGTTTTAATGCCCTGGTAGGGCGAGGCAATTATGAGACTCCTCAGGCTCAGGCACAGGGACCTCCTCGCTATTTTGAGCAGGTTTGACTCTGTGCACTGCGTGCCTTTCAGAGTACGTCAGTGCGTAGTGATACTAAATTAACCACACTAGTGCAGAAGCCAGGTGAGCCTTTTTCTGACTTTGTTGAAAGGTACCAACAGAGTATAAACAGAATAATAAGTCATCAGGGAGCTGCTGATGCCCTGCTTAAGGATCTTGTATATGAAGCTTTTCTACTGAGTGTCACCTGGCCATAGGACCTGTAAGACACAAGGATGTGTCTGAATGGATTCTAGCCTGTCGGGATGTTGGGACAGCTTGGGCCCATGCCACTGCTCTTGCAGAGGCTCTGGCCACTCAACAGTCTTCGATGAGTCCAGATAAAAACAAATGCTGGATTTGTGGGGGACAAGGTCATTGGTCTTGCAACTATCCCAACAAACTTATCAAGGAAGCCAAGAAAAACCAAATTCCTCTATCCAAATGTCCAAAGTGCCGTAAAGGCTTTCATTGGGTAAGAGAATGCAGATCTAAGATGGATGTGGGTGGCAACCCCATAAAAAGGGGACTTTAAATGGCCAGCAGGGCACCTCTCAACCCCACCCCAAAGGGAGGAAACAGGGGCTCCCATCCCCCATGTTCAATGGATGGTGCCTATTGACTTACATAAGTCTAGAATGCAGCTTACTCTAGGTGGACATAGATTTAAAGGCTTAATTGATACAGGAGCTGATGTTACAATAATCAGATAGGAGGAGGTATTGTCCCACTGGCATTGCAGGCCTGGACCTCCTGTATGGGGGCTTGGAGGTTTACAAAAAACTCAGCATGTCCAATGCTCTGTGGTCTGGACTGATCTGTATGGCAACGCTGGAGCAATCAAGCCACTTTTAGCCACAGGACTTCCTCATAATTTGTGGGGAAGGGATATTCTTACTAGCATGGATGTTGTTCTAACCACTGATGAAAAGGCCTTTTATGATGATTGCATAACTAACCAACAGACAGAAAATGCATCTAGCCCCTACCCCCAATTCTAGTGGTCACTACCCCGTTGCCCAAACCCCCCCCCCCCATTAAACTAACTTGGAAAACAAAGGCTCCAATGTGGGTGGAGCAGTGGCCTCTTCCTTCCCATAAGTTAACCCACTTAATTACGCAAATCCAGGAACAATTGTCCTTGAGTCATATAGAGCCCTCTCTTAGCCCCCACAATTCCCCTATTTTTGTCATTCAAAAGAAATCAGGTAACTGGAGACTTCTACATGACTTAAGGGCTGTCAATGATCAGATGGAACACCTGGGGGTATTACAACCAGGATTGCCACACCCGACTGCTATTCCTAAAAAATGTGCAATCATTATAATAGATACAAAAGATTTCTTCTTTTCTGTTCCTCTCCATGATGATGACAAGCCCTATTTTGCCTTTTCTGTGCCTGCCACTAACCATAATCTCCCATTCCAATGTTATCAATGGAAGGTCCTTCCATAAAGCATGAAAACAGCCCTACCATTTGCCAATATTATGTGGCCCATGCATGCAGGCCTTTGTTGACTGAGGTGTATATCTTACATTATATGGATGACATTCTTTTTGCTCATAAGGACCCTAAGGTCCTACAAGGAGCTTTTCAAAAACTTAAAACAAATCTCTGAGCACTGGGCCTCACTATTGCTGTAGATAAAATTCAGTTGCATGCCTCATATACTTTTCTGGGCCATTCTATCCGGGATGTCATCCGCCCTATAGCTCCCACTCTTACCTTACCTGGTAAGATCACCCTCTCTGAGGCACAGACCCTCTGTGGCAACATAAACTGGATACAGGGCCTTCTACCCATGTCCACAGAAGAGCTTACACTGCTCTTTGACTTCTTGTGGGATGCTGATACAGCCTCCATTCCCCGCAAAGTCTCACCTGAGGCTTGACATATTATAACAATAATAAATACACACTTTTCTCAAGCATTTGTTAATAGGGTACAACCTGGACTGTCTATCCAGGCTTTAGTCATTCCAACAAAGAACACCCCTATGGGAGCACTTTGGCAGGCCCAGGGACCATTGATTTGGGTCCACTCTTCTTGAAGTCAATTACATAGTTACTCCTGTAATTGAGGCCTGGGCAATTATAGCCCTTAAGCTCGTTCAAACCTCCTACCTTTTATGTGGCTGTGACCCAGAGTCGCTGGTCCTCCCCCTTCCACTTCCCAAGCTCCAAACATTGTTTCTTGATAATCCTGGTTTTCAAATTCTCCTACTAACTTATCAGGGAAAATATGATAATCATTACCCCAAACATAGGCTCCTCCAAGGAATAAGACAGCTTCCTTTGTCTTTATTTCCCTAGGTGCTTCCTAAATGCAACCCCCTTCCTGAGGCTCCTCTAATCTTCACAGATTCCAGCAAACATAAATTTGGTTATGTGGTCTGTGAGGGACAGCTGTCTTCACAAAAGATCCTTTCATTTCAGGGATCAATACAACTTGGAGAATTGTCTGCTATGTCACAAGTCTTTCAAGACTTTCCCATAACCCTGTGCAATATATTTTCAGACAGTGCTTATGTGGTCCAGACCATACAAAGGTTAGCTTTCACACCCTTTAGAACTCATGGCAGCCCCCTTGATTTACTACTCTCCTCCTTGTAACTGAATGCCCTACCCCCTGGTATGTTCAACATCTACACTCCCAGACTAATCTTCCAGGACTTTTAGCAGAAGGCAATGCTCTCATTGATAAACTAGTAATGACTGTTACCTTGGATCCCACTATCCTACAACAAACTAGGGATCTACATGCTAGATTCCATCTTTCCCCCCAGGCTATACATAGACTCTTGCCTACTCTACCGACACAGAGCTGCAAACATTTGGTTTGTGCGTGCTCCTTTTGTGCCCCTCTTATACCTTTAGAACCATTACAACCTACAGGAACCCTCCCTAGAGGCCTTAGCCCTAATACAATCTGGCAAATGGATATAACACATTTTACATCCTTTGGCAAGCTTAAATATGTCCATCATATTATTGATACTTATCCCAATATCTGTTTTGCCTTGGCCTGCTCTGGCAAGACTGCTGCCCATGCTATAAAAACTGTTAAACATGCTATGGTCCTCATAGGGGTCCCCTGGCAAATAAAAACAGACAATGGCCCTTGTTATGTTTCTACAGTCTTCTGCCAATTCTGTACTGACTGGAATACTAAACACATAACTGGTATCCATTACAATCCTCAGGGTCAGGGTATTATTGAGCGCTCCCATCAAACACTCATTAAACAAATACAAAAAATAGGGGGAGACAAAAATGGAGGTCCTCGCTATAAGGATCCTAATTTTGTTATACAAGTCTTATTTGTCTTAAACTTTCTGAAATTTGATGCCAATGGTCTCCCACCTGCTATAAAGCACTGGGGAGCATTCACCAACCCCACTCCTGCCCCTATGGTTCATTGGAAAGACCCACTCACAGGAGAATGGAAGGGTCCACATTTACTCACCCAAGGGTGAGGCTATGCTTCTGTTTTTCCAGACAATGTTCCAGCCCCCATCTGGGTCCCAGCCCGAAATATTAGAATTGCCTACAATGGAAAATCCCCCTCCACAGCTACTGACTCTGGAAATGGCGTCCCTGACCCTAGAGGAAATGATCCAGGGGACAAAACTACAGGCCACCAAGAGACCAGTCCGCTGCTACAGACCATGAAAGCTACTGGCCCTGACAACACATCTTATAACCTGGGGAGACCTTAAGCATGTCACTTCACAGGCAGAGACTAGTGCTAACCAAAATCCTCAAACTAGAGGGAATCCCTTGTCTATGTTTCTTATTATGTGTGCTATTATTATAGCAAATTCTCAGGTTTTATGCGACAACTGTATGGGCTGCCATTCCTTTTCCCCCTATGGTTTGCCTATGGCCTGGGATGCATACTATTTACTTACCTTCTGGTCCAATACTGCCAGTACTGGACTCCCTACTTTTGGATGTTATCTAATAGTTCAAATTCCAGCTGTACCCTACAAAATGCCATATCTCCAATTGCTGGGACCATAGAGAGACATATGCCCACCTGGTACACCTACCTGCTCTTATTTGGCTACCTACCAACATCACCTATTGGGAGGGGCCTACTGACCTCTCTACAATAAAATCTGCAATAAGTTCCTACATTCCCAACACTCTCACTTGGCTATACTTCTAGCACTTACTGCTTCTTTGATAAAAGAATGGGGGAGATGTGGGAGACAGGGTTTAGCCTAGAGTGGAAGTCCTAATGACAGCCATACAGCAGGCCTGAGGCAAAGGCACGATTGCTGGAGCCACAAGGAAGGCCTTGTGAATATTACTCCATTTGGCAAGTCGTAGGACTGATGCTTAAGGCTTGCCACTCCCTATTCGCCACCCCTTGAAATTCCAGGTTACAGTTTATCTACAGCTTGCAGCATGTGGGCATAACAACAGCCATGGTCACATGATTTACCAGAACCTGGGCTGCCCATATATGGCATAGTCATTGTACCCCTGTCTGATTTGTCCTGGAACCTGGGCTGCCCATATATGGCATAGTCATTTGTATCCCTGTCTGATTGGTCCCAGAACCCTATATAAGCTTGTAAATTCCTCAATAAAATAGATCTGCATCACTGACCCTGGTCTCTTGTGTCTGAATGAGGCTCCACTGACACGGTCTCCTCACCAGCCCTGGGGTCTGGGATTGGTCGGTGGTGGTGATGACTGTGAAGGCGGACCGGATGGATGGCCGCACTTTATTTCCACTACATCCTTTTCAATCCTCACCTAAACTTTGACTATAGTTAATAAATAAGGAATGGTACTTGGTTTTAGCAGAAAAACCTTGGGTAATTTCTTGTGAGCTGCTAAAAAAATACTCTGAGGATGTTTCTTTAAAGCAAATAATAATCTTTATTTGCATTAATTAATCACTTTTTTGCCTTGTTTTATAGTTTGCCTAAAGGCACATGCTTAGGGAGTTTATAAAATTGATTACTAAGTAATGAGCTTGACAACATTTTATTGAATCTTTGCAAGTTGGGAAAGGCTATGTTTATTATAACATTGATATCAGTACATTCTGAGCCTGCGTAGCCACAGGTGACTTTAATCCAATTTAGTAAATCTTCAGACTCTGATACAGTACCAGATTTGAAAATATACTTTGGAGGCTGGGGAAGTGGTAGTTTGCCTAGGATGTTCAAAGACCTAGGTTTGGTCCTTGTACCATAAAATCAAAACAAAACAAAACAAAATGTACTTTGGCTGTCAGTTCAATCTATCTTTTTGGTTTTGTTTTGTTTTGAGGCAGAGTTTCCCACTAGCCCAGACTGGCATGGAACTGGCTACACAGACCAGGTTGGCCTCGGTCTCACAGAGATTCATCTGCCTCTGCCTTCCTAGTGCTGGGGCCATGCCTGGCCCCTAATCTACCTTTTAAAAATATTTAAAATTGAAACATGATGTTTGTACATTTTAATGGGTAGTTTATTACATGTATACCATATATAATAGTCAAAGGGGGTACTGCATTTCTATCTCTTTAAACACCAATCATTTCTTTAAAAGATAACATTTTACATTTATTCTTTGAGGATTTCATAGATACAGTATATTTATATCATATTCACCCCATATTCTCCCCTCTAACTCCTCCCAGACTCCCTCATATCACCCTCCTATCTTCCTCCTCTTCTTCCTCTTCCTCCTTCTCTTCCTCTTTTTCCTTCTCCTCCTCCTCCTCCTCTCCTTCCTCCTCCTCTTCTTCTCTTCCTCCTCCTTCTGCTTCCCACTGAGTCCAATTAGTGCTGCCTGTATGCAGTCAGTGCTGCATGGTCGTAGAGCCATCCACTGGAGCACAGTCAACTTACCAGGGGCCACATCTCAGAAGAAAATGGACTCTCCCTTATCAATCAAATTATCTTATCAAATAGGAGATTTCCATATAAAATTTTTTATATATCCTTAGTGTTAGTCAATCTTCTTCCCACCTCATCCTCTGTCCTTCCCCATCTTCCCCTTCCATACTTAATACCCCTGCCCCATTATTCCCCTTTCTCCCTCATACTACCATCCGGACCCAGAAAGACAAATGGTGCATATTCTTTCTCATATTTGGATCTAGTTTCAAATCCTTAGATTTGTGTATTTAACTTGGAGTGCCTATAGAAGCCAGCAGACTAGAAAGGGGGCATTGGTGGTGGGGCTGGGGGAGATTTTAAAGGAGGCAGATAGTGTAACCTCAATCATCTTAAGTGTTGAGAATTTAGGATATTCAAGTCATCTTCAGTGATATACTGTATTAACCAATAACTATCCAACTGTGCTGAAGAAGAATGAACACTAATACCACCTGTGTTTTGACAGTTATAGGACTTCTTTCTCTTCTCATTCTGCCATCCTTCTCAGTCTTTAAGGACCACTGTTCCATTCTGTTCTTCAGTGAGATTGAAGGGTCTCCATGTAGTCCTAGCTGGCCTGGAATTCACTATGTAGATCGGGATGGCCTTGAACTCATAGAGTTCTGCCTGTCTCTCCCTCCTGAGTGCTGGGACTAAAGGTGTGCTCCACACCTGGCTAAGATTGAGTTTTTAATATCCACAAATGAGACCCTGGTGTGTTTGTCTTTCTATGTCTTACTTATTTCACTTAACATAATGACTTCTGGTTCTACCCACGTTGCTGCAAATGAATTTCATTTTTTAGAGCTAAATAACATCTACATCACACATATATATGATACACACACACGCAAACACACACCTCACTTTCTCTTTGTTCATTCACCTGTTGAAGGGTACATAGGTTAAATAGTCCTACAATAAGCACAGGCAAGTACTTTTTTCTTTTCCCATTTGAAAAGACAGTATATTGGTTACTTTTCTCATTGCTCGGATGAAATACCTGACAAAAAGCAACTTAAGGGAGGAAGGGTTCATTTTGGCTTAAAGTTCAAAGGGATATAGTCTATCACAGTGAGGAAGGCATGGTGAAGCAAGCTAGTTGCATTGCATCTACAGTCAGGAAGCAGAGGGCAGACAGAAAGTGGGGCCAGACTCTCAAAACTCAAGGCCTGCCAGTGACTCACTTCCTCCAGCAAGACTCTACCTCCTAAAGGTTCCACAACCTTTCAAAATAATGCCACCGCTATTTGGTCTGTAGACCAAGTGTTCAAGCACATAAGCCTATGGAGGATATTTCACATTCAAACCACAACTTTCCACCCGTGATCCCCATTGGCTTGTGGCCATCTCATAAGGTAAAATGTATTAATTCCAGCTTCAAAAGTCCTTATGGTCTTTGCCAGTCTTAATACTACTCAGATGTTCAAAGTCTAAATCATACGAGCTCCAGAGGGCCTGGGTAGCCCCACCTTTCCAGCTCTGCCACCTGCAGCACACAAAGCCTTTCCTCTTGGGCCAGTTCCACTCCACGCTTGAAGCTTTCCCTGGCAGACATCTCATGGCCTTGACATCTCCAACACCAAGGGGTTTCTATGGCAACCTAGGTTTTGCCTTCACAGCTTTGCACATTGGCCTTTCAAGGGCTTCTTACAGGGACACTGACCTTGCCGCACATTACTATCTAGTGGTGAATTTCTGGAACCTTGATACAAGCCTCGACAACCCTCTCCCTCTTACATCTTCATGCTTGCATAACCACTAGTTGTGGACAATGCTGCCACATTTTGCTGTCAGCTCAAGATGTAAACTGGCCCTCTTGGACCAACACTGTAGTCACCTTTGTATGCCTTGGTAGCTGATTCTGAGAAAACATTTTCTTAGGCAGCTTACTTATTTATATTTATATTTTTTAGCAGAGAATTCATTCACATTCTTGGTTTAGGTTCTCTCATTTCAAATGTATTTGAATTTTCACAAGTTTGAGACTTTGATGGATGGCATCTGGCCCTCAGGGCACCTTTCCTGTTACTGTTCCAGTGCAAAGCACTAGGTTCTTGTTGAATACAGCTAATTTCTTTAACAACTACAGCAGGTTTTATTCCCACCTTGTCTGCAACTTTAAACTCATTCATGCTCCTGTTCTCACCAAACTACATTTTTCATGTCTTTCTGTTCTACTTACTACTTTCTCTTACTATGTATAAACATTTTTGAAGGGATACAGCCATCCATGTGGGGACAGTATGGCAGCAGGAATGTGAGGTAGCTGGTCACATTGCATCAGCAGCCCGGAAGCAGAGTGAAGACCACAAGTATCTCAATTAACAATTTCATCTCTTTGGGAGAGATATCTATCAGTAGAACTTCTGGATCATACGGTAGTTCTAATTTTAGTTTTATGAAGGATATGTGTATGTGCATGTATGCATGTGTCCAAGTTTGTATGTGTACACATGTGTGGGTACATGTGCATATGTGTACAAATGCATGTGGAAATCACAGGTCAACTTCAGCTGTTGTCTTTAGGTGACATTCACCTTTTTTAAACTTTAAAAAATTATTTTATTTTATGTGTATGAGTATACTGCCTGCATGTGTGTAAGTGCACCTGTGTCATGCAGTGCCCATGGAGGTCAGAAGAAGGTGTTGGATTCCCCTGGAAATGGAGTTTTAAACATTGTTAACCACCATGTGGGTGCTGGGAACTGATATCAGGTCCTCTGCAAGAGCAGCCAGTTTTCTTAACTGCAGGGCCATCTCTCCAGTTCCTTGTTTTTGTTTTTTTTTTAGACAGGGTTTCACTAACATTATCTGTCCTGGAATTTGCTAGGTAGACCAAGCTTGCCTGGGACTCACAGAGACCTGCCTGTTCCTGCCTCTTGAGCTCTGAATTAAAGGCATGTGCCATGCCCAGCTTAAGACACTTTTTGTGCTATCAGCTCTAATATCTCCTTCGTCTAATTTTATTTGGATCTTCTTTTTTTCCCCCTTAGTCTAACTAAAGGCTTATCAGTTTTTGCTGCTGTTTAATTTTTATTTTTTGTGTTTCTCTTCTTGGAAATGAAAATTAAAATGGCTTTGAGAGTCTATCTCATACCTAGTAAAATGGTTATCTTTAAAAAAATATTTTTTGTTCTCTCCAACCCACAAGCCTCTCTCTGGGGTAAGTCCATTGCACCCTCTGCGCCTTGACTCCCCCAGCCTCATTCACCCTCGCATCTCCCCTGCCCGTCTATCCTCCTAGCCTGGTTCCTGTCCCATTCCTTGTCTTGGCACACCCAAAAGCTGGGGAACCAGCACCACTTCCTGATCCTTTGCATCCAGACCAACCCAGTTCATTCTCGGGTCCCCAGGAGCCCTCGGGGCCTGGTGCCACCCTCAACTCCCTCTGTTTCCATGAGCCTGCACAACCCACTACTAAATTTGAAAAACTAAAAGAAATGGACAGATATCTAAAGGCATGGGAACCACCAAAACTAAACCAAGAAGAGATTAACAGCTTAAACAGATCCATAACACAAAAAGAA
>NW_008345290.1:3518841-3523425 GCF_000622305.1 Nannospalax galili
TTGGTGGGTGGGGTGGAAGGGTGAATTAGGCTTAGGGAGTCCCGGCGTGGAGAGCTGTACTATAGACTACCCCAAGAGGCCTGATGATAGTAGTGCAGGCTAGGAGAGTTAGCCGGTGGTGCAGGCCCAGGGAAGCAGAGAGAGGAGAGGGCAGGGCCAGGACCAGAAGTGGTGCTCCTGGAGCCCAAGAAAGGGACTGAGTTGCTCTGGGTGAGAAGGATCAGGAAGCAGTATTGGTTCCCCAGGTGTCTGGGGCCCCAAGACTAGGAATGGCGCATGGCCCAAACTAGGAGTATAGAACGGCGAGGGGGGGGGGATGGAAGGGCGAATGTGGCTTAGAGAGTCCCGGCGCGGAGAGCTGTGCTATAGACTTACCCCAAGAGGCCTGAGGATAGTAGTCTTCTCTCTCTTTTTTTATAACACTAAGTATAATTTGTGCTGTCCATATACTCATGGGTGTGGGACTATGAGATTGTGTTAACCTGAATGACCATGTCTAGCTGAAACAGTAACAAACAGATACATGCCAATTATATGGCTCCAAAATGGTGTTGGAAATGATCTCTGCTGTGAGGGTAGAGAACATGGAGCCTCTAGAGATCTAGTCCTGGTAGTGGAGAAGGGTGATAGCTTCATGTATAGTTATGAAGGTAGCAGGGAAGATAGTAGGAAGCATCATCACGAATGAGTGCCACAGGACATACCTTCCACCGTCCTTCCCCAAACTTCCCAGAGGGTATTTAAAAGTAAAATGATGGTAACAAGAAAATTAAATTGATCATGAAAACTATAAAATATCAGCCAAGACAAACCACCAAAATGTCTACAATAAAAAAGATCATTACAAGTGTTATTAAAGATATGAACATGGATAGTCTAGAACCCTTATAGTTTTGTGATGAAGATGAAGATAAGCAGTAACAGTCTATAACAGCTGAAGGTATGTGTCCAGGAGAAATAAAACACATACACTCAAGAAAACTTGAATATAATTGTTCATATCATCATTGTTCATAACAGCTAAAAAGTGGAAAACCCCAAGTATCCATTATTTGATTATTGGATAAATAAATTTGGTATATCCATAGAATAGGATATAATTTGGTTATAAAAAGAAATAAAGTGCTGATACTCAATGACAGCATGGATTAACCTTGAAAACACTGTACCTGAAAGAAGCCAGGCAGCACATGGTTCAGTTTATATGACCACCTATAACAAGGAGACCCATAGGCACAGGAAATAGATTGGTGCTTTCTGAGGACTAGGGGTAGAGGCAAATGTGTTGCAGAGGGGTAATTTAGAAGGGTTTTTCTTTTAAGGGGGATGAGAATCTTCTAAAGTTGGTTGTGGGATGGCTGTACAACTCTATGGATATAAGAACCAATGAATCATAACTTTAGTGGGTGAACTTTTTGGGTTTACATATTAAATTATATATTATAAAAGTTATTAAAATAACTAATTATTCAACTATTTGAAAAAACATATTTTCATTATGATAAAAAGTAAGAACAAACAGGGTTACAGATATGGCTCAGCTCTTGCAGAGAACCCAAGTTTGATTCCCGGCACCTACATGGTGACTAACAACCATCTGTAACTCTAGTTCCAGGAGATCTGATGCCCTCTCCTGACCTCTGTGGGCATTGCACAACATGGTGTGCACTTACATACATGCAATACATTCATACACACAAAATAAATAATAAATAAAATATTAAAAAAATAAAAATAAACTTTTTTTGTTAAAGTAAAAACACAGAATACCACGAGCTTTGGGAGTAACTGGTCAAAAACAGCAGTGAGCCAAGGCACATTAGCTGTCTTGACTGTTCCAGACCACAGATGGCAGGCAGGACCATGGTGGTCTCCTTTACTGTAGTCTCAGTACTGTGTAGTATAAGTAGGGTACAGAAAAGGAATGTGTCAAAAGATAAACAACAAAGTAAAATCATGATTCTCATGCAGATCTAAAAATAAATATGTGAAAGATTTTATTTAACTCATTCAGTGAGGGAGATGGGCAGATGTTTTAACTAGTTCAAAAGAAAATTCAGAGAATATCTGAATATTTACACAAGTTCTAACACAACTCAAAGATGATGGTCAGAGCTGGAATTAAACACTCTGGCAGAATGTGCTGTATGTGGATGCTGTTCAGCAATGGAAGGCTGGAATCAGGTGGCTTGTGGGGTAGCCTCTAGAGAACAGTTCTATATTAAAATACACATTTTCTTCTCTTCACAATTGTTTGTCCCAAATTCTCCATGACATGAAGGTGGGTAGGGTAGAACCAGAGTGAGAAGCAGGGACAGCAGCAGGTACATAAATATTCAGTGTTTGTGCCCAGAGCTGTGAGCCTGACAGGAATGATGGAGACAGATATCAGAGCACAAAGAAAAGGAGATTTATCATGGCAGGAGGCAGCGGTTGGAGGAAAGGGACAGAAAGGGGGAGAAAAGGGCCACCTAGGCAGAGCCAGGGGAGCTTAAACAGATGGGCTTTGACACATGCTTAATTGTCAAGACATTGGTGCAGAGGCAGTCCAGGCCAGATGACGGCTTTCAGAATGCAAGTTTTTGGTTGTTGCTAAAGAAGTGCTTTCAAAACAATGCCTGGGTTTCAAGTGACCAATTTACCTAATAACCAGTTTGCTCACATCAATTTACCAAATGATCAGTTCACCAGTTTGTTTCAGTTTTGCCATAACATTGGCAAATTGCTCATTGAGTGAAATGATTTTTGAAATAGTGGTCTACTTTCAGATTCTGATTTGCCAGACAAATGGGTTTGCCAAAGTTGAGTGGCTTTTTTGTAAGCCATAGTCTACATTTATTAATTTATGCATTCATTCCCTGACAAGACTTTTAAATACTTACTGCGTGGCCCTGTTCTGGAGGAGAAACTTCTGCCAATGGAGCTGAGGAAGAAAATGCTTTCATCTATTGCATATGATTCATAATTGACAAAGATGCCTTGTTTGTATAAAATATATCAGTTCCTCCAAATGTTAGAAAGCTGTAAGGATCCATCCAAAATAGGAGTCCAAGTGGATAGTAACAAGACAGTAAATTATGTAGCAATGAGACATGGAAAACTGGCTAAAAATCAACAAATATTTACAGAATCTTCCCTTTGAATTTGCATAATTATGAACTGGCTCTTTAAAGATCATAAAGGGCTGGAGATGTTGCTAGAGCACTTTCTTAGCATGTGCAAGGGCCCGGGATCAATCCTCAGCACTACCTCCCCCCAAAGACATTAAGAGATAGCAAACTTATAAAATGAATGAACAGATTGGGTTTTAAAGATTCCTGCATAAACCATCTCACATAGACCACTTATTCTTCCAACAGAAATGATGTTACGAATAGGATTCAGGTTCCTGGTTCAGTGCACAAAAGTTTAACCCACAGAGCAGCAGTGAGTGTGGGCAAGAGAGAGAATATATACTCGGGTGTGAAAAACGGGGACTTTGGAATCCTTCAGGCCTGTCTTTGATTAGTTGTTACCCAAAGCAAATTGCTTAAGTTCTCTGAATCTCAACTGTGACATGAGGATGATAATGGCCACTCAAAATGATTGTTAATTAAATGGGATGATGTGAAGCAGGCATGTCCAACTTGGGTCTCACAGGCCTCACTTGTCCCAGGATGACGATAACTGTAGCCCAAGACATTTGCAGACCTCAGCATCATGTTGCTGAGTCAAAAGTCTGGACATCCCTGCAGCGTTAAAGTGTTTCTCAAGGTCCTCCTCACCTTTCAAATGTAGACAAGAGGACTCCACAGAAAGAGGGAGGTGAGGCAGGAGGATTCTCAGTTCTAGGCCAGCCTGGATTACATGGTAAAACTCTATCTCACAAATAAAACAAAACACTACTTTTGTTGTTCTTGCTTTATGCCTTCTTAGAAAGAACGGAGTAAGTATAAGTTAGTGTTTCAGTTACTCTGGTGCATCAGCCACCTGCGCTGTAATAAGGCCAATGGCACCTCAGGAGCCTTTTGCTTAACAAGTGCTGTTCCTTTCATAGTAAACAATCTTTGAGTTATTTGTGGTTTTATAGTTTAGATGCTTTGGCTCTTTGAGAAGCATCATTTCTAGTTATTAGTGTCTGGCTCTAGCTTTTGTGATAGTCTATTCATAAGTTTCTAGGGGGAAGAGCCCAGAGAATGTTACTTATTAGAGTCTGAGGACACAAGTCCTGTCCAAGAATATGTGGGTCTTTGTTATGTTTATAGAAGCTCCTTTACCCATCCCCCTGTAGGACCCAGACATCCCCCTCATTCAATTCCTCCCAACACCCCACTGATTGCTCTTTTCAGCTTCTGTGTAATGCTTGAAATGCACACCTGCTGCTACTCCTCCTCTTCTGTTCCCTTTCCAGAAAACTATAGATTAGATAAGCCTGGGTATGAACACTGCTCTATAGAGTAAAAATAAAGACTCCTAACCACACAGATGGCCCACACATTCCACAACCCTGAGAACAACACCCACCAATAAATCTATCAATTCAAAGGTGTGTTGGGGTGAGCAAGATTCTTGGACCAACGACAAAGTGATACTTTTATTCCCCTC
>NW_008345290.1:3524587-3530136 GCF_000622305.1 Nannospalax galili
TGTGCAGGCCACAGGGAGCTGGAGGGGGGCAGCCCCCCAGCCTGATACCATTGTCCCCCCCCTCCAGCCTGTGGGGCCCCCAGATGGAGAGTGTGATCAGCCCTTTCATTACTGGCCCTTTGCCACCTGTGATCTTTACAATTGGTGCCCACAGAATGCGTCTTTCTCTGAAAACCCCAGGGACTTGATTAACTTATTGGAAACTGTTCTCTTCACTCACCAGCTCACCTGGGACAATTGCCACCAGCTCCTGAGTGTCCTGTTCACTACTGAGGAGCAAAACAGGATTCTGGAGGCAGCCCAGAAATTGGTTCCGGGCCCCACCAGGGACCGTACCACAGACCCAGGCATCATTAATGCCAGCTTTCCCCCTAGCCATCCCAGGTGGGACTACAACATGCAGAAGGTAAGGAGAGGCTCCTCGTCTATCGCCAGACTCTGCTAGTGGGTCTCAAAGCAGCGGCTAGAAAACCCGCCAACATGTCTAAGGTCTATGATGTCAGACGGGGGCCTGAAGAGAGCCTGGCTGCATACTTAGAGAGGTTACAAGATGCCTTTCGGCGGTTCACTCCATATGACCCAGAAGTGGAGGAATCAGCCCAAACGGTGATGTTTGGCTTTCGTTAACCAGGCAGCCCCTGACATCAAGAGAAAGTTACAGTCTCTAGATAGACTAGGAGAAAAGAACCTTAGGGACTTAATAGCAGTGCTGGAAAAGGTTTGTAATAGGAGGGAGACAGCAGAACAAAAAGAGGAAAAAAAAGAAAAAAGAAAGGAAGTAAGCCTGACCAGGGTCCTGGAGAGACAACAGGCGCGCCACAAAAAGGACCTCAGAGAGATATTATTGGCAACCAACCCCCAGTATGCACACGTACATCCCATCCGTACGGTCTTTGGCATAATTGAGCCGGGGAACTCACCCAGCCGAGAGTCCAGGTCATCTGAAAGCAGTGGCAGCTTATTCTGGGCCCTCTGTTTGCCTGTGTCGTTCCTGTGTCTTGTGCTCTTTGTTCTAATTTCTTTGTTGACGAAACGGACATGTACTGCAAAGAGGAAGGCCACTGGGTGAAGGACTGCCTCAAGAAGAATAAGCAATCAGCTAAGGTATTACCGGCTCTAATTGGGGGTGAAGACAGTGACTACGTTAAGATGATTGCCCATAACAGTAGTGTAGATGTAAAAAAGAAGAAATGGACAACTTTATGTTCAGTTGATTGGAGGGCTCAGGTCTGCTCCCTGAGCCCAGGGTAACCCTGAAAATAGAGGGGAAACCAATTGAGTTTATGGTAGACACTGGTGCCCAGAATTCGGTTCTATTGGAGCCAAGAGGGCCAGTGCCCTCCAGAACTACGTGGGTACAGGGGGCCACAGGAACAAAACCCTACTCATGGACTACCCAAAGAACAGTAGATTTAGGGATGAGCGACCTGACGGCCCCCCTGCCTGAGTCAAGTCCTTTCTTCCCCTGGTTAATCTTGTTGTTCCCCCCCAAACTTCGCAGGTCCTCCCTCTCAGACCAAAGGCGGCAGAGAAACCCATTCTCCAGGGAGGCATGGAGGAGAGTGACATCTTTCCCCCACCTTACTCCCCTCAGATGAGCGTCCTGCCAACAGCGCCACAAGTGCAGACCCCGCCTCCCAACTCTGAGGAACCACCGTCACTCCTGCAGGGGCCTGCACAGGCCACAAGGAGTGAGGAATATAGACTCCATCGAGAGCCGATTCAACCTAACGCTGATATATCTGATTGGCTCCAAAAATTTCCCCAAGCCTGGGCAGAAACAGGGGGTATGGGCCTAGCGGGACACAGGCCTCCCGTTTCCCCCTCCGGCCAGCTGGACCCTCAGACGGAGAGGGCAACCAGCCCTTTCATTACTGGCCCTTTGCCACTAGTGATCTTTACAATTGGTGCTCACAGAATGTGCCTTTCTCTGAAAACCCCACGCCCCTAGAGGCAAAACGTGGAATTGCTCCACATATTAGAAGATTAATGGAACTGGGGGTGCTGAGGATGACCCAGTCTGCCTGGAACACCCCACTCCTTCCTGTCAAGAAGCCCCAATCCAGGGACTATAGACCAGTATAAGATTTGAGGGAGGTAAATAAAAGAGTCATTGACATTCACCCCACTGTCCCCAGTCATTGGCATTCACCCCACTGTCCCCAACCCTTATACGTTCGTTACTCAGTACCCTGCCACCAGATTGACAATGGTATACAGTTCTGGATCTCAACCTTATACGTTACCAGTACCCTGCCACCAGATCGACAATGGTATACAGTTCTGGACCTCAAGGACACCTTCTTCAGCCTGCCACTAGCTCCCAACAGTCAGCCCTACTTCGCCTTTGAATGGCATGATCCAGAGGCAGGAATCAATGGCCAGTTGACCTGGACGTGACTGCCTCAAGGGTTTAAAAATTCTCCAACTATATGTGATGAGGCTCTGCATGAAGATCTGGGTGAGTACAGAGCCCAACACCCTGACATAAGCCTGTTACAATATGTAGATGACTTATTGATTGCGGCACTGGACCAGAAGTCCTGCCTAGAGGGTACTAAGGACTTACTCCACATCCTTGGGGACTTGGGATACCGGGCCTCAGCAGAAAAAGCTCAGATATGTCTACAAGAAGTGACTTATCTAGGATACATCCTCAAGGAAGGGCAGCGGTGGTTGACTAAGGCCCGCAAAGAGACTGTGCTAAAGATACCCGCACCGACCTCCAAAAAGCAGGTGAGGGAATTCCTGGGCACTGCGGGGTTCTGCCACCTCTGGATTTTAGGGTTTGCTAAAATTGCAAAGCCCCTGTATGAGGCTACCAAAGAAGGGCAGGACTTCAACTGGACACAGGAAAGACAAGAAGCCTTTGAAACCCTAAAACGCAAACTATTAGAGGCCCCTGCCTTGGGACTTCCAGACATAAGCAAACCTTTTTGTCTATATGTGGATGAACATAGAGGTATTGCAAAAGGAGTCCTCACCCAGAAAGTAGGTCCCTGGAAGAGACCTATTGCATACCTATCAAAGAAATTAGACCCCGTAGCAGCTGGATGGCACCCTTGCCTGCAAATTATAGCAGCAGTGGCTCTGCTGGTTAAGGATGCTAATAAATTAACTCTGGGACAAGACCTGCTGTGGCGACCCCTCATGCCCTCGAGGGAGTGCTCAAGCAACCCCCTGATCGATGGTTGAGCAATGCCCGATTAACTCATTATCAGGCTCTGCTCTTAAATCCACCCAGGATCACCTTCCAGGTACCTACAGCCCTGAACCCAGCCATGCTGTTGCCAGATCCCACTCTTGGGAACCCGCTCCACGACTGCACTGAAATTCTGGCACAAGTGCATTGCATCCGGCCTGACCTGAAGGATGTCCCCTTGCCTGATGCCAAAGAAACTTGGTATACGGATGGAAGTAGCTTCATCAGAGATGGTAAAAGACATGCTGGGGTAGTGGTCACAACTACCTCGAGAGTCATTTGGGCCGAGCCCCTGCCAATAGGCACATCGGCCCAAAAAGCTGAACTGATTGCGCTTACCAAAGCCCTAAAGATTGGTAAGGGAAAGAGACTCAACGTCTACACAGATAGCAGATATGCATTTGCCACTGCCCACATTCATGGGGCCATCTATCAAGAGAGAGGCCTCCTTACTGCAGAAGGAAAAACTATTAAAAATAAACAAGAAATCTTAGACCTCCTGCAAGATCTCTGGGGCCCAACAAAACTAGTCATAATCCACTGCCCGGGCCACCAAAAAGGGAACAACCCCATCCAGAAGGGAAACAATCTGGGCAGCTAAAGAAATAGCTCTAACCTCCTCAATCCTGCCCACCCTGGTTGATCCCAGAGGAAGGGAACTGCCTAAAACTCCCCACTATAGCCCCGAGGACTTAGCCTGGATACACACTCTCCCTGTGACTCAATGCCTAGAGGGCTGGTGGAGGACAATGGATGGAAAAGTTATCCTACCTCAGAATTTGGGTGTAAAGTTGCTCAAGAAAATACATCAAGCATCACACATGGGTACCCGGAGGATGCAAGACTTACTAAGAAGGGCCAAAGCTAAAATTCAGGAAGGAAATCAAGCCATTGAAAAAATTGTTAGGCATTGTCATGCCTGCCAATTAACCAACCCAGCTCCATCCCATGCTAACCCAGGATCCAGGAGCAGAGGGACACAACCAGGTACGTATTGGGAGACTTATTTCACTGAGATCGAACAAGGAAAATTTGGATATATTTACTAGTATTCATAGACACCTTCTCTGGATGGACTGAAGCCTACCCAACCAAGCATAAGACTGCTCACGTGGTGGCCAAGAAGCTGATCAAAGAAATCCTACCCAGGTATGGTTTCCCAAATACAATTGGATCAGATAATGGGCCGGCTTTTGTCTCTCAGGTAAGCAAGGGAATAGCCACTGCACTGGGGGCCAATTGGAAACTACATTGTGCTTATAGACCCCAGAGTTCAGGACAGGTAGAAAGAATGAATAGAACTCTAAAAGAGACCTTAACCAAATTAGCTTTAGAGACTGGCACAGACTGGGTGGCTCTCCTCCCCTTTGCCCTTTTTAGAGTAAGAAACACTCCATACCAGATGGGTTTGACCCCCTTTGAAATCATGTATGGAAACCCCCCCTCCTATGATACCTAGCCTCCAAGCTGACCTAGTATCGACCTTGGGAGACCAGGACCTACTGGACTCACTCCACCATGATACCTAGCCTCCAAACTGACCTAGTATCGACCTTGGGAGACCAGGACATACTGGACTCACTCCAACAGTTGCAGTTAACCCACCAACAGGTCTGGCCACAACTCAGGGCTATATATGAAGCTGCTGTTCCCCCGCAACCCCACAGGTTCAGGCCCGGCAACTGGGTCTTCATCTGCAGACACCAACGGAAAAATCTCGAGCCAAGATGGAAGGGTCCCTTCGTGGTCCTCTTGACGATTCCCACCGCACTCAAAGTGGACAGCGTCGTGACTTGGGTGCACTACTCCCATGCAAAACCTGCGGACCCATTTGCAGTCCCAGAGGATTTCAAAGGAGGCACCTGGAAGGCATCCCAACATCCTTCAAACCCGCTCAAGCTTCAAATCCGGCGGGATGCCTCCTGCTAACCTGCCTCGGTGGCACGCTCCCGCCATTGCCTTACCCCTGGCCTCGGCCCCACGGCCAAGCATGTCAGCGGCCCCGCCAGCCCGGCTGCTGCGGCCTCCCAATGCCCCTCACCCCATACGTTCGGAAGAGCCGGTTACCGCACCGTGAGACCACCGCCTCAATGGCCAGCACCCACCTCCTGCTCACCTGTCTGCTGGTGACTGGGACCCTCCCGATGAGAAGTTTAAATCCCCATGCACCAGTACAAGTGACTTGGACATTAGCTAACATGGAAATGGGAAAGGCAGTGTTAACACTAACTGAGGACCATCCACCTAACACCTGGTGGCCCCTGCTTGTAGTTGACCTCTGTACCCTAGCAGATGGGCTGTATGACACAGGCCGGGATGGAAAAACTTTGGGGTATGAAGACTCCTC
>NW_008345290.1:3531686-3568374 GCF_000622305.1 Nannospalax galili
GTTCCGTTATATCGGTGGGGTCTGAGAGCCTGAGCTTAAGCCGGCATAAACTATAAACCTTGCTTTTGCATTTTTGGTGTGTTGGGTCCTTGGTGGTCTTCTTGGGGTCCTGTGATTGAGGCAGAATACCCCCACATCACAGATCAGGAGCAAAACCTCCCCCAGGCTTATGATCTCTGCCTTCGCTCAGCAGACAGAGACAGGGGTGTGCAGGCACTTCATGACTCAGCACTTTGGCATATTGGCTGTTTCCACTGGGTTTTCAGGCCATACATGACCATGATGAACCTCATAATGCTTCCTAAGTGCAAACCAGAATGTTGGCAATGCTGGTTAAAGCAGGCACATCACTCAGATGGAGATGAAAGCAAAGAAGAAAAATAATGGCATGACAAGGAAATCAACTCACAGGGAGAATGGCTTTGTGGTTGATCTGATTTTGAAGGCCAAGGGATGAATTCTAGACTATACACAGGACATCCCTGTGCATTGGACAGTAAGTACTACATGTATGAAATGTTGAGACTCTTCACTGAAGCTTTGTTTGTAATAGAGAAATCCTTTAAAACAACTTCACTGTTTGAGAAAGGGGGCTGGTAAATAACTAATCAATCCATGCAATTGGAAATTATGGACACCTAAAAAATGTTATGTATTGATATTGAATAGTTTTCATGTTAATTTGTTAAGTAAAACATAATTTAGATACAGATGAAAATTTATAGTATTCTACCATTTGTGTAAGAAAAAGAATAAAAACCCCTGAGGACTAGAGTTTGGATCCCCAGAACCCACAGTAAAAGTTAGGCAGGCATGGTAATCCCAGTGCTCTGGAGGCAGACACATGGGTCCCTGGGGACAAGTTGTGACCAGCCAGGAACTGACAAGCTCTAAGTTCAGAGAGAGACCTTGCCTCAATAAATAGAGAAAGCAATGGAGGAAGACGTATGATGTCAACTTTGGGCCTTCTACATATACACGTGTGCCTGCACACATGTGACCATGCATGTACACATGCAAAAATCAATTAAAAATAACATACATGCACACTCATGCACACAGATGTGAACACAAATTGACACATGCAGATACACTGCACATGCATACATAGGGAAAGAAAAGAAAAAAGAAAAAGAAAAAGCTAATTTGATCACCAAAACCAACCCAAAGCAAGAAAACAACAAAAGAATGAACCAAATAACCCCCTTCATGGAAATGGAAAGGACCAGCTGGGAAGAGGAAAGGTCACCAGGAGCAGAAAAGGAATGAGAGAAATTAACGGAGAGGGGGAAGAGTGTGTGACCATGACAAAAATGCTTCATACAAAGTATTTGGGAGCTCTTAAAGATTTTGGGGTTACCTCTTCAGGGGGGGATGTTAGAGTAGCAAAAAGAAGAAAGAGTACATGAAGTTATCAGAAAAAAGTGATGGGGAGATATGGGAGGAGTTGGAGGGGAGGGAGTGGGCGTTGATCCAAACACCTTATATGCTTATATGCCTGTATGAAATTCTCAATAAATTATTTAAAAAAATAAAATGTGAAAAAAAACTTCATACACGTATATGAAAAGGCATCATGAGAGTCTCTGTGTACAACTGATACATGCCAATAGAAAAGAAAAATGCAGCTGGGCATGGTGGCACATGCCTTTAATCCCAGCACTTGGGAGACAGAGGCAGGTGAATCTCTGTGAGTTCGAGGGCAGCCTGGTCTACCTAGTGAATTCCAGGACAGCTGGGGCCACAGGGAGACCCTGTCTCAAAATAAAAGAAAAAAAAAAAGAAGAGAAAAGAAAAGAAAAATACAGCCACCAAACTAAAAAAAAGTTTAAAAGAAGGAGTTTGCCACAGAAGTGCATTGCCACAGGAGTGCATTACTTGATGCAGCATCTGGCGGATTTAGAGGTGAGATATGTGCTTTCCTGGTGGCATCTGGATCAACACAGGCTGTGATGCCAGGTCTTGTCAGAGAGAATACAAGTAAGCAATCCTGGTGTGCCTTTGAGCCCTGACACAAGGTGTTTTGCGACAAGCAGGCGCCTCAGACATCAGGAGGGCCCTGTGAGGACTGTCTTCCTGGCTTGTCCATCTCTCTTACTGATCAAGGTTATCTGTAAGCAGCACAGGAAAGAAACTTGAGGCCTCCACATCACATAACACTCTCACGTGTCCTCTGCTTTGTGCTCTTCTCAGAGAGAGTGAAAACCTTTTCTGTCTCTTCTTGTGAGGACACTAATCCTATTGGCGACTCCCCGGCATTTCATCTGAATTATCTCCATGAAAACCCTATCTCCAAATACAATCAAATTGGGGGTTAAGGCTTGAACATATCAATTTTGGGGGAGGGCACATAAATCAGAACTTAGCAGAGGCTGTCTTCTTGCTTCTCAGCACCTGTGTGGGTACCCATGCTCCCTGTGTATAGGGTAGAGGAGCAAACATGAAGTTAGAAATCTATCAGTTCTGGGTGTTCCTCACTTCTGCTAGGCCAACTTTCTCATGGTAATAACTAATATTTTTTAATTAGAGGTTCTGCATTGTCACCTTTCTTCATCAATCTCTAATATGACTGACTGGTTGACTTTGGAGAACTCTCTTAACCTGAGCTCTCTGGCCTGTAAACTGGAGGTTAGCCTGCCTTTGCATGGGGCAGTGAGAGTTATATGTGGAGACTCTGGCCCTGGATATGTCAGGTCATAGATGTATAAGAAGGGGCAGCTGTATCCGTTTGGACTCTCAAGCTGCCTGTAATTCTGCCCCTGGTTCCACAGTTTCCAAATACCACTGCGGGTTCACCATGCACCAGCAAAAAGGAAGCGGCTGTAGAGTTTGGACAAAAGAGAATAGCTTTCTTTCTCATGTGGTTTCCATATGCACTGCAGTGGGTGGGGGCTGGGCTGCTGTGCACATGCGTATGGTTTAGGTAAAGTGCTCTGTTCGGATGTCTAGTTTTCAGCTCTTTATTATTTTGTGGGCCCCATTCTTGCTAGCTTATGTCTCTAGCTAACATTTATGATCTCTTTTAAGTAAACATCGGAAAATAATACAACCTAATGCACCACTAATTGAAAACAGCAGGGGAAAGAGAGTTCCTTCACTTTTCATTACCAGTCTACTACCTTTGTTAAAACCCCCAGTTGAGATCAAGGTTATCTGTAAGCAGCACAGGGAAGAAATTTGAACCCTCCACATCACATAGCAGTTCTCCAGCCAGGGGCATTCTGTTCTTTGGATTCTGTGGATGTATCTTTCTGACTGCAGTCACACAGTTGCAGAATCTGAAATAGAAAATCCACAGCATCAACAGCAGTGTTACATCAGGCTGACTTGAGAAGTTGTATTGTTTTGATTTTGATGTTTATCCCCCCCCCACCCCTCCCTGCACCATTGGACTCAAATATAAGTGTCTGCAAACTTCAAAGTGTGTCTGTAGGAGGAGTTAGGCATTCTTCTTTTCAAGCTCAAGGTACCCTGAGAGAGTGAAGTTGGTTTCTGTTTTGTCTTTTTGTAGTAGAGTGAATGCAGGTTGCCCCAGGCTTTAGTCTGAGAGCTGGTCATATACACTGAGAGGACAGGGCTTCCCCTCACAGATGGGACAGACTTGAGGGAAAACTACTATTAATTCTGTTACTGAGATTCTGTTCAATGTGGATTAGAGATTGGTGAGGACCTCTAATTAAAAAATGTTATTACCATGAGAAAGTTGGCACAGAAGATGTGTGGAAGAAGTTACTCATTCAGCCCTGTGCCTCCCTTTTAGGAATTTGACCAAAGTCCAGCATAGCTGATAATAGAATCAACCATTCCTGGCTCTGATTTTTCTGTGAAACATTTAAAAAAAATTTTTTTTTTATTTTTGGGGGACCTTTCTCTTCTAATATATTTTAAATAAGCTAATCATTAAAAACCAGCCTCTCCTGGACATTTCTAATTTTTTTTCTTCATTGAGTTACCATGTTATAGAATATTACTTGAGTTCCCCTAACTCCCAATGTGATGATATTTGGATGTTGAGTCTTTGGAAGATAATTAAGCTTGAATGAGATCATAGAATGGATAGTAGACAGTAATGATGAGATCAGTGTCCTTATAAAAAGGATCAGTGACCAGAGCTCATCCATTTCCACAGTGAGAGGAGACATGGCGGGGCGGGGGGGGTGGGGGGCTGTCTGCAAACCAGGAAGAGACTCCTCCTAGGGAAATCAAATCCATAAACCACTTTGATTTTGCATTTCTTGGCCTCTAGAATGGGTGGGAAAGAAGGCCTTGCTGTTTAAGCCATCCAGCATGTTGTTACTTTGTTATGGCAGACAGAGTGCCACAAGACAGTAGTCAGTCAAGAAGAGATGTGTGAGCCATAAATGTGCTAGTTTTTAATAATAGAAATATGTTAAACCAGACCTGATTTCTCCTTCTTAGAAAAACACAATGTCTATAATATTGAAATCACTCAATTTTTCATTCAAGCCAAGCTAGAGGTGAAAGACTCTTGATCCTGGTGTCCAATGGAGGTGGCCTACTGTAAATACATAACTGCTCCTGGAGGGCAGGGATCAGACCTGTGTCCTCTCATTTCCTCCTCATGTTTAACGGCCCATTTAATTGCTATTTTTTAATGAATAAGTTAGAGGGGAAGTTAGAGCAGAAACAGCTTCAGAGAAGAGGTGGTTTTCAGCTGCTTTAATCACTCAGGTGGACTTTTCTAGAAATAAATATTGCAAAGATGTGTGATACAGAGCCTGAGAAGGGTCACCTGCGCCTATGTCCTTATAGACATCATTTTGTCCTGTTACTGTCCGAGGAGCAAAGTCCCAGTGTTATACCCAGGTGAAACATCAGGATCCTTGATACCCAACTAGAGATAGTTTTCACTGCTTTCAGAGTCAAAAGAACTATTGATACTTTGATTGAGGAGTGACATTTTTTTTTAAAAAGACATTACTTTTCTTCATTATTACTATTTCATTTAATACAGCTTTGAAGAATAGATACCGTTATTCCCATTTTAGAGATGAGAAAATTGAGGCTGAGAAAGATTGAACAACTTGTCCAAAGTTGTGGAGTTTTTAAGGGATGGAGCCTGAATTGAGTCTAGCTGTTTCTGACTCCCAAGTTTAGCAGCCTCAAGGCTCATTTTCCCCACTGTCTCCTGATTCTTAAGATGCAGCCAGTCCTTAGGCCGTCAGGAAGTTCCTACTTGCTCTCTGTCACGTTTCCACACTTAATGAGCTGAGCATGGTAGAAACATAGGAAATGTTATGTGTTTCTCTCTCTCTCTCTCTCTCTCTCTCTCTCTCTCTCTCTCTCCATGTTCATCTGTGAGTGCAAGTGTTACAGTGTGCATGTGGAGGCAGAGGCATGTGGGTGTTGTTTGTCACTGCATATGCTGGGCTGTGTGGCCCATGAGCTTCTAATAATTCTCCTGTCTGCACCTCCCACCTCATTTTGGGAACACTGGGATTCCAGGTGTGCACTACTATGTCTGGGTTTAGGGATTTGCATCACACTATTGATATACTTTACCTGCTGGCCCATCCTCAGCTCTATAAGATTTCTACATCTTGCTAGAAATATGTTTGAGAAAACACTGTGTATGATCTGTTTGGTAGTGTAGTTCCTCCTACTTCTGTCAAAGGGGAAGGAGTTTGGTGACTAGGTGGTAGAAGGAAGGAGGGATGGAGGGAGGGGATAGCTGGGAGGAGAGTGAAGCTCCAGGAAGATTAGGCACCAAGTCCAGAAGTGAGGGACCATGGCATGCCAGGGTGGAGGGTTCAGTGCTTTTCTTCAATAGAAGATTACAGAAGCTTGGGGCTTCTACAAACATTCTTTCAGCTCCATCTGATGGATCTCTGAGCATGGGCACTGACCAGCTGGGAGGAGCTGGGAGGACTCAGGTATCCTGGGGTGTAGTACAATTTCTTGTTTACACCCCTGCTGGACTCCCACACAGTCACTCGGCACAGCTGAGGAATAAACTGTTCCACTCTAATAACTAACTCAAACTGGTCTCTAGGATTTTGTTCTGTTTTAAAAGGTGCATTTGATTTTCTGTTGCAGAAATCATCAGGAATGGCAGATTTCAGACTTGGTGAAAGTTCGAGTCAACACAGGCACATCTTTGAAACTGTGGCACATAGCCATCCTTCTCTGCTCTGTTTTGGGCAAAGATAGCCTCCCCCTGTGGTGGGAGACCTGCTTCTAGCGGCATCACAGAGACATTTGCTGAGTGTCACGTTTCTACAGCGCATCCTCTGTGACAGGTGGGAAAGGGGGAGCTGGTCAGAAGCATCAGAAAATGAGAAAAGGAGACAAATGACTCCCCGAGGAGCAGTCACTGCTATGGGGAGAGTCCCTGGGAGTGGGAGGAGGGAGTCACAGTTCGTGCGTGGGACCTTGGAGTAGACAGTAACAGCACACTGCCAGTCCCATGAGCTCTAGCACATGGTTGTTGGGCCCTGAAAGCTCAGGGTCATTTTCTCAGGGCGGTGGCCTGCAGAGAGATAGATAGAGATAGAGATAGAGATAGAGATAGAGATAGAGATAGAGATAGAGATAGAGATAGAGGAGAGAGAGAGAGAGAGAGAGAGAGAGTGCTTTCACCTTCAGCACAAAAAGCATTCCTGTGGAGTTGTGTGGAGGGCTCACTCAGTAAAGTGCTTACTGTACAAGCTAAGGACCTGGGTTCAGATTTACAGAACCCACATAAAAAACTTGGTCTTGGGGACTGAAGAGATGGCTCAGCAGTTAAGGACATTTGTTGTTCTTGCAGAAGAACCGGGGTTTGAATACCAGCACTCACATGGCAGCTAACAACTGTCTGTAACTCCAGTTCCAGGGGATCTGACAGCTTCTTCTGACCTCCGTGGGCATTGCATGACAGGTACATTTACCTACATGGAGGCAATACACACATACACATAAAATAAAAATAATAAATAAAAACAAATAAACAAAACTGGGCCTGACAGTGAGTCTGTAATCTTAGCACTGGTAGGGGCCCAGACAGATGGGGGAGCTCATTGGCCAGCCAGTCTAGCAAAATAATGTAAACTCTAGGTTCAGTGTGAGACCCTGTCTCAAAAAACAAGACGGAGAGTGATTACCCAAGTAGTCACTTCACTATGGCTTCCACATGCATGTGCACTTGTACACACGCACCCACAGGAACAACCCCCCCCACTAAAACAAAACCTAAAATGTGTTCCTAGAGATACACTTGCCTCTCTAACTGCCAGGAAAGGGGAAGACGGGCCTTTCCTATCTTCATCATCAGTGGGGGAAGTGCTCAGGACACCAGTGCCATCTACTTTGACAGGCCCTAGGGCTGGGTCTGGTCCCTGCTGTGGTCTGCATGGCAGAGGTCCTGGGAGCAGGGCTTCTCACACCTCATAGTGGTCTGCCAACCAGCTGCAGCACCTCTGCCTGAATACTTGTCTGCTTTTCCCTCTCAACCTGCTTCCTGGAATATCAAGATACCCTCTCACCTGCACATCCGTCCACCTGTATAAGGTTGAGGTCTGTGTCACTGCAGTCCTTTATCAGCAGATGGAATATTAGAAATGGCCTGGGAGACAGACTACCTGCTCACTTTCAGCTTCAGATAATCTTATCTGTACCCAGCCCCTGGCATCTGCTGCTTCCTAGGAGCATAAATTGGTGTATTTACAGGCTTTTATTTTTTAGCCTTAAATAAGATCCTTTTCCTCTGTGATAACCAGCTCCTGGGAAATGGCGAGGAGGAGCAACCTTCCAGCCCTTTGAAGTGGCAGCTGCAGAGGAAGGGAGTGATACAGGCTGCTTGGGTTACTGCTCTTTTTTTGTTTTTTTTTTTTTCCTCTTCAACTTCTAATAGGCCTGGGAGCATTTGATGAACTCACATGGATTTTGAAAAGGACCTCACAGAAATAGAGTAGAAATCAAAGAGGAGCTGAAAATGTCAAATTGAGTTTCTGTTGCTGGGTCTGTAGCTTAAGACGGCTTCTTGCAGCTTCCTAGTCAGAGGAGGACTCTGCAGAGAGCTCTGAACCCCTTCCTGAGACATACCCCTTAGAGGGGCAGCAAATGCCACCTCTGGTCATCCTCAGGGCCTGTGACAGAAAGCGGGGATTCGGCCAGGGAAGGGGCTCTCTGTATTTGCCCCTGGCTCTTTGGTTTCTGGTATAGCACTTTGGGCTAGAGTTACACTCCAGCTCTGCAAGGCTAATCGTGCTCTGGGCCCACAGGGTGCAGGTGGGGCAGTGGATGCCCAGTTCAGCTCTGCACCAAACTTCACAGCTAACAGGGTACAGTGAATGTTCCATGAGGCTCCTCTGACTGACAATGGGTTGGAGACCCTGCTGGCAGCCCTCCTGAGCATAGCTCTTTTGGGGTTGCTTTGTTAAGCTGTCTGCAAGTGGACTTGAGCACCTTGCTTCCCTGATTGTTCCCAGGTTTGAATTGAGGTTAGGTCTCCTGGCTTTAGCACAGCGTTTTCTAGACAGTTTCTGGACCTTTGATTGGAAGGCTACTGAGACTGAGCTGTGTGACCTTTCCCTCTAAGCCTGTCTCGTTTCATGTCTCTAGCTGTTCTTTCCTCCCACCCTCTCTCTGTTCCTCCTACCCTCTCTTCTTTCCTCCCACCCTCTCTCTGTTCCTCCTACCCTCTCTTCTTTCCTCCCACCCTCTCTCTGTTCCTCCTACCCTCTCTTCTTTCCTCCCACCCTCTCTCTGTTCCTCCTACCCTCTCTTCTTTCCTCCCTCCCACTCTCTCTTCTTTTTTTTCTTCTTTTATTTTAAATCTTTGCCTCCACGACTGTCTTCATTTTTCATTACTATCATCTTCTTACATATGGCTTATGTCCTTTTCTTTCTCCCCTCTGCTCTTCCTCTTCTCACTGTGTCTAAACAGTGCTGTGTGTGTGTACACAGGTGCGGGGCTGTCCACTGAAACATGGGCAACCTACACTGGGGCAGTGGTCACTCCCTAGAAAGAAAATGACTCCCTGTCCCCCAGTAGCCATCAACTGGCCATAGCTCCTCAGCTAGGAGAGGGGCCTCATGAGCCTCTTCCCGATTCAAGCTGATTGTCCTGTGCAGGCAGCCATACTGCTGTGAGTTTGCGAGTGCCACAGCCATGTCATGTCCAGAAAGTAGCATTTCACAGCACGACTTCCCATTTCCAGCTCTTACATTCTTTCTGTTCCCTCTTTTGGGATGTTCTCTGAACCTTGGAGGTGGGGGGTAGGTATGATGACTCATTCAATAGTCACTTATTCTCAGCTCTTTGACCAGTTATGAATCTCTACATTGACTTCTCTGGCTTATGTTTACTTCTGTAGGCTTTTGTTTCAGTAGAAATAAGTAAATAATGTACAATTTCAATTTTATTAAATAATACACATTCAGACTAAAATAATTTTTTAAACATGCAAGATTGGAAAGAAAAATCTCTAATTCCATCATCAAGAAATGACCTTTTCCTTCTTGACCATTTTATTGACCAGACTGGATGTTGATATTTTACTTATAAACACGGGCACATTGAATACTTTCAGGACAGTAGCTCTGTACTGACAGGGAGGGTGGGGGCATTGGAATGAGTGGACTGATCTGTGTTGGAGTCTCAGCACAACCACATCTTGGCTGTGACTTGGTTAAGCAATGTCTCATCTCGGACCTCAGTTGTATAGGAATAACAAAGTATATTTCTTGGTAAGAGCTGTGCAAGGGCAAGCTTTCACAGGACAGATATTTGACTAATGTTTGGTACAATGCTATAATAATTAAAAAAGTGTCTTTGGATGTGAGTAGCATGCGGACAGTAAGAGCACTTGGGTCCGGGAAAGGAAGGGGCATGAGGAAGGAGCTAGCCAAATGGAGGGGTGTTGGAGAGTACATCTGGATTCCATCCAGGAAGGTCACTTTGCTGCTGCAAAGATCCTGACAATGGAGCCTTGCATGCTGCTTCATCTGCAATGACTTCCCCAGACATAATCCCTGGAGGAGCAGGAATCTTCTCTGTCTCTGCTTCTGTAGCACTGTGTGGCTTTATTAATGCATTTATGACATCATAAAGTCATTTACAATTGTTATGATGAGCATTCACATGCTTGTGAATTTCTCTAGGGTAGGGATAGCATTACACTCATCTTTGTATCTTTGGAGCTCCCTGTGCAGCGATGCCAGGACAGATGGATGGTCCATGGGTAGCACACATTATTGTTGGCTTTTAAAGCTTTGCTGCCTTGGGATGCTTGCCGGAAGTGGGACTATATGTGTGGGTTTCTTTTGGCAGGGTAAGCGTGTGTCTGTTAGGAAACTGTGGGGACAGGCTATAGAATGGAGAGCGACTATGCTCTGATTTTTAGGTTTGACATAACACATAAATATCGCTTTTGGTTTCAGCTGTCATTCAACATTTCTAAAAATCTATACAGATTCAATACTTCTTAAAAAGTACCCCAAGGCAAAGAAGAATGAGTCCTAGCCTGGTTGGGATCGGAGGTAGTGTGTGCAGCAGCCAGAACTTGAAATGGTCCACGGCAAGTCCACATTACAAAAAAAAGTTTTTTGTTAAAAATTTGTTGTTTTTAAGACAGGGTTGGCTTGACGTTCACTGTGTAGCCCAGGCTGGCCTCAAGCATCGGGGTAGTCTGCTTGCCTTAGCCTCCTAAGTACTGAATTTTTTTTATTTAAAGTTTTTAAATTAAGGATCATAATGTAGCCAGCCTTGATTTTTTGCCTGTTTTTTTTTAATTTTAAGAACAGATTATATGAAACCCACTGATAATAATAAAAGCCAGAAATATTTAGTTTTAGGTTTCAGTTTGGCAGTTTAATATGGAAATTACATTTGGCAGCAGCATATCTGAGCAATCTTCACCTCACTTGCTTCAAATGTACAATCATCTAAACAAAACCAAAATCATTTCAAAGTGAAAATGGCTTATAACTTAACAATAAGAGAGAACGAGTCGAGGGTGACATCACAGTTTCAAATGTGGGTAAGGGGCTCTGCAAATAGAATAAAGGAACAGCAGAAAACCCTGATGTGTCTTGAGGTGGGGAGATGAAGGGCTGGGTGAAATAATATTAAGTTTTATACTCTGTTCGCATTTCATTCCATCTCCTGTTCAGAATGTACTACGTATAAAACAGGTGTTAGCACAAAGTAAAAATAACTGACAAAAAATCTTGCTAATCTGAAAGATGTCACCAGGCTTACTAGTAGGTGTGTGTGAGATGATGGGGCGATGGTGAGGCTCAGGACTGGGGTGGACTTAGGCAGATCTTAAGCTTTAATATTCTAATAAAATTATGTTACATGTTAATCATTAAATATAATTTTTTTGTTCTTTTTGAGACAAGGTCTCCCTGTAGCCCCAGCTGGCCTGGAACTCACTATGTAGACCAGGCTGGCCTTGAACTCACAGAGATCCACCAGCCTCTGCCTCCCGAGTGCTGGGACTAAAGGCATGCACCACCACGCCCAGCTATAAATATAATTATTTTTTAAAAATTTAAAAACTAGGTGGGAATTTGGGAAATTATAGATTCCCTTCCTAAGTGACAACTTTTATATGGAAGGCAATTAGCTAGAAATCTGAATGCATGCATTACATACATATAGTAAAGTGCCAAAGGACAAATTTAATTAATAAAAAAAGAAAAAAATTCAAAATTTGTCACTATGAAAAGAACAAGAGAGGCATGCTGTGATTTAACTAATGCTTTGGTTTTATTTGTTTATGTCTTAGTATATTGCTTCTGCCAGAGTAGTACCAGCAAACTGTCAGCTTTGCTTTTTTCGGTAGTGGTGCTGGGGATCAGTCTTGGCTCCCCTGCCCCATACGAAGCACGGGCTCTCTCACCAAAGTTGAGCTGCTTGACTTTGTTTTCCTGTCAAAGTATGTTATCACCCACTTCTTATCCTTTCACATAATTCTGCCCTTTTATTCTCCAAGTACAACGAATTATAAGGACTATGTTCATACTGTGACTTGTTCTCCTGGGAACCCTTCTTGCTCCACTATGTAGCTTTGGGCCCCAGGGGCCAAGTACACAGCATGCCCTCTTGACCTAGTACATGCAGGCATTGAATTATTTAGAAAGTGAGGATATAATGCCTCTAGCTAATAGCATTTCTCCCTGTTGGGAATGTAAACAATATTTTGTTTATTATTTTTATTTTATGTGTATGAATGTATTGCCAGCATGTGTGTAAGTGCACCCACGCCATGCAATACCCATGGAGGTCAGAAGAGGGCATCAGATCCCCTGGAACTGGAGTTACAGCCATTTGTTAGCCACTATTTGAGTTCTGGGAACCAAACCCGGGTCCTCTGCAAGAGTAGCCAGTGCTTTTAACTTCTGAGCCATTTCTCCAGCTCCCCTGTTGGGAATTTTTGTCTATTGAGATACAAATTAAGAAGTGAAATAATGGGCCTGTGTGAGTCTTGAGACAATCATGTCCTTTATATTTCTGTTGTGTAGTTATGACACACATATATTATATTTTCTTTGTATGTTGCTGTTTTACATGGAACCTGTAATCTTTTATATCAACCTGTTGACCTACAACTTCTTTTAAAAATAATGTCCCATTTAAAAATATTTTATTTATTATTTTATGTGTATATTACCTGTGTGTATATAAGTATACCATGTCATATAATGCCCATGGAGGTCAGAGGTCTAGGTCCCCTGGAACTGGAGTTATGGATGGTTGTTAGTTACCATGTGGGTGCTGGGAACAAAACCCTGGTCCTCTGCAAGAGAAGCCAGTGCTCTTAACTACTGAGCATCTCTCCAGCCCCACTTTTCCATCTTTTTAAACAAATTTTAAGATCTCAAGAAGAAAAATACGAGCAACTGTAAATTGTAGGTGGTCCAGACCAGGGAACTTGTATCATGAACTGAGTTTGCTGTTGGGAACCTCTCCAAGTCAATACCCTTGGAACCACCAGGAAGTAAAAGAACAGAAAGGAAACAGTTTTAGTTTGAACCTGTGTGAGATGTTACAGATAAACCTGAGTCCTTTTGTGTCCAGTCATTCTTATGAAAAGATGTAATGGACTAGATGTGTACCTCTCTTTAAAAGGAGGAAATTACACAGTGTTGGGCAGAGCTTCCCATGCATGCTTCATGTATGGGAATTGTAATTTTAAGTCCGAGATCTGGTCTAGTACCTTATGTTGCCAGCTTCAAGAGCTGCTTATGTCTAATGAGAGAAAACACTACATTTTATTAGGAGAAACATCAGGATTACCTAACTCACATGTATATGAAATTCTAGCCAAATGGGTGTGAGAAATCAAAGGAGTCTACTCTGGAAGTGTATTAGACCATATCCAGAATAGGCAGACAGTCGCCTAGTGTGTTTATACATAAAGCTACATTGAGGAACCAGAGAGATGGCTCAGCAGTTAAGATCCTTTGCTGTTCAATCACAGATTCCAGCATCCATGTGGCAAGATAGGCATTCCTCAAATATCTGTAACTCCAGCTTTGAGGGATCTGATGCCTTTTTCTGGCCTCCATGGGGGCACACACATATACCTCCACACAAATGTGTGCATATACTCCCCCAAATATATATATATTAGATCTTCAAAAAAATAAACAACAAACTACAGAAAAATAAATATCTTAGAATTGCTTAATTTCCTTACATATGAGAGCTACAACCATTAGGGACAATAGACACACTGTGTAAGAAAGTCCATACCGGTTTCTAATAATTACAGCATCTGATATTTCCTCAGCACCACAATGCTTGCTCTGTTGCACAGGCACAGGCTTGCCCTCCCCAGGCTGGAACTTGAGCTTGAGTGTCTGGCGAAAAGGTATTTTGCATGTGTGTGTGTGTGTGTGTGTGTGTGTGTGTGTGTAGATATGATGTATATGTGTGTGTTTGCTTGTGGAGGCCAGCTGTCATTCCTCGGATACTAGCTACATTTTTTTTTTTTTTTTGAGATAAGCTGTTTCACTGGCCTGAAACTCATCAAGTAGGTGAGATTGTCTGGCCAGGGAGCTTCCAGACATGTTATGAGCGCACGACACCATGTCTGGCTGTTTAAACCTAGGTTCTAGGAATTGAACTTGGGTTCCTATGCTTGCAAGAAAAGCACTTTATTGACTGAGCTATCTCCCCAGCCCTGGAGAAATGTTCTTTTTTTTTTTTGACAGTCTTTCAAAGACAGCCTTCCTTTTAGAATCAGTCCCCAGTTGAAGGCCCTGAAGCTGCAGGTGAGTGGGGAGGACCCATTCATAACCTAAAGGGTGACTGTACAGTCTCAGGTCCCACGTAGAGGTAACTGTGACCTTTCACTTCTACTCCAAGTGGGCATGTTGATAGAAAGTTTAAATTAGATTAGACAGGGAGTTTCATACTCGAAACCTTATGTTGTGTTCAGTAGCTCTGATAAGTATGAATAATTTGAAAAGGTGATAGCTGGTAGGGTTTCCATGTCATCACATCAGACCCAGGGAAGTAGATGTGGGAGGGTATTGCAGAACTAAGTCTTCTTGTGTTTTCGTTTTTCTTTGAGTCTCACTGTGTAGCCGTACTCATCCTAGACCTCACTGTGCTTTTGCTTCAGTCTCCTGAGTGCTGGGATTACAGGCATGTGAACCACACCCAGTGACTTCTTGACTTTGATTTTGATAAGATAGTTCTAGGGTGCCAGTCAGTGATGGCCAGAGGGGAAAGGGTACCCGAAAAAGCCACAGGCTGTGCTTTCAGCTATGGCTTGGGACTTTATATTTTGAGAACTTGAGGATCAATTCAAAATTCTGTCACATATGGAGTGGTTTCGAATTTTGGAGAATCTGAGAAAGAATTAGAATGCTGCTGAACTTTAGAAAGAACTAAATAAAGAACAACGCGGCAGGAAGCGCTGTGTGCAGAATAAGGACGGGGCTCTTTTCTCCTTGAGGGTGCCAGGCGTGAGAAATGCCAAGTGAAATTTCTTCTCTCTATATACAGTTTCCACTGAAATGTTTGTCTATCAGGGCTGTCAGAAGAGAACACAACTGCAAAACCAGTGACTAATTTAATTTGAGGGCTGAAAATGTTTTCCTTATCTCTCTACTTATGATTCAATATTGCTTCTTCTCTGGGAGACTACAGTTAGGGTACAGGGCCTTTTGATACTTGAGATGCCTAATTCCTAACCCACCAAATAAGACATTTAAAGGTGTTTATTCGGAAGATTCTCATTTCAGCTCAGCTTGCCCCTCTCCCTCTCCCTTTTCCCTTCCTCCCTCCCCTCCCCCACCCTCTCCCTCTGGGGTCTTATGTAGCCCAGGCTGGCTGGTATCAAATTCCCTAAATAGCTGACGATGACCTTGAATTTCTGATCCTCTTGAGTGCGGAGATTACAGTTGTGCATCCCCACACCTAACTTTTATGGTGCTGGGAACCAAAACCCAGAGCTTCATGCATACTAGGCAAGTATATTATACCACCTGAATTACATCCACCACCCCTTAGCTCAATCTTTTCTAATGTAATATGGAAAACTGAGGTTTTGTTGCAGCAAGAATCCAAATAATAGCCAGCAACTACTTATGTGCAGTTTTTTATATTCTCTATTGGATGCATGCTTATGATAAATATAAACATCACAAGTATATAAACTACATGGAGAAGGGTCAGTGAATTTGGAGAGAAGGGCTTTTTATATGTGCTGATGGCTCACTTTGCCTCATAGGGCAAGGCCATCAAGTGTACATATAGCAAAGGAGAATGTGTATTGGAGATCACCATGGCTTAAGGCAACATTTCTGTTCTTTCATCCAGCCAATGAAATGAATATTATGCTTCTCTGTATGGCTCCTTTCAAGCTGTTGATATAAGCAACTTAGGGAATAAAAATGGAAAAAATAGAAATAGATACGAATGTAACCCAAAATCTGGGGTTCAAAACAAATACATGCAGCTGAATTAAACAATAAAGAATGGGCATGTTAGACTCTCCAAAGAGTGAATTTTGCATGTATGTGTGTGTATATGTGTGCAAATGAGTATGCCCATGTGTAGAGGCCATTGGACAACTACTGATTTCTCAGGAGCCATCCTCATCCACCTTGTTTTTTGAGATGGGTCTTTCATTAGGCTGGAACTCACCAAACAGGCACAGGTCCACTGGCTAGCGAGCCCTACAGATCTGTCTGTCTCCATTTCCTTAGCACTGGGATTACAAGCACATGCTCTCACACTTGGCTTTTAAAATGTTGGTTCTGGGATTGAACTCAGGTCTGCAATTTACCTATTGAGCTATCTCTCTAGTCCCTAAAGAGTATATTCTTGTTTAAGGTGAGGTGACTAGGGGAATGTGCTGTTTGAATGTTTGTGTTCCCTCTTGAATGTTGAAACCTAATCTCTAATTAGTAGTACTTAGAGGCAGGGCCTTTGGGAGGCAGTTAGGGATTAGAGCCCCTGTGAAATAGGTGCAAGGGGACTTGTTCACCCTTTCTACCATCTGAAGAGACATAGAAATCTGAGAAATCTGTTATGTCTTGATCATGGGCTTTCCAACCTCTAGAACTGTAAGCAATGAGTTGCAGTTGTTTATAAATTACTCAGTGTGTTTTGTGATAGGAGCTGGAATGGACTAATGTAAGGGGTGCCATAGTGAGGGATCATAGTGTTTCAAACACAAAATGTTCTCTTCTCAAAGACTTTGCAGTTATCTATAAGGTCTGTGTTCTTCAGGCCTTATGTGTTCTGCAAAACTAAAATTCCTGGTGGAATCTGTAAGGTGCTTATTAACAAAATCTGTCATCTTTGGGAAATATTGGGGAAAATATTGTCAAAGCCCCCAAATTAGGAAGAGTCTATTATCAGAGGGGATAAGGAACAGTCTGTGTTTGTTCTCTGCTTTGAGACAGGAATAGAACTTATGCAGGGGGACTAGAGGGAACTTCCAATTTATTTGAAACCATGAGGACTAGAAGCAGAGGCTGGGGTGGCAATGGGCAGCAACTATTTAAAATTGCCAGCAACTTTCTGTTTTCTCAGAGACAGAAGTCAGACTTGACTTCTAAGGGCAGATTGCTCCTTTAACAACAAACCCAACACTTATAAGCCTTCTTCTTATATAAAAATAAAGACAGGCTAGTATTCTAAAGCAAGCAGAAAGGCTTAACGCAACCAGAAGTTAAACTGCATCTGCTTGAAGTGAATGCCTTTAGTAACCTGTGAAAGTTGTCTTTGGGTGAAATAGAGTATTGTGTACTTTGGTTGGTATGAGTATTATGATTTGATTGTGTCCAGCAAGGGGGTTAGTGTGGCATCATCTGGGCTCCAGTGGGCTTAGGTAGCCTACTCCTTATGGCCCTGTCACCTACAGCACCTGCTTTTCCTTTGAGTTAGCTCCATTTGATGCCTACAGCTTTCCTCAGCAGATATTTCATATTCCTGACATCACCAAGATCCTGGGGCTCCACTGAAATTTGGGTTTTACTTTATAGCTTTATGCATGATTCAATGAAGGACTCCATGTGGGGACTCCAAGCCTGTTACACATTGCCTGGCTTTGGCACAGGCTTCTATGATCCCCTACATTTTGTATTCTGTAAAATGTGCATTATGGGCTGGAGAGATGGCTCTGTTGGTAAAGTGTCTGCCACACAAACATGAGGACCTGAGTTTGGGTTCTCAGTACCCACATAAAAGCTGGGTGTGGTTGTGCATGCCTGTAAACCCAGCACTGGGGTGGGGTGGGACAGAGGTAGGGAGATCCTCAGAACTTGCTGGCCAGCTAGTCTAGTCAGTTGATGAGCTCTAGGTTCAGGGAGAAGCCTTGTGTCTCCGCCTTGTGTCTCCGCCTTGTGTCTCAGTATAAAGTGCCCGGTTTCTCTGTAGCGTGTTAGCCTATGCAACAGTTAAGGCTTCTTTGCCTGTACCTCCTTTGTCCAAACCTCAAGTGCTTCCAGGCTCCATTCACTGAACTGAACTCCACTGAATTTTTATATCTTTCTTTTCTACCTTTTTTCTCCATTCCCACTATAAATCTGGCTCAAAGTGTGAGCAGTAACCATGCCACAACCTGACTATTATGCTGTTTAACATTTCCTCCACCTAAGATATTAGTTCATTACATTTGAATCCAGCTCTCCTCAAATTTTCAGGACTTGGGCAGAATATAGCCAGATTCTTTGCCAGAATGTAAACAGAATGGCCTTTCATCCAGTTCCCAAAGGAGTTGTGGTTCTCCTCTGAAACTCCATGAGCTGAGTCTTCATCATCTGCATTGCTGGTTCCCTGTTTCTCTGCCGATAGCATTATAGTGCTTCTCTACCCTGTGGCTCCTGATCTTCCACATTACTACCACAAGTCAGGCCAATGGACCACTGTTAGGCTTACCACATTGACCACACTTTTCATACCAATTTTCTGTGTTACTTTCTTTTCTCATCACTGTGACAAAATACCTGTCAGAAGCAACTTGATGGAGAAGTAAATTTTTGGTTCACAGCTTCATGGCAGGGAAGGCATGGTGGCAGAAGCAGCTGTGTCCATGCTGGGAGCTGGGAGTGCAGCTGGTTCACATCTTGGCTGACAGGACACAGCTTTCACTGGAAGGAGGACTGGACTGTAATCTTCTAAGGCTCATTCCTAGTGCTCCACCTCCACCAGCTATGCCTCCTGCTCCAGTGGTTCTATGTCTTCCCCCAAAGAGCACCACCAGCTGGGACCAATAATTCAAACATATGAGTGTATGGGAACTTTTAGATCCAAACCATAATGCTCTATTATTAAATGGTGCAATGATGATAGCTACCGAATGAAGGTTTAACAACAGCAACAAAGTATAAAATGATTGACTTAAAGATGCTAATTTCCAGCCCCACTCCTCTACCAATATCATAACCATTGTTTGGCAACATTTTCTAAATCTTATCCATGAACCTGGCTGCTGTGACACATTGATTCATTTTGGTTAGCACCATATGTTCCCATCTGTTGTGAGCAATGTGATTGCTGTCACCAGCATGGAGCACCCACAGTGATTCATGGGGAAAGGCTCAAGTGCTATGGACTGAGTCTAACTTGTGTGTCCATTGGTTCTTGTGCAATGGGCCAGGCCCACCACATGCCCTTCCCCAACATCCTGGAGACTGGTCATAATAGGGACAGATAGTCAGCTCTAGCTTTCATGGCTACTATTAAGAACAAGCCTTCAATTTCTGCATAAAGAAGCCGCCTGAGTCTCAGACCAAGAGTACTTATTGCATATGTATTTGGTATGCTGTTTTCATTGCTGAATGATCCGGGATCTACCCCTCAGCAGCAGTGTGATACTCAATAATGATTTAACTCTTCTCAGAGAATTCCTTCATTGGTAATGTGGGGTAGATGCCTACCTTATAGGGTACTGTGAGGGTTTAACTTGGTTACCTTAGGTAAATGAAGCTCTTAGGGTAGCGCATGGCTGGTACCATGCTCAGTAGATGGCAGTGGTTTTTACCAGGATGCTTGCTCTTTGCTCATAAAGAGATTATGAAGACTGATTTTTGTTCTTAAAAGCCCACTTTCCACTTGCATTTCTAGCTCTCTAGAAGCTTTCCCCTCTAATTAGAGTCCTTGGGACAGCAGATGTTTCCGATCAGCAGAGAAAACATGTTGCTAAGGCCTCCAGGTTTATGAAACTTAGGTTCATTCTGTGTGGGGTTAAGTCAGCTATTGATGAAGCTAAAATAAAGTTTTCTAGTTGAAAGAATTTCAAAAGTCAGGCTTCATCAAGATTGCCACATTAAAAGTGATTTCCCAAGAAGCTTTAGATGAAAAAAAATTTTTTAAATGATTTAATCCAATGTGAGAGGAGAAAGCTAAGCTAAACTTCAGCAAAGAGACAAATATTCCAGTAAATAGGATGAGTTGGTGATTTGATTATGCACATTGGTGAGTGTGCATGTATATATATATTTGTGCACATGTGTATGTGTGTGTATTTGTGTGTGTGCACATGTGTGATCAAGTTCTAGGGGATAATTATTCTTTCATGTCTGAAGGACTTGGTTGCAGGAAGGAATAGCAGCACAAAAATATTTCAGGCCTTTATCTTAGTGAGTTATTTGTGGAAAAATAAATGTAGAGTAATGTAGAAAAAAAACCCTGGAATTAAAACAAGGAAGCTCACAAAACTTATAAGACTTATGAGTCCTGTTTACTGAGGTTATATATGTAGTAAACAATGGTGGGGTAGAGGAGACTCTATAGTGAGCTGCCTGCGATTCTGGCAGGGAGCTCTAAGGATGTAGCTGTTATGAACTGTCACCCATGTTGGGGTGGCTTTTTGATGATACAACTACTCAGTAGTCATCCATGCTCCTGTAAGTAATTCCCAGTAAACTCATGCTTCACTAAGCTAGACTTGGGTGCAATGGTTTCTTCAGTTTGTTGTCAGTGACCTATCTGGGATGAATAAGCATTTGTTCATATCCTCTGAGGAAAAATCATGCAATGTAGGTTCATCTCTGGTCACACTGACCTCCTTGCTAGACCTGGCACACAAGCCACATACTTACATACTCACCCCAGGGCTCGCACCCCAGAGCTCACCTGGCACACACTTGATTTAGTGAGGCTGTCTCTGACCATTCTACTTAAGAAGACAACATCTCTCATTTTTCTTCCCTGGTGAATTTTTCGGTAGCCCTTCCTATCAGCTCTAAGCAGGTCTTTCTCATTTCTTTGTTGACTGTCTTCCTCAGTGACTTATTGATTTGTAAGGGCTGGGGGTTTTGTTTCTTTTGTCCTACGCCTTTGTTTCCACATTCCTGGCACATAGCAGGGACAGACATCTGTTGACTAAATGGTAGCTTTACTTACTCTCTTATTTCTATAGGGCCCTGCAAACCATTTCCTGTGTGTGTTTTAGATGTGAGACAGCTAAGACTTGAGGAGGTGAATACAAGCTATGCAGTGGCAGAGGCAGGACTTGAATCAGGCTCCTAGTTTCACCCTGAGCTCTTCTTTCATATGTGAAAGCTTGCTTGATGAGATGTGGAAACAGTTTCTGCAAGTTATACAGCTGCAGTATCCTTGGAACATAGTTGATCTTGGTCTTAGTCTCTGGCTCCTGGCATGCAGCTCCTAAAATCCTTGAAGTTACCTGAGTAACAATGGTCTTAGAGAACCTTTGTTCAAGTGGAATGTCTCTGGGCAAGTCCCTGGTCTCCAGAAAATCCACACCTGGTTTAGAAGCCTGAAACATTTATCTATGCTCCCAACTAACAGTGTAAAGAGAGGGGCTTGAGGCCGGTTAATTATCAATAGGCAATGATTTAGTCAGTCACATCTACATAATGAAACTTCCACAAAAAGCCCTTGAATGACAGAGTTTAGAAAGCATTTGAGTGAGTGAAAATATCCATGTGCCAGGGGGCTGGCACACTCCAACTGCTGCACGGTGGGCAGAAGACTCTTCTAGACCTTATATACAGACCCCTTTACCTGCCTGTGTATTTGTATCCTTCATAACATACTGGAACATATAAGTAAATTATTGACTCTCAGGGGAGGCAGTCATGGGATCCCTGATTTATATACTGGTGACCTGATATTTGTGATGGCGCCTGAAGCAAAGGTGGCCTTCCTGAGCCTTAAATCTGTAGAGTCTGTGAGTCCAGGTCATTAGTGTCAGAATCAAACTGTGTGGTAGGACACTTAACTAGTATTGGAAAGTTGGAGACGTGGTATTGGAAAAGACACCACATATTTGGAATCAGAATCTAAAAGCCTCTCACTACTCAAACAGCTCTGTGGATTTTCAGTCATACTTCCTGTATTCTCCAGTAAATGCTACCTGGACCCACCTAGTCTTCAAGCAAAAACAACAAAAACCTAGGTATTCTCAGTTCCTTTCATCTAGTCATCTGCCCATGACTCATTCATCATTAAGTCTGGTCAGTTCTGCTTCCAAAATAATCCACGATCCAGCTATGCCTCCCCTTTGAAGACCTGGCAGAAGCTACCATTTTCATGTATTGGGGTTATTCCAATAGTCTCCTAAACTAGTCTGTCTGTTTCCTCAGTTTCTCCAGTAATTACTTCATTCTCCAATTGCAGATAAAAATGGTGAGAAGCTGTACACTGCCTGTGCTGGGAGTGTGAACCAGGCTCCTGCCTTTTTGGTGCTGCTTTTTGGATACCCCTGACAGCGTCCTCCCTAATGCTGCTCTCTCTGCAAGGACGTTGTTATTCTCACTTTTCCCTTGTGATGGCCTCTGACTCTAGGTGCTGAGGAAAGCCTCAGAACTTCCAGCCAAACTATCCTGTTAGCATAATCCCTGTGTCTTACGAATTTACCTAGGCCCAATCTGCACAGAACACCGGGTGCATTGCTCCTGTACCCATCACAAGATCAAAAGAAATTCGTATAAAATCATTATTTAGAAGTTAATTGTTAAATCTGCTCTAAATGGTTTTCTTCAGCTACAGCTGTGCTTGCATTTTGTATTTGTGTTCTAAACCCCTAAGGACTGGCTGGCTTCAGCCAGGCAGCCACAAGCATTAGTTCCTTGAACACAGGATTGGACAGAGGCCATTCCCAATGGCAGGGGATTATGCTAAAGACAGCAGGCTGGCTGGTCCACATGCCCTCTGCTTTGGATGGGGAAGGGCTGATGAAAAGACCACGAGGGACAGCAGAGTTCTGAGTTCCTTCTGCTGGCTTCTCTTCATGTGTGATCCTACAGGCAATTAGCCAATGCCAAGGAATGTCTGCTCAGGGCACATGGTGTGCTTTGGAAGTACAAACTAGTAACATCTCCCACCTGGAGAAACCCACGCCTCAACAGAGTTTTATTTTCAAAGTATTCTTACACATATTGTTGCATTTGGGTCTCAGCACAACCCTGGCAGGTGGTGGGAGCAGTCATCTCCATTCAAAGCCCTGGAAAGTTTTGGCTTGCAGAGTTGGGAATTTGCTGATGGCCAGATAGCTGCAACAGTCTGAACCTAGGCATAGATCCAGGTCTACAGACACTGGTTTCTTATTATTCTGGAGTAGAAAAGACATTTCTTCTCCTGGATCAGCTTTGATTAACTGTAGCTTTCTGGAGTGGTTCATTCAGAAATGGTTGAGACTATTATTGGGTTCTGGGAGAAATATTGTTCTGATGGCTTCATGATTTTGTCACTGATCTGGGAGTGGGTGTGGTGGCACAATGCTGTCTAGTCATGCTGTGTAACTATCCCTCCCCACTTGGAGGAAAGAGAAAGACTCTTAATACCCAAGAAACTAACAAAACTTCCAAGGCTCAGGAAGCTCATAAAAGTTAGGAGATTCACAAGCACCACCCCAAGGTTATATAAGCAGTAAACAAGTGCTGCTGGAGAGACTGTCCAGTAGAACTGACTCGAAGTTGTTCAGGGAGCTCCAGGGATGCCACTCTTATGAGCTGACACCGGTGCTGGGTGAGCTTTTGGGGATACAGCTGTCTTTGAGACACTCATGCTCCTGTAATGGCCCCAATAAACTGATCCGTTCACCTAGCTGGAGGCATTTGTTCATGGGTCTCCAGGAAAAGTCAGGTAGTAAGTTACTTTCCATCCCTGCTCTTCTCCCCATACTGTGTCACAATCTCTTTCTTTACATTCTCTCTTTGGATCAGAGACTAAGCTATTAAGTAATCCTGTGAGCCTTAAACAGGCTGTTCTTTTCTATCTTCTTGTAAGCATTTCTTTTGGTGTGATTAGAATGACACAGGTAACTATATAAGTGCATGGCTATGCCTTCTTTGATGGAGAAATTTAATGTGTTTTTCTTCCTCTGAGAACAATAACAGAAGCCAATAATGGTTATTTATGCAACGGCAACATCGATCAGGTATTACAACTGGAGTTTTAGAGCCAGATGTATATAGTGTGTACATCTAAGAGTGCAGACTTTGCAGGCATGTCTTCAAATGCACCATAAGGAACTATAGGAACTGGTAGCAGAGATACAATCAGTCATCATGGCCTTTTCTCTATTCATTCCAAAATCTTTATGGAGTGGTATAGGCTTAAAGCATCCCCTCATTTTAGGTAATTCACTGCATTAGTGCATTTTTCATTACTATAATGAAGTAATGGAGACAAGGCAAATTTATAACGCAAAGTGGATTTACTCTAGCCCCCACTTCTTCAGGTGCAATACCTAGGGGTTAGATCTGATGACCTTTTCACTGGCAGAGCCGTATGGCATCACATGGCAGGAGATGGAGTGTATGTCATCTAATCTCCCTTCTTCTTATAGAGACACTGGTGTTTAATCATGGAGGCTTTATTCTTATGACTTTATTCAGTTCTATTAAGCTTTCAAATCATTTAAAAATATCTTATTTATTATTATTTTATGTGTATGAGTGCATTGCCTGCATGTACGTAAGTGAACTCATGTCATGCAATGCCTGTGCAGGTCAGAAGAGGGTGTTGCATTCCCCCAGAACTGGAGTTTTGGATGGTTGTCAGCTGCCATGTGGGTGCTGGGAATCAAACCTGGGTTCTCTGTAAAAGCAGCCAGTGCTCTTTACTGCTGAGCCATCTCTCCAGTCCCCCCAAATTCTCATTTTTAAACATCTTTGTTGGGTAAAGCTTCTTCACCCTCTAAATATTCCACAATGAAAGTTAATTTCAATACACTGGGGAGCACACTTTATCCAGACCAGTTCTAAGGTGCTTAGCAAGTCCCTAAAATGTAACTTGCAAGCAAAACAGAGCTTTGCAGGAAGAAGGATTCTTGAAGCTGCACCACTGAATTTCTCATGGACTTTCAACAGCTCCTCCCTCCAGCTCCTTCCCTCCTTAGCCGTGATAATGGAATAGGATTATTTTTTTCCTGCACTTTCTGGCTTTGCTTTCTTTTCTTAGAAACTCTCCTCCTCATATATAATGTACTTACTGCTCGGCAACCTTGTCTCAATATGTCGACACTATCTCCTTCATGAAGCTTTTCCCAAGCATCTAACTGGATGAGATATGTCCTCTCTTTGAATTACACCTTTACCCTCTCTGCCCCAGGATGTCACTTACAGCATTTTCTCTCTTGCTGTATATTATTGTTATTAACTGAATGAGAACCTTCTAGACTGTGAGGTTTTAATAAAGAATTCTTTGAGCCAGGTGTGGTGGTGCATGCCTTTAATCCCAGCACTCTGGAGGCAGAGGCAGGTGGATCTTTGTGAGTTCAAGGTCACCCTGGTCTACATAGTGAGTTCCAGGATAGCTGAGACTACAGAGAGACCCTGTTTCAAAAAGACCAAAAGAAAAAAAATTCTTTGATCATCTTTCCTCATACTTAGTTTAATGTTGATTCATTATTTAGTGAATAAATGGACTCTTTACAGTGGCAATACAGCAAATCTCCTCTCCTTCAGCCCTTTCATTTGAGTGATTTGTTGTGAAAATGCCTGTGTGTGAGCCACATGCATTGCAGGTAGTGGCTGGTCATTAAGAATTGAGGCAAGGCCTGCTGGCAGTGTGGACTAGGGGTGGCAATATATATAGAAAGATGTGGCTTTGACATGTAAATAGGAAGCAAATATGCAAGACTTGGTGAAATGAATGGACTCAAGGGAAGAAGGAGTTATGAGTGACTCAAAAATTTCTATTTTTTAACTAGATTGATAGTAACAGGAAGATGGGGGAACTGAAAGACCACCCCTTTTTTGTGTCTATGTATGGTGTTGGGGATTGAACTTAGCGTCAGGAGTATGCTAGGCACGTGTTCTACCACTGAGCTATGTCTTACCCAAGACCAACATATTTTTAAGGGGGATGGTCAAGAGCTTGGTGTTGGTTTTAGAGCTTTGAGGGGACCAAGGCTGAAGGTCTAAATTAGGGCCTCATAAGTATATAGATTGATGATCCCCAGAGCCATGGATGTAGACAGAGTGTAGAGAGAGGAGAGGAGATTGCCTGAGAGACAAAGGCTTGAGGAAATTCATTAAGACGGAGAAGAGGAAGAGAAGGAGCTAAGTGAATTGAAGTGTTAATATAGTACACAGGGTTTATGTGTGTGTGTGTGTGTGTGAGAGAGAGAGAGAGAGAGAGAGAGAGAGAGAGAGAGAGAGAGAGGAAGATCAACTGTTTTCCTTGATTACCCTCCACTTTATTTTTTGAGACTCTTACTGAACCTGGAGCCTGTCAATTCTAGGCTGTCTAGTCAAGGAGCTCTAGATATGTAGAGCTATATGTCTGTCTGTCTGTCTATATATTCCCAGTGCTGGGATTATAGGTGCAGACCTGCTGCACCTGACTTTTACTTGGGTGATAGGGATCTGAACTCAGGTTCTCATGTTTGCATGGCAAGCACTTTACTGACTAAACCATCTCTATAGTCCCTTATATCTGTTTTAAGTGAAGGAGAAGGTTAAAAATGCTTGCTTGTAGTTGAGAAGGACCCAGTAGATCTGAGGAAGTCAAGGGTGCAGATAGACACAGTGATTGTACACAGTCCCTGAAGAACTAGAAGAGGATGGGACCAGGGCAGTGACAGACCTTTACTGATGGCCAGAAGATATGTAAAACTGTAGTGAGTGTGAAGGTTTGTTGCATGAAGTTGAGGACATCCCATCTGGAGATGCCTGCTTCCTCAGTGATACTGGATTGGTTTCTAAGAGTAAGGGTGGGAGTTACTAGAGTTAGATGTGAGTGGGAAAGAGGGAACATTTGAGGTCCCCGTGGAAACGGAGGGAATGGTCTATAGAGCTGTGGGATGGGGTTATGGGCTTGTATTAGCTACTTGCTCATTGTTGTGAAAAAATGCTTGACAGGAAGCAGTTTAAGTAAGAAAGGACTTATTTTGGCTCATAGTTTTAAGGGATATATTCCATCACGGCAGGGAATGCATGGCAGCAGAAGCAGGAAGGCAGCTGGTTGCATTGCATCTGCAGTCGGAAGCAGATGAAGAATGCTGATGCCCACCTTGTCTCTCCTGTCTGGGACCCCTCCTGTGGGTCTCTCTTCTCTTGGGCGCCAGCTGTGGGTCTCTCTTCCTTCATGGCTTGTTGGCCACCGATCCGTGAGAACAAAGGGAGCAGAGGCGATGAACAAGGTTAGGACAGCCATGAGTACCACGGAAAGACCTTCCGGGAGTCAGCTTCAGTGAGACAGCTCATTTATTCAGGGGGCTGAAGGGAAAGATATAGGGTGAGGATGGAAGCCAAAGCTTTACCTGATAGGTGCTCACAGTATGCTTTATTTACATGTGGCAGGAGGACCCTATCACGTAGAAAGGGGAGGTGGGATTGACTGGTTGTAGTGCAATGCCTAATTATCATACAGGAAAACCAGGGGCAGCATTTGCAGGGAACTATGTCAAAGGTCATGTTCCAAATAAGATCAGGCATCTGTGCTTGGAGACACTTTCCAAATAAGGTCAGGCAGAGAGTAGGAAGCCCCTGCTGAGAAAGGGAGTCCTCCACTTTGAGCCAAGCTCGTAGAGCTGTCCAGACATGGTGGACTGCGACCTTCATGGCAGGGTCCCCCAACACCCTCCCTGTGAAATGGTGCTACCCTCATTTAGAAAAGTTCTTCCCAACCCAGTTCCCTCATCTAGATAATCCCTTACAGACATGCCAGAGGCATATCTCATAGGTGATTCTAGATCCTGTCAAATAGATAATACTGAACCATCACTGAGCTCAAGTTGAGGCTCTGGTTGATGCTGGCCTTGATTTATAGGGATACCAATGGGCCCATCTATGTGTGTGGTTTTCCTATCAGCTCAGGTGAAGTCTTATAGAAAATATTGTGCAGACTCTTTTGGGTGGTGGATTTTGCCAGACAAGTCAAATTTAAAGAGGGGCAGTAAGCTTTGGATAGTTTTAAAAAATATTACTCAAGTTAATGATAACAGGGCTGGAGAGATGGCTCAGTGTATAAAGTGCTTGCTGTACAAGCACAAAGATTTAAGTCTGATTGCATACATGAACCTAAAAAGCTGGATGTGGTGTGTGTGTCTGCAACCCTAGTGTCGGGGAAGGGGCAGAGACAGGTGGATCTTGAGGGTTTGCTGACCAGCCAGTTCAGCTGAATCTGTGATCCCTAGATCCCAGTAAGAGACCCTGACTCAATAAATAAGGTGGAGAGAAGGCGAAGAACACATGTGGCAGCCTGTGCACACCTGCGTGGGTAAGAGCACTAGCACACACACAAAACCCTCTAAAGTAATGTTAATAGGCTCAAGGCCAGTGAAGAAATGAAGGGAAGACAGGAAAGACATAAGAAATGGGCAGAAGGTAGAGAGTTAGATATGCCAAGGGGGTTGAAGGAAAAGTGCTGTGGGATGACTTAAACCAGCTAAGAGTTCGTGACTGAAGCACTGACTGACAGAAATGCTGACTTTGTTGGTGATGCAATTTGGGATGGTAACAAGGCCGTGGGTTAAAAAAAAAACATCATATTGTGAAAGCAAAACTAACTTTAGAGGACTCAGGTGAACTGAGGTCAAAGGTAATGTCAAAACAGAATGGAAAGAGTGTGTCTGGGGCACAGATCATTTTGACATGGTAGTGGGGGTATAAGATTTTTTATCTTGGTGAAATATTTGTAAATTTGATGATTATGAGATTAATAGAACCACACTTTAACTATCATAACTTACCTAGGCGATTGCTATGCACTTAGGTTGATTCTGTAACTTCTCTCACAGTTCATTAATAAAGGGAGATTGCAGCTTCCCCCCCAAATCCAGTTATAAGCCGCCCCCTGCCCCAACACACACTGACACAGGCCTTATCAGAGAATTGTTAGCCCATTTCAGAATATGGCCTGGAACATACCATCCCCAACCATAAAGCGATTCTTGTTCTGCAATCACTTCTGTCAAGCGACCCTTATCAGATCAATGCAGGCCCTAAGCCTTCACAAAGGCCTCCAGCCAACTCCCATAACTCCATTTCTGCATACAAACATGCTTAAATCCCCTGCTGCTTGACAGGCATGCTGTTGCTCTAATTCCTGCTAGTTACCTAACCACCCTGAACATTTCTTCTAGTTAGATATTTTTAATGGTTTCTGATACCTAATATTTTACTTGGTATATTTCTAAGTGATAAAAGAATACTAATTTTGGTTTAAAATATGTTATAAATTAGATCTGGAGAGATAGCTCAGTGGTTAAGAGCACTGGCTTCTCTTGCAAAAGACCCAGGTTCAATTCCCAGCACCCACATGGTGGCTCACAATTGTCCGTAACTCCAGTTCCAGGGGATCCAACACCCTCTTCTAGCTTCCATGGGTACTGCATGACATGAATGCAGTTATATACATGCAGGCATAACACTCAAACACATAAAAATAAAAACAAACAAATAAATAAATTTTTTTGTAAAATGTTATGAATAATGATGTTATTTCCTTTAATTAATCATGTTTCTTTATTATTATTTTCTTATCTAGAACACATCTATTTTACTCAACTAATTTTCATGTTTAAAAAATTTAAGTGTTTTCGCTCTTCATAAATATATATGTATGTATTTTTCATTATTCAGTATAATTTGGGTTAGAAAAGTCTAGATTTCAAATTTATACACACAGACACTAAATTCAACCAATTAGACTAACTACATGTTTAACAAAGTAATTGCAACCCTATTTTCTCTAGATAAAAATACCCAAAGATTTAGGTTAACTCTTTTTATTCAAATTATACAAAAGACACCAATCTCCAATAACAGCAATACTCACAGTTTTTACGCTTTAAGTCATGGTCTGTGATGGCTAATCTTGGTTGTCAACCTGTAGATTTGGAATTAACTGAAATGAGAGAGACTTAGATCAGATGATGTGAAGCTGGGTCACCCACTGGAAATGTAGGTGTTACCTTCTGATGGCAGCCCATATAAAAGGCCATGGCAGAAAGGAGCTCTTGCTTTTTGCCTTTGTGCCTTCTCTCTCCCTGGAAAGTTCACCTTTTTACTGTGGCATTCCTTTGCTGATTGTAGAACCAGATTCTTTAGATTCCAATGAACACTGAAGACTAGCAGACCTCCAGGAAATTTTCAGGCCTTTGGCACCAGGATTAAAAAAAACAAAAAGCAATATTTAAATTTACTAAAAAAAGGAAGTGGACAATACTACAATGGCTCTTTCTAGAGTCCGATTTCCATTTCTTTTCTTTTTTAAAAAATATTTTATTTTTATTTTGTGTGTATGAATGTATTGCCGGCACGTATATAAGTGCACCTGTGTTGTGCAATGCCCGTGGAAATCAAAAGAGAGCAGAGTCCTTTGGAACTGTGTTATGGCTGGTTGTCAGCTGCCTTATTGGTGCTGGGAATAGAACCCAGGGCCTCTGCAAGAACAGCCAGTGCTCTTAACCACTGAACCATCTCTCCAGCCTCCCGCCCCCCCCATTTCTTTCTCTAATCATTAAAATAAAAATAAATATTTGGTTATGCCTACAAAGCCTATAAAATTCAATTTTTTAACAGTTTTGATTTCTTGTTTCTATCAATGTCATTAATATTTGGTATGTAAATGAAGACATTCTGGCTAAAAGAAAGTCTTAAAAATACTAGGTTGTTATGTATTTCTTCTATAATATTTTCATTTACTCTTCCAAACTAAATCTGGTATAAAACCAATATAATAAAACAGATCAAGTCATTATCCAGAGATAAGAGCTACCAGATTAGAGCTAGCTACTCTACGTGAGGTTATAGCCATAAGATTTAATTGGTAAAAAGAAAAGCCAAAAATTAAAAGATAATAGATTTGTTTAAATACTCCAAATATAAACAAAATAGTTCATAGAGTACAAATAACTGTAAATATAGGGGACACACATAGTCAATCTCATTTTTTAAATGTTTATTTCCTTATTTACATTTACTACTATTCCTAAGCAATGTTCTTATTTTAATTTTAAGTATAATAATCTTATTATATGTCACATGTAAATGTTATGTCAGATACAGAGGACAAAAGAGAAGAAAAGGTCAGAGTCAGATCATGATGGCTAATAGTTTCCATATAATCCAGGAGTTTCTTCCTTAATGGCTTTACCAGCTATTCCTCTCTCCTGAAGACTGCTCTTCCTGCCTGTTCCTCAGCCTCATCTATCACATCCTAGGAAGCCTTTCTTAGCAATGTGGAAATAAATATATGGCACACACATATACAAAATGTACAAAATGTGATACTTGGCCAATAGGGGGAACTTCAAACAAGAGTTCCCAGAAAGGTTCCATCATAAAACTGAACATCTATAAAGGTTGATCAGTTGATTAGAACTTCAGTGATTGAGGAGTGTTTGGAATGTTGCAGGTTCAGTACCTAATTATCATTTGACTTGAGCCATCTTTAGCCCCCTAAATACCTACTCCTTACCTATCTCTTGTTTCTGAGTTAACATCCTGTGACTAACAGATAAAAATCTTTTGGAATGAAATAACTTAGCAGACCACCTTTCCACCCAGATAGATCAAGATTTCACAGATGGTCAAAAAGCCACTGACCTGATTCAAGATCAACTTAACTCCCTTGCCTTGGTGTCCTTCAAGATAGGAGGGCCTTAGATTTGCTTACCACCCAGCAGAGAAGAACTTGCTTATTTGGGGGTGGGGGTGGGGGATGCTGTAACTATGCCAATCAATCTGGAATAGTTAAGGACATTCTAAAATAACTCAGGGCATGCCTAAACCAGTAGCAGAAGGACTGGAAAGGAGGAAAGCAGATCTAGGAATAACTGGGAAATTGGCCATGGCTAGCCCATTCCTGGGCCTTCTCACCCTCTTTATAGTACTCCTCTCATCTGGCCCTTGCCTAATCAATATTTTCCAAAAATTCTTACAGAATCGTATGACTACAATAATTCGTATGACTGCCCGGGCCACCACTGAGACCAAATCAAGACTATGATTTTCTGCTCCATGCCACCAGAGGACTCCCTTATGTCCCTTTTCCAATGGATCCCAAAGCCCCCAGCCCTGATGACCCCTCTTAGCAGGAAGCAGTTAGACTGACTTATGGAATAAAGGGAGATTGCAGAAAAACCCTTTGACTGGTTATAAACCACCCCTCTCCCCCGACTGATGGGGCTTATCAGAGCATTGTTAGTCCATTTTGAAATATGACCTTGGAACATACCACCTCCAACCATAAAGCAATTCCTGTTCTGCATGCAAGCAAGTTCTTCCACCATAAGGGACCCTTATCAGAACAATGTGGGCCCTAAGCCCTTTACAAACACCTCTACTCAACCCTATAAGTCCTTTTCCACATGCAAACATGCCTGGCTCCTTGAATCAGTCTCTTCCACAAGGGGCCTTGGAGCTATTCATAGGGTGCCTACCATATCCTGGAGGTTTGGAAAGGGCTACCAAGAACAGCTGCCAGTGACATTTTTCACCAGGCCCCCAAGGATGGTGAAGGTAATATGAGAGACTGGGAAGGCTCCCCAAATGAAAAGACAGTGGTTGGGAATAGGAGTCACAGGCAGGAAAGAATGCAACCAACCTCGATAATCCAGATTGACCTTTATTATCATCAATGAGGAGTGGGAGCTGACCAGCAGGATCGGCACAGCAGCCACACTGGTCAAGTGTCTCTTCTCAGTCATGGCCCCAGGAAGAAGAATCTATCACTCTTGTGCATTCTGCACCTGAATGCAGCTTCATAGATGGAGAACAGTTTAGGGTCTTAGGTGGTGAATTGTTTTCTTAACAGAGCATGGAATCAGTAAAAGTCAGGTATAGGGCCTGGATATAGGTACCTAGGATGTTTTGGAAGACTGACTTCCATAGGGAAACTAACTCTCTCCCGACCTTTACACCTGAGTGATTCTAGGAGTTTGAGCAGTCACCATGGGTCTTATTCTCTTTAATGTCTAAAGTGGCCATGAGCAGAGAGGTAATTTCCAAAAACAGCATAGGATCATGACCCTTATAGTACTATAAAAATGAGCATATATTAGGTATTTTATGATGGTGTTATAACTGGTTCAGAAAAGAATAAAAAAGCATTAAATTTATATGAAGCAAAGTTGATGAGAATATGTAAATGAAGGCAAACCTGTTTCTACTGAGTGGGAAGGAGAGTAATTTGAATCTTTACTGGATAGGACAGAACTTGCCTGTCTATAGACAAGGATTATTTTGCATTATTATCAGTCAGTCACAATTTTCAGCGTTATAGAATAGCTTGTATAGTTTCAGTTCAGATAACACAGAAAAGTGAGTTACAGATAATGCAATTTTCCACTGCGCATGACTCTTCCCAGTATCAAGAAGAGCCCCTCTCTCCTGGTGCCCTGTCCCTGTTCTGCTAGTTTCTTTGCAGAACTGTTGATTTGTTCCCTCTTCACCTCTGGGCTCCTGAGATAAATAATAAATCACAGTGGGAAAGGCCCAAGCCTTTCAATAATTTAAAGCCACGGAAATAGTGAATATTTCAATTTATTAAATACATTAGATTTTTGTCCTTTCATTTTATTACGTTGAAGTTATAGGGTTAGAAGAACATGTGTGGTGGGTGCTAATAGAGATTGGTGGTAGAGTAGAAGAGAAAAAGTGAAGTTCCTTTTCAGAAAGCAAGATGTGATTTGGGGTGGGTGACATGATGGCTAGAGAGGGGCTTCATTCTATTTTAGATTGTGAGTGCTTGCGATTTGTGCATGGCCTCTCACAGTTAGGGGTGGGAATTCCTTTGAGACTGATTTTCCAAAACACTTTCATAATTGCCAAATGCTTTGCAGGCATGGTCCCATGAAGAGGGGCTCTTCAGCACATACTCTGAATAGGGCAGAAGCGTGGATAGGCTGAATTTAATGGGTGGCTTACTTGGCTCTGCTAAATCCCCTCTAGCTCACTTCGCTGTGCTCAGGGAGATAAAACCATCAGTTCTCAAGCCTGGCTGCTCATTAGAGTCACCTCAAAAGGATTAGATTGAATTGGTCTGGGTCTAAGTTTTTTTTTTTTTTTTTTTTCTTAGTGTTTTGAATGATTATATAGTGTGGGAGAACTGATGGTCTAAGTAGTGTTTTTGAACTGTGGTTGATGGTCCAAATCATTGAGTTTCCTTTTAAAGGTGTAGATCCTCAGACATACCCTTGGTGACTTAGAATGTACCTGTGTGGTGGAGCATAGAAATCAGAATGTTTGACAGGCACGTAGCACAGTCTGAAACTTCAGTGTTTCTTTGCTGAAAATACATTTTGAAGGATAGTTTTATTTTGTTAAATACACTAATTCATATTTGGAGATGGTATCTATATAGATCATTTATGTAGTTTGGTTATATTCCCATTGGCTTGTGAAAGCAAACTTTCTTTCCTCTTAGGGGCAGGGTTGTGATAGGCAGGAGTATGGCTGCTGGAGAGATGCCCATATCCTAATCCCTGGAACTTGTAGTGTTATTTTAAATAATTTATTACTTTTATTTTATGTGTGTGAGTGTTTTCCCTGCATGTGTGTAAGTGCACCCATGTTGTGCAATGCCGGAGGAGGTCAGAAGAGGGTGTTGAATTCCCCTGGAACTGGAGTTGCAGATGGTTGTTATATGCCATGTGGGTTCTCTGCAAGAGCAGTCAGTATTCTTAACCACTGAACCATCTTTCCAGTTCTTGTAATGTTACTTTAAACATTTGCTGAAGTGATTTAAATTAAAGGCCCTCTTGAGGAGATTCTTTTGCTTTAACCATGTGGACCCTACACATCTCTAATGGGTTTATAAAATAGAGAGCAAGAACCATCAGGGCAAAAAGAGAGGGAGATGGGTCTGGGTCTCAGTCATGGAACTCCATCAGCCCTCCGAAGCTGGAAGAGGTAAGTACAGCTCAGCCAATATGCTGATTTTGGCCCAGGGGGACAGATTCATACATCTTGCCTCCCGAGTTTCCTCCAAGTCTGTGGTAACTCATCACAGCAGCTACAGGCAAGGAATGTACACATCTAGTGAAGGAGGACAGCTGAGGTTCTTACTCAGTGGGACTGGGCACTGCATGACTCATAAGGTGACCTCCTGAGTGATGCTGCCTTGTGGGTCTGAGGGCCACACTCTGAAGAACAAGTATAACAGACACGTATGGAGACAGGCAGAGTACTTATTGAAGAGAGGACCAGAGAGTTTGTGAAAGTGTTTTGAGCCCTTTCTTTTCACGTCCAACTTCTCCAATCACATCATATCTCTATGGACAAAGGAAGATTAGAATTCAGGCAGCCGCCCGGATAACTTAGATAAAAAGTAATTAGATGACAGCCTCATTTCCCTAATGCAGCTCTTAAGACCTGGTTAAAAATGTGTGGGGCCATTTCAAAGTAACAAAGGGATGACTGCTTTGGTGGTCACATGTGTAATGGTCATTACTTTCTGAGTGAAGTCTGTACCTAGTGCAAATGAGTGTGGGTGCAGTGGGTTCATTTCATTTTAGAAGCCATGAAAACTGAAAATTAAAAAGAACCCCATCTCCATGATCAGTTCTAATGCTAAATGTTGGTGAAGAGCTTCTGTAGTCCAGAGCTGATTTAGAAACAATTTTGGGTTTAACATTGGCCTGGGGAGAGTGTTAATTTGGTATTTGTCCTACACTGGGGGTATTGTATGCAGAACAGAAAGGAGGAAGAAATTCCTGAATTTATTTAAAATGTGAACTCCTTTGGTAATGGACAAAGGAAAAAATGAGGAGGGCAGAGAAGGGCTGTGACTCCTGGGTGAGGCTGGATTCCCTCCCAACCTCCCTTAGTAATGTTCTTTAGTCTTTGTAGGTGTCATTGTTTCTGGAAACTGGATTTCAGGTTCTTGCTTCCCTTCTTTCTCATTCCCTCCAGAAAACCCTGGGAATGGACTCAGTGATTAAGAGCACTGGCTGCTCTTGCAGAGGACCTGGATTTGATTCCCAGCACCCACATGGTGGCTACCAACTGTCCTTGACTCCAGTTCCATGGGCATTTGACACCCTCTTCTGACCTCCTCGGGCATTGCACGACATGGGTGCACTTATATACATGCAGGCAATACACTCACCCACAAAATAAAAATAATAAAATATTAAAAAAGAAAACTCTGGGAATGCATTCAGTGTGCACTCAGTGGCATTAGTAGAATTATATTATTGTGCAACCATCACCACTAGCCATTTCTAGAACTTTCATTGTCACAAGTACAAACCATACCATTAAGTATTACCCTCTGCATTCTCCCGTCCCTGCAGTGTCTGGTAACCACTGCTCCATCTGCCTCTAGTTTGCCTGTTCTCTGTCTCTCACATGAGGGAATCATACCACACGCATCTTTTTTTTTTTTTTTTTTTTTACTAGCCATTTCTAGAACTTTCATTGTCACAAGTACAAACCATACCATTAAGTATTACCCTCTGCATTCTCCCGTCCCTGCAGTGTCTGGTAACCACTGCTCCATCTGCCTCTAGTTTGCCTGTTCTCTGTCTCTCACATGAGGGAATCATACCACACGCATATCTTTCAAAATACATTTTTAGGTTTACAGATGAATTATTATGCCTATACAATCTTTTACTCATTATAAACTCTATAAGACATAAAATTAAATGAGGTTTTAACATTTAAGAAAGATCTACACTTCGTTGTTCGTTGTTAACTATATATAACTCACAAGAACCAATCCTGTTATTCTTTAATAACTGATTTCTGTTTTATATTTTATTTATTCTTTTTATGTGTATTTGTGTATTGCCTGCATGTAGGTAAGTGCACCCGTGTCATGCAATGCCCGTGGAGGACAGAAGAGGCT
>NW_008345290.1:3569880-3570208 GCF_000622305.1 Nannospalax galili
AAAGTGGTTTTAATTTGCATTTCCCTGATTATTAGTGATGTTGAACATCTTTTAAGATGTTTCATAGCAATCTTTACTTCTTCTTTTGAAAACTTCCTGTTCAGCTCCTTAGCCCATCTTCAATCTGGGTTGCTTCTTGTAATGGTTCTCTGTTTTCTAAGTTCGTTATATATTCTGGTAATTAAACCTCTATCAGATGTGTTGCTGGTGAAGATTTTCTCCCATTCTGCGGGTTTTCTGTTTGTTTCCTTGGTTGTCTCCTTTGATGTACAGAAGCTTTTTAGTTTAATGAGGTCCCACTTGTTAATTCTTGCCCTTGTTTCCTGGG
>NW_008345290.1:3574295-3622482 GCF_000622305.1 Nannospalax galili
CTAGGAGAGTTAGCCGGTGGTGCAGGCCCAGGGAAGCAGAGCGAGGTGAGGGTGGGGCCAGGACCAGAAGTGGTGCTCCTGGAGCCCAAGAAAGGGACTGGGTTGCTCTGGGTGAAAAAGGTCAGGAAGCAGTATTGGTTCCCCAGGTGTCTGTGTACCCAAGACTAGGAATGGCGCAGGGCCCAAACTAGGAGTAGAGAACAGCGGGGGAGATGGAAGGGTGCATGAGGCTGGGGGAGTCGAGGCTGGGGGAGGCCCTGGGGCCCAGGGAAGGCACTAAGTTGGTCTGGGTGAAAAAGGTCAGGAAGCAGTATTGGTTCCCCAGGTGTCTGTGTACCCAAGACTAGGAATGGCGCAGGGCCCAAACTAGGAGTAGAGAACAGCGGGGGAGATGGAAGGGTGAATGAGGCTGGGGGAGTCGAGGCTGGGGGAGTCAAGGTGCAGAGGGCTCCGTGATAGACTTACCCCAAGAGAGGCCTGAGGGTAGGAGCCACACTCATCTTTTGTCTCTGGTTTAATTCATGTCGTATAATGTTCTCAAGGTTCAACCAGCAGTCTGAATTACATTCCTTTTTTATGTTTGAGTATTCAGTTGTGTATAAATACCACATTTTGCTCGTTCATTCACCTGTTGATGGGCAGGTATTTGGGTTGCTTCCATCTTTTGTCTATTGTGAATAAGTGTGTTATCTCTTAAATTGAGATTGAAATTTGGAAAAAATGATTTTTGAGAATTCCATGCCTCCTCTTCTGAAAGTAGTGGAAGATGCACTCACAAAGCAAGGCTGGACCTCATTACCCCAGGACATGTGAAAACGCCTTCATGAACGGACTTGGTCAGCTTCAGGAACTGATAACAGATGCTTGGCAGTGGAGAAGGATGAATGCTTTTAAGCAAAACTGCCCTTAGAATTGAGTCCTGAGCTGCAGCCTTGGGCCTCTGCTTTCAAGGCCACTCTCGTCTTCCTGCAATACATCCCTCTGCGTGCCCACCTACAGCACACACCTATTCCTGGGCTTGTGGAGATGAGGCCCCAAATTCTTGTCCATAGTGGGTCCTGAGCCTATATCCAAGGTCTCTGTGTGTTTGATTCATGTCGTTGGTATCTACTTGCCTGGCATCATGGCTGAGAGCAGCTAAAAGGCACTTGCTTGTGAAGGGGAAAAGAAATATACCTGTGAGTTTAATGCCATTTATGTGTGTGACTAATAGTGTTCTATTATGGATTTTATACTTTAGGACACAGTACTCACCTTACAGTGGTTTTATGAATGCTTACTGAAATTTGTGCTGACAATGGAATCAAAGCTAAAATGGAGAAAGCTATCTTGAGAAAGAAACAAATACCACAGTTCTCTATTGGAACATCTCTTTGCAATTGCCTTGCTTGCTGCAGTGCCTGTAATAAGCTGTTGAAGAATATTTTAGCCCCTGCCCTAAATATCTGCCTCTGAAAAGATGCCTGGAGAAAGAATTTCCCCTTGGTGGTCTTAGGGCACATGTCCTAGTTTCTCTGTTGCTGTGACAAAACACATTGACCACTACTAACTTGGGGAAGAAAGGGCTTATTTGGCTTACATCTCCTGGGTCACAGTTCATCAGGGAGCCCAAGGTAGGAACTCAAGGCAGGAACCTGGAGGCAGGAGCCGGAGCACAGGCCATGGAGGAACATTGCTTACTGGCTTGCTCCCCTGGCCCCTGTTTAGCCTGTTTTCTTATACAACATAGGCCCACCTGCCCAGGGTGGCACCACCCACAGTAGGCTGGGTCCTCCCATATCACTCAACAATCAAGAAGATGCCCCACAGATATGGCCACAGACCAGTCCAATGGAGGCAATTTACCAATTGAGGCTCCTTCTACCCAGGTGTGTCAAGTTGACACTAAAGCTATCCAGCACAGCATGTAAGCATATCTGTGCTGGTAATCATGTAGGCTGTAACCTAAACCCACCAATTCTGTAATAATTAAAGAATAGCATGGGGAGACATAAAAGCTGTGAAGGAACTAAACTTGGTGCTCTAGTTTTTTAGGAGGATACTCGGCTCAAGTTTGCTGGCATGAATAAATTTTCCTGATTTCTCCATGTGAGTCTCTTGGGTGCCTTCTCTGTTCGTGGAGAGTCCCGTGCCTCACTTTCCTGTAACACTTGTTTCTTAGGAATGGAGAAGTTGGTCCTAGTGAGAGAGACCATTGATTAGAATGCGGAAGGGGTGGGCCTCCCTGAGGGCCTCTAGCAGTGGTGATCATAGCTGAGGCTATTCAGGTCCTAGCAGACTCAGAGCAGGGTATTTCAGTGGGTAAGACTGAGCAAAGCCCCACCACCCCTTTCCAGAACTTTTTCCTCACTGACCTTCCATCTCGTACACATGTACACATATGCTTAAAAGTTGAAAGATTGTTTATACCTCCTGCATTTGGCAAATGAGAACTCGTGGACCCCCTAAGTGAAGGTCTTAAAAAATGTCCAGATTGCCTGAATTTCAGAAGTACTTTTGACACAGTGATTTAAAGGTCATTGTAAGATCTAGTCCTGGTGGGTGCAGTGGTTCATATCTGTGATCCCTGCGCTTAAGAAGTTGAGGCAGGAGGATTTTGAATTTAGGCAGCTGTAGGCCTCATACTGAGACACTATCTCAATAAGCAAACAAAGAAACAAAACTCAAAAGGATTTGAGTCCTTACACCCTACCTTGGAACGAAGAATCAGGAGACTTGGTCCTTGGGCCTGGGTCTTAGCTAGGCATTGGAATCTGGGGAAGGCCAAGCTTTTTGGGCCATAGATCCTTCACTGTATTTGCTGTGGTTGGCCCTACCTGCTCACACATCTATTCTTTCAGATTACAGGGCCTGAAAACAAAGGAAATGCCACATCCATGCAGAATGAGGAAAACAGTGATGGTGGGTGGATTCTTCCATCCTTCCCTGTGGAAATACTGTCCGCTGCGTGATTGAGAAGGGGCAGGAGTCTGACTTCAATGTGTGCTCATCTTGCTCGATCCCTCCCCCGCTTCTTTTCATTCATTTTTTTATGTCACTTCAGTAGGAGACAGAAAAGGGTTCTGTGTGGAAGGTACCTGGGTTGGATGGGAGCAGAAAGGCTGTCCTGAGATATCTGGCTGAACATAGGCAAGCTGTCAAGAAAGCAAGACAAATGTGTCTTGATGTCTCAATCCACAGCTAATGTGCCAAAGGCGGCAGGTCTGGTGGTTTTCCGTGGCATTTCATCTGCCACCAGAGCCAAAGGCACTTTGACAGTGGGACACAGGCGTAGGATGTATGTAATGGCCTTCTGCCCTGCTTCTGGGGTCCTTACCCTCCCTCTGCCCTCCTGTTTGCCTCTGCAGCCAAGGATTGGCTTTTAGCCTCCAAGTTGCTGTGTTTTGACTGCCCAATATTCCTCCTGGCCATCTGCTCCTTCCTAAAGAACTTTAAATAACCTTTTCCTGCACATTATCACAAGACCAAAATCTCAAACTCTGAAGGAACTGATCCGATTTAAATAATTCATATGGAAGGTGGAAATTGATAATCACAGGGTGATTTGCATTTGTAATGAGATTATTGATACAAATGAATCTCTTATTGGTATATTAATATGAGAGGAAAGAGTCCTGAAGCAGAGAATGCCTTCCTCTCTCCCTTGTTTCTACCCGTATCTCTTCTAGTGGGCAGTGTGGGAAGTGGGCATCCGGTGGGAAGTTATCTTCATTTACAGGTCAGGTACTGGGGCTCTGGGCATGTGTCATCTCATTTCCTCTTCATGTGATTTTCTGAAAATATTAGCCACATGTTTGGGGGTGGGGTTTGAGATAGGGTCTCCCCGTAGCCCCAGCTGGCTTAGAACTTGCTATGTAGACCAGGCTGGCCTCTATCTCACAGAGATCTGCCAGTCTCTGCCTCCTGAGTACTGGGATAGCCACATTTTGCTAATAAGGAGTCTGAGGCCCAGAGACATCAACAGATTTGGCCAAGCCACACAGCTTGTAACAGGTAATGCTAATTCAATCTTTGTTTTGCTCACATTTTCAATGTAGCACAGATCTACACAGATGACCAGAACATGGAGGTCTGTATTATAGACTGAGTAATGATAGCAAAAGACATGAGAGATGAGGACTGAGGGCAGATTGTAGGCCTTGTGTTCAACAAGGACACATGACTGCACTGTGTGGAATAAGGGCACTGGAAACACCTGCCCAGAGCAGGCATATGTCATCTCTTCATCTTCCTTCTCTTATTTCTGGGGCCTCCACGTCTGGCTTTCTCCGGAGGCCCAGTAGGTGACTTGGCTGTCTTGGGAAGTGGGAAGAGGGTGTGATGGGAGGGGAGCAGGATGGGAGGAGTAACTGGACGTGTGATCAGTTGCTATTATGAAACTATGCAGAAGAGAGCTTCCCGGAGTTCTGGTTGGACTATGACAAGCCTTCCCCCTTGCCAGTGCTGTTGCTACCCTCCTATTTATGTCTGCAGGTAAAGAAACTTAGAAGTGGAGTTAAATAAGGAGCAATGAATGGATTTCAGGTGGGCTGAAGGCTATAGGCTGTTACTGGCCATCAAGGTTCTGAAGGCCAGGCAAAGGAAACTGAAAAATTAGAAATAACCTGGCCATCAAAGAAAACTTGAAAATTCAGTCTTTTTTCTGGGTATTTGAGTTGTTGTGAAGCAGGGCACGTTGTTTTTGTATTTCATAAAATTAACTCTAATCCTCTCCACATTATCATTTCCCTCACTGGCTACCGAAGGGGTTGAAATTCCTCCAGCAATCAGGGCTCTGTTTTGATTTCTTCCCTTCCTTGAACCTTGATTTTTCATTCTTCCTTTTCAGACATAGCTCTCTCCTTTCCACTCTTGTGGTCCACAGTATATGAAAATATTTGCTCTTTACCAGATACCTGCCAGGTGCTGGGTCTATTGAATTTCTAGTCCTTTGAATTACTCTACAACAATTCTATTTTCTCTGTTTGACTGATGTGGAAAATTGATGCTCCAAGAAAAGCTGATCTGGTGAATACCATCAAGTTTATAAATGATGGGCCTGATTGTCTGACTCTAAGCCTACCCTTGTCCACAGAATGCACCATCTGGTGAGCTTGGGAGGTGATGGCTAGGTGTTGGGGGAATGTTCACAGTCCCTGAGAACCAGCCTCTATTTATCCCTCCTACGAACATGGAAACCATTTTAAAATTCCCACAAAATCCCATTTGGGTTTCAGGACTGCTTAGGGAGGCCACATCATTCAAGGAGGTTCTTAGGGAAGTTCAACAACCCTCTTCTTCCCAAAACAAAACCAGCATCCAACTTGCCAGCAAATCAGCCTGGACCCGAGGGTTATGGGGTGGAACAAAGAGCTTCTTGTACTTTTTTGGAAGTCTCACCTTTTCAAATATGAAAAGGTATTTGGTTAGGGAAAAAGAAAGTAAAAAAATTGAACTTTTTATGCAAATCTTGCTTTTCTGTTCAGTTTTGTCATCTTTCTGAATGCCTTCCTAGGTAATTTATTTCCATTTGAGGAAATGTCTGAGGAATAGAGCTAACAGCTATTATACAAAATGTTGTGTCTGCTTGATCTTCACTGTGGCAGTGGGAGAGAGACCTGTCCTGAATGGTGTTAACATGAAGCCCTGGGGGAGAGAACACCTAGACCATCCTCCCCTGTCTGTAGACCTTCAGCATGCTGATTCAGACAAGTTGCCTAGAAGAGGCTAATACCAGCTGAGCTCCTGGAAAAGGCTCAGACCAACTGAACTGTCTGGAAAGGACATTCTCCAACCTGTGGAGTTGCTTGCAGGTTGTACAATGTGCTCCAGGTTTCCTGCTTTTGTGAACTAACATCCATGCTGTGGTGGGCTTTTGGTCTTTGTGTCATTTCTGCCTCCTGTTAATAACCCCTCACCCATATTCCTGTAAGTAACCCCAATAAAACTCTTTGGTTCACCAACTTGGATTTTGATGGTACCCTTACTTTGGTCTGTTGATTTCCTACCTGGAGTGTGTAGACATTTGTTTACATCTCCCCAGAAATAATGTCACGTACTGTCCAGAAATGATCAAATCCCTGCACAAAAGCAGCTGGGGCCCAAGATGATTCTCACACTCTACCGCGAGTGTCTCTGTCCTCTAGGAAGGCAGGCAAAAAGAAAGGAAAGGATGCTATTTAATGCCTCATTCATTTATTCATTCATTCATTCATTCATTTATTCATTCATTCATACCTGTTGGCTACAATACTTCTATGTAAGACCCTGGGGCCCTTTTCTCATGGGAATTCTATCCTAATGGAGATTAAGAGCTCATAAACAACAGAAACAACAGATAAGCAAGAACTGATGCAGGTTGGGGTTATGGCCAATGAGAAGGTGCTTCTTAGGAAAGGAGTTGGATGTTCTAGGGAATAGCAGGGAGAAAGACAGTGGGTCGGGGAGAACTTTGCTGAGGGAGGAAATGGATAGAGGTTCTGGAGAATTTGAAGGTGCTGGAGCTGTGCTGTCCAATATGGTAGTCACTGATCATCGGGGCCTGCTGAAGACTTGAAATGTTGCTGTTCCAACCGAACACCTTTAAATGTTTTTCAGAGATAATAGAGATGACAGTTTCTCTCTTTTATCCAAATGTTTATTGACTATACAGGTAATGGGGATAAGATGGTGAATAAGGCAGAACCTTCACTACTGTAGACTGATTCTTATGTTTCCCCCAATTCATGTACTTGAAATCCTATCCCAGGTGTGATGATGTTAGGAGGTAGGGTCTCTGGGAGGGGATTAGTTTCCTTAAAAAGGACCATGAAGAGTGCCTTTGTCTGTCTGTTATGTGAAGATGCAGGGAGAAGAGGGCCAGCTATGAACCCTGGGAATCCGGCCCTCACTAAGAGTCTGCCAGTGCTTTCGTCTTGGAATTCCTAGCATCTAGAACCATGGGAAATAAACTCCTAAGGCTTATGAATCTCCTAGTCTATGATAGTCACTGATAACCTCTTGTACTTACTAAGACACCTGCTTCTCTACAGAGGTGTGTATGTGTGTGTGTGGATAGACAAGAAATGAATTACAGGAGGCTTGGGGCATTACTTTGTGTAATGAGAAGAGTAGGCTGAGTCAGGATCCTGCCTTGAATGGGGTTGTTAGGAAGGTCCCTCTGAGATGGTGTCACTGTGCTTTGAGCAGGAAGTTGCTATGTAAAGCGCGTCTAAAGTCCCACCCACAACCCCCTGTCTTGCCTTAATGCTTCTGAGTCTAGTATTAAAAGTAGGCTTCACATTGCAATGTGACTGTTTTCTAATTTGTTTTATTTTCTTCTCTTTTACAAAAGGATGTAGCAATTTCTGAAGTTCATTTGCTAGGAAGGCAGAAATCTCATGGATGAGTGCACTGACAGTCCCCTGAAGGCAGGGCCCAAATGGTGTGGGGCTTTTATGGGGAATTCCCTCAGCAGTTGGTCTGCAGGGCTGTTCAGCTCCCTTGGCATTTACGGAGTTGCTTGCGTCAACTGGATGTTTAAAAAGTCACCATCCCTCTAGGATGATATTGAAGATCTTGTCTTATAAATAGTGTTTCTTTTTTCACAAGACAATTCTAAAAAGGTCAGAAGGCTATTCTTTCTATTTTTACAGTTAGGCTTTTAAATGTCGTAATCTTCAGTGTTTGGGTAATGATAACTATAATAAAAATACTGGCATAGCATTAACTAAACACTGTGCTTACAGGCTTCACATACATCACCTTATTTAATCCTCACTACACGAAGACGCTGTGTGTTTTGGTGGTGAGTTATTCTCAGATTGCTTGATTTGAGTCTTTGCTCTGTCATTATTAGCTGTTTGACCTTGGGCAAGTTATTCAGCAATAAATACCCTGTAAATTGGGGCCAATAGTAGTTCCTAGTCAACCCATCCTCAGGGTTATGGGAATGAGGAAATGAATCAGTGTCTGTAATGCATTCAGCGCTGTGTCCAATTCACAGTAAGCGCATGAAAACCACGATGAAATAACAGCACTATTAACCCATTGAAAACACAGCATAACTAAAGTTTAAATAGTTTAAACGAAGTCACTTGCCCAAGGTCACATACAAGGATGTGGTGCTCTCCTGCTCCTGTGTTGAGGTGCCTAGTGTATTGTGTATTGGCTTACAATGCTCCTAGGTGGGCAGGATTGAAAAATAAGCCATATGGACTTATTTTTGGATCTGGAATCCACAGGACCATATGCTAAAGTGGGCTGGAGAAATTTGCTTTTTGGCAATTCTGCCCTCTAACTGTAAAGTAGACCTTTCTCTGTTAATGGCATCTCTCCAGACCCCATTTCTTGTATGAGTTGACAGTACTGGCAGAATACTTGGAGGTTTACTAGAGTGATTAGTTGTTTTGCCTTGGAACTTGTTTCCTAAACCTCAGGAAAAGAAAATGCCCATCTGTTATGGTAGCTTCCTGGAAACTTGACTGGAGATTAGAAGTGAGGGTTAGGAGCTAGGCAGGCCTGGGTTTGCATTAGGGGACTCCCTGTTCCAGTGTCTTGGGACAGTGCTTCAAATTTCAGAGACTTGGTTGTGTATAAAGTGGGATAATTATCATGCTTACTTCAGAGGGTTGTTTTGAGAATCGAGCATGGTCATGCATAAGAATAAAAAAAGGTAAATGATTTGAACTCCAGGCTGATCAACCACTACTTACAACGATGGGCTCAATATTACCAATAAGGAAGCACCAAAGGGATTTTATGTTACTGATTCAACATGTCAAAGATGCTATCCAGTATCTCCCCCTTATTCAATGCATGCTTGGAACTGTGGAGAGTACTGAACCCTGTGTACATATGTACACAAATTATATACCATACCCATTGAATATAAACCAGAAGTTCCCTGAGACAAATTTCTTGCCGTAGCCCCATTGTTAATAGTTAGTCGTAGCCCTGATAGAACGCTACAGCTGCAGAAAGCCAGACAACACCCTCCTCTCACCAGGATGTGTCTCTGCTGTCCTTGCACCCCAGTTATCAGCTAGCCATCAGAACTGAAAAGAGCTTCTTTGATCTCTTCAAACAAGCAACTCCAGGAAAAGGGCCCAAGGACACCTTAACTCAGACTTTACAACTATGTGTGCCTTTATTTCCAGCAATATAGAATTCACCACCACTCCACCCACCTTTGCACAGCTTGTTTTCCCACCCAGAAGCTGTTGTCACCTTTGCTGAAACGAACAAACCCTGTTCAATCTGCTGCAAGGTTTGGCTCTGGTCTTTTACCTAAACTTTATTCTTTCTCTGGCCTTCAAAATCTAACACCCATCTTAACAAATCACATACTATGTGACTTTAGTAATTTGGGGTGCCACAGAGAAACTAGCAAGATATTTTTCATTCACAATTTTAAGGGTAGATTCGCTCTTGTCATATGCTTTATAACCTCATCACATGACTTTTTTCTTTCCTTATTAAATCAATACCTTTTTACCTCTTGCTTAAAGGAAACCCTCTTTGGCATATTAAAATTGCCAGCATCACTACTTTTGTGCCTTGGGGCCATAATGAAATAACATTGAAATTACTTGAACATAAGTACTTCAATAGTGTGAAGGTTGATCTAAGACCAAGATAACTGTGAAATAACTAATGGGAAGGTAGTGTATACAGTGTGTTACTCTGGACCGAGAGAAAATCCCAACTCTGGGTGGGACTCAGTGGGATGACATGAGATTTCAATACCACTTCAGAATGGCTTGCAATTTAGCTTATGAATTGCTTATTTCTAGAATTTTCCATTAATATTTTCAGGTCGCAATTGATCACTAAGTAACTGAAAATACAAAAAGTGAGACTACAACTAAGACAGACTTCCATAATTCAACTCCTCAGTGAATCATTTGGTATTTGGGTTAATGAGACTTTTTCTGTTAGAGAGCTCAGGTTAGATAGAGCATTGTCTGGTTGTCATTAGGCACCTGGGGCGAGCTGTTAGTGCCTTTAAGCCTATTTGCTTTTTGCATCTCTTACCTTGAATTAGAAGTCAAGTTTTGATTAATACTAACTCTTAGAATCTTCTAGAATCGATTATCTTCACCATCTAGGAAACAACAGAACCCAGACCTTTATTGTGAACGTCAGCCTTGTGTATTAGCTATTTGGCTTTCTCTACTTGGATGCTTGCAAACCTGGTCCAAATAGAATTGACTGTATGTTCCTTTAAGCCAGTTCCAGTGTCTATTCTCAGTAAATAATAACATCCATTGTATCACAAAGGAAAAAAACAAAGTCAAACTGCCTTTGTCCCCTTTTTTCCCTCTAGCCCACCAATCACCAAGCCTGGTGCATTCTTCTTCTTGTAATCCTCATGAATCCCCTGCATGTCTCCATGTCATTGTTGTGACTGACTCTGGTCCAGACACCCTAACTGCTGCCCCAGTGTAGCTCTAGTCCTTTGTGTTCGCTTTTTTTGCTGATTGATGCTCTTTTAATGACACTCCTCTGTGTAAATCTCTCTAGAGACTTCCAACTGCATGGAGGATAACACCTCAAATCTTTGTCATAACACACAGGGCTCTGCCTATTGCCTGTAAATCTGGTGGGGTGGGCTCTCTTTGAACACACTGCTGCCTTTTCTAGTAATGGTCTCTTCTACCCATTTCCTGAGCCCCATTTGGCATCTATTTCAGGTTCTGGCACAAATATTTAAAACATCTCTTAAAAAACATCACCTTGCTTGCACACAGCTGAGATGATCACCTTGTTGGTGCTCACAGGCTTTTGTACAATATTTATCACATTTGTAAGTATTTGCTTACTATCCATTTCTTTGTTAGCATGTAAGGTCTGTGAGAGTTTACATTTTCAGTTTATACTAGAAGGGCCCATAGTGCTATATCTAGTCCGTTACTTCAATTTACTTAGTATGAAAGTGGAGCCCATGGAGTAGAATCTTCATTTTTCTAATATGTAAATTTGCTATGGATATAAGTGAAATATGATTGGACAATTAGCACATCTCAATTTCTTGGTTTATACTCAACAACTTCATGTAGGAGGCCAGTTTGTTTTGCTAGTCAAGCCAGGCCTTTTTTTTTTTTTGGCCATTCACTCATAGATAGATAGATAGATAGATAGATAGATAGATAGATAGATAGATAAATAGATAGATAGACAGACAGACAGATAGATGATAGACAAATTCTTTGTCCCCTTTCAAATGTCTATAAGTATCCTTTACAGACAGCCCTTTTGCAGGCTGAGGAGATCTAACCACAAGCCACCCTCCTCTGGCCTGAGTGGCTGAGCTCTTCTGCTGGTCACAAGGCAATCCTGTAGAAGACACAGGTTGGTACTGGGTACAGAAGAATGGCTGCAGTCTTGGCTCTTAGGGAACCCCATGTGGTGGCTTCCTGGTCTGCTATCAGTGCGCCCATCTTTCTGTCTTCCTGCACAAGTAGTTTTAGAAAACAGTTTGTTTACAGTGCTGGCTTCAAGGGCCTATGTCTGTCAACACCCAGGCTAGGGCCTCTCTGAGCCTGCCCAGAACAGAAGATAGCTAGATATTGGAGGACCAGCCTTGACTGCAGTGTCAGGAGCAGGAGTTACTGTGGACTGAGGCCCATGACCTTTTTATGGTGCTCCATCAGTGGGGAAATCTTGTTAGATCCCCAGAGGGAAGCAGGGTGTCGCTGTAGTGACAGAGATTGAATTTCCTGCTAGCACCTGGTGGGTGAATGTTCAGAACGGTTTCTATTTGATTTAGAGAACTGTAAAAATATGACATTTTAAAGCTCTCAAGTGTTACAGAGTTATACCCACGCCCACGATGGCAGCCAGTTGTAGTCTGGGCAGAGATGTGTGGGTTTCTATTTAAAAGCCACAGAGTTCACCAATCACCACAAGGGCATACCCAAATGGCTGTGCCTTGCCAGGTTCCTGGGCTCAGAATACACTATGGGGCTGAAATACTGCCAAAGTCACTTTTTTTGTTTTGACAGTGACAACGGTAGTTGGAAACTCTGGTTCTCTTTACGTCCCTAAAAATTAAGCGGAACAACCCTGCTCTTGGCTGCCGTATAGTCATAGGGGAGGTGAATGGCTCAGGCATGACAGAACCAAACAGAAAGTGCTATAAAAATAATAACTGACATTTCCACAACCCTTTGGAGTTTTCATGCGCTGTCTCGGCTGGTCCTCATACTCAGAATGGGGAGGGCAGGTTTCTTATCACAGTGGGTGAGGAGCTGAAGTGCAGAGAGGCTGAGCTACACCCTCGATGGCACATCTCTCCTGGGCAACCCACCAAACATGCTGTGACACATCTCTGTCTGGGGCAGCTTTTTTCCTTATCACTGCATTATGCTTTAGGGAACTGAGGCACAGAAAGACTCATTTACCAGTTGGAGTCAAATGGGATCTCTGACTCCAGAGTCTGCATACTTAGTGAACATTTTGGGCTTCAGGATGTTCAAGCCTACTGAACAGGACACTATGACGTGAGATGCCATTGTTTTTACAGGTGACTCTGAGGCAAAGAAATGGAGGATCCTGAATTCACAAACCTACTTTGAGAGAATTCCCCAGTGTCTGAGAAGCACTGCTCAGGCTCTGTGCTCCTTCTGCAGTCAAGGCAGGCTACATATGACCCAAGACAGCAAAACTGGACCAGTGAGGAACACATTAGTCATGCCAAAGATACAAAACTTTTTTGTTTGTCCCCTCCATTTTTTGAGGCGATATTTCTTATCACTGAGGCTGACCTGGAGCTTGAATCCACTATGTAGCTGAGGATGACCTCTAATTCCTGAGCCTTCTGCCTCCCAAGTGCTGAGATTGTAGATAGTCACCACCAAGCCCAGAGTTCATATGCAAAACTTAAGATAATTGTTTTTACATTCCATCTCCCTCAAAAAAATGCATACTCATTGTGTAAAACCCAAATCTAAACAATACAAAAAACCCCCCAAAAACAAAACCAAAAAAACCAGGTGGAGCTGTGGGTGGAGCTGAGTGGTATGTGTTTACCTATATGCTCAGGGACCTGGTTCAATCTTCAGTAGGGGTAAAAAGTACATTTACTTTATATACAACATATCTGGTCTTTCTGTGTGACTTAGATGATTGATTATACACCAATTTAGGGATAGTACTCTTCATAGATAGTAGGAAATGACTGGCCTGGGAAGGCGTGTGATAACGTATCAGTGCTTTGTGTGGTGACTGGTATACTCATCTAACCATGACTGGCTTTGATTTCTGAGGCTTCCCATTCCTCAAACTGTCTTTAGGTCAGTACTGTATTGATTGGGCCTGATGTAAAGTACTCCCAGGCCAGTGTGGAGGCGTCTGCCTTCATTCAGTGCTCCCAGGCCAGTGTGGAGACGTCTGCCTGCATCCATTTCCACTGTAGCACTTTCCTGCCACACTCCTGTCATGAGCATTCCTGGATCTAGGCCTAAGCATCCCTTACTCACAGCCCTTGTTGCACACTGTCGATAGTTTTCTTTTGAACTGTTATTGTAGACTGTAAAGTGATGTAACAGCCCACTGTTTATCTGTACATCCTTTCTTCACATAGCTCAATGTAGTTATTGTCACTTTTTTGGTCCAGTTATCATCTAGCCATGCCTCAGGTGGTTCACCTTGAGTGGATAGTGCCTTATGGGTTTAAACAGCTCCAAGGCTTATATCAAAAGCTGTTTGATCTAATCACTCCCTAACTGATTCTCAGACTAGTGGTTTCAAGTGCAGGTTTTGTGACTTCTGCCTGGATTTGAATTCTGAATCTAGGGGTAAACTCCTTTTTTTTGAGCCTCCAGTTATTCATCTAGAATGATCCTAACAGCATTTTGCCCATTTTTTCCCAATGCTTTTTACCTGAATTATCACAAGTGGGAAATGTTTAGGAAAAGAAGGATAGAGATTTTTATATCTCAGATTAGTGTAACTGTTGTTACTGTCACAAATGGCTGGTTGGGGATTCTCTTGCTCTATCCAGAGAGAAACCACAGGCAGACAAAGGGGCAGGTCTCTAGCATCAAGGGCCCTGTGTTCCAGAGGCTTACAAGCAAGGTTTCTAAACCCAGAGGCTCATGGCTCTAAGCGTTAGGAGCCTACAGGCTTATCCACACTTTCAAAGCTGGAGGCTTATCATTCTAAGTGTTCAAGGCAGAGCTTTATTGCTCTGGGCTTTTAGCACTGACGCCCCATGGCTATACTTATAGCTTCAGAGCTTTGGGAGTCTCAGCTCTTTAACCCTTTCAAACTCTTAGACTGAGGCTTGTGGGCCTTGCAATCTCTTCTTGATTTATTATTGACAGCCCCATCTTCCAGTCTCAGCTTTTCCATGTCTTTCATAGGCTTAGCTTTTTGTAGATTCTCTCTTCAGTCATTCTCTGGAACTCTTCAGCTACTGCCCAGTGTTGTAGCTCAGAGCTTTGGGTATCAGGGTCCTTAGCTCTTGGGGGCTTTCTGGAACTCTTACTTGCCTTCTGGTATTATAGCGTGAGCTTTAAGTACCAGGTTCTTAGCTCTTCTGGCACTCTGTAACTCTTGGCTCCCTCCTTGCCACTGTTGCCACTGCTGTTGCCTCTGCTGGAGCTAGAAACCCTGGATGTTTGTCTGCCTGGCCTGCTCTCCCCACCGTACAGAGCACAAACTGACAAAGCAGCCACCCAAGAAACATTCTTATTGCGCCAAATGGTGCAACATCAAGTGGTAGACAGCAAAGAGGCCAACCTTTTATCTTCCCAGACTAACTAACCCTAAGGGAGTGGCAAACAACCCGCTTATACAAGTATAAGAGGGGTATGGCACACCTGTGCTTCGATTGTAAGTCCACCAGTCATAGCCTTGCATATTTATGGCTTCCATTTCCACCAACCACAATCTTCACTTAAGGGCCAGTCATAAACCTCATACAGGTACCTCCTTTCTGTCAACCACAGGCATTTTGCTGAGTTACTGAGTAGATACTTTTCCTCCTCTCCAACCTTGCTGAAGGCTCATATTACAAGGTACAGAGCAGCTGTGGTCAGGGTGATCAGGAAAATGGATGAAGAGAAGTTTTCCTGTGCTGGCACCTACTGGAGCAAGTGTGACTCAGCACAGCCTCCTGACCTGCGGCTGGTGACTTCAGCATCATCCGTGGTTGTAGTGGTTTTTATACATGGAGTATGGTTTCTTCAAAGTGTTCTTGTAGTGTTCAAAGCAGCCAGGATGCTATAATGACAGTCTGGCTGGTTGACAAAAGAGGAGGTTGCTCAGTTGAAAGATCCCACCCAAGACAACTGGGCACAGAGGATGGACTGACAGTGTTCAGTCAAACGGTCATAGAAGAGGAGGAACTCATTTTAGGAAGCCATTATTATCCTGATATTCAAATCAGAGATGGACATAACAAAAATGAAAACTAGAACTTGATTGCCTGGATGAATATAGATGAAAATATCCTTAAAGACTTACAAACTGAAGACAACAACACATTAATAAAAATCACGCACCACAATCAGGTTGGTTTCATTCTAAAACGTGAAGCTTATTCAATGTATATAAACTAATAAATGCAATACAGCCCACAAATAGAAAGACAAAAATCACATGACATATTAATAGATATAGAAAAAGGCCAACCAAATTCACCATCCTTTCATGATAAAGGCCCTGAAAAAACTAGTAGAAAAATTATACCTCGTCATAATAAAAGAAATATAATTAACAAATGGGCAAATGAACTGAGCACAAATTTTCAAAAGAAATACAAATGTCTAATAAATCTACGGAAAAACGTTCAGCATCTCTAGCCATCGAAACCACATTAAGAGTCCATTTTGCTTCAGTCAGAACAGCTATCAGAAAGAAAACAAAACAAAAACACCAACACTGGCAAGGATACGGTTGAGAAGGAACCCTGCTGCACTGTTGTGGGAATACAAATTAGTCCAGTTACTATGTAAACCATTACGGAAGCTCCTTAAAAACTTCAAGTAGAGTTGCCACACAGTCTAACTGTACTACTCCTGGGGAGTGGATCACAAGGAATCGAAGCCAGCACACAGCAGGACACCTGTTCACCCACGCTTATTGCAGCAATATTCACAAAAGCTAGATCATGGAACCAGCCTGGATGTCCATCGACGGGAGAATGGATAGAGAAATTATGACATAAGTACACAGAGGAGTATTGTTATTCAGTTATTAAGAAGAACAGAATCATGTAATTTGTAGGAAAATGGATGGAAGTAGAGATTGTCATGATAAGGGAAATAAGCCAGACTTAGAAAGACAAATGTCAGTTTTTTCATGTGTAATCTAGGCTTTAAAAAATACATGAAAGAGGAAAGGTGGAAGTTTGAGAGGAGAAGGAACCAGTTAGAGGCACGACAAGACTCGGGAGGACCCAGAAACTCCCACATTGAAGAAAGGCAGATGCAATTGTTAGCAAGCACCTGTAACTCTAGCGCAGATAGCAGAGACACATAGATCCCAGAGCTCACTGGCCAACCACTGTAGCCAGTTGGTGAGCACTGGGCTCAGTGAGACCCTGTCTCAAAAGATTAGGTGGTGAATGACTAAGGAAGACATTGATGTTGACCTTTGGCCTCCACACGAATGAGGACACATGTCGGTGCACCGTCTGCACTTGTACATGCATGCACATCCCCATACATGTGCACCGACATGCACATGTGTACTACATACACACTACATGCACACACACAGATCAAGTAATGAGAGGGTGAATATAATCAAAGTACATGATCCACATGTGTGGAAAAACAAAATTAGCATCTTAGCTCTGGAAATTGTTGTTGAATATGTCAATGCTGTTGTAATAAAATTCCTCTTCTAATCATTTGGTTATGAAATAAATAATTAAAAAATAATAATATGACTATAAATATGTGGACTTAAATCTGTGTCCTCAATTTTATTCCACTGTTTTTATGGCAGTACCATGCTGTTTTTATTGCTCTAGTCTGTAGTATAATTTGAGATCAAGGATGGTAATGCTTCCAGCAGTTTTTTCATTGTTTAGGATTATTTTGTCTATCCTGAGTCTTTTTGTGTTTCCTTATGAAATTTGAGGTTATCTTTTCAATTTCTGTGAAGAATTATGTTGAGATTTTAATGATAATTGCACTGAATTTGGAGATTGCTTTTGGTAGGATTGCCATTTTCACAATATTAATTCTACTGCTCCATGCTCAGGGGAGGTCTTTCCATCTTCTGGCATCTTCTTTATTTCCTTCTTCCATGTCTCAAAGTTTTTATTCCAAGATATTTTATGATGTTTGAGGCAATCATGAATGGGATCATTTCTCTGATCATTTTCTGGTATGTTGCAGCCAATTTCGAAAGAAATGCATCTTAGCTCAGAAAATTGTTATTGAATGTGTCAATGCTGTTGTAATGAAATGCTTCTTCTAAGTATGTGGTTATTAAATAAGTAATAAACTGAAAAAAATTACAAAAAAAATATTTCAAACAATATCTTAAGAAAAATTTAAAAATGAGAAACGATAAAGAACTGTTGTTAACATTAACTTTTCCCCCTCAGGTTAGCTTGGAACTTGCTATGTAGCCCAGGGTGACCTCGAACTCATAATTTTCCTTTCTCAGCTTCCTAAGTGCTGGATTGCAGGTGTGTACCACAATGCCAGACTGAACATTACATTTAAAAACACTTTATTTATTTATTTTTATTTTATTTCTCAGAGTGTTTTGCCTACATGTGTATAAGTGCACCATGTGTTATGCAGTGTCTTCGGAGGCCAGAAGAGGGCATCAGATCCCCTGAAACTGAAGTTATGGATGCTTATGGGCCACAATGTGGGTGCTGAAAACTGAACTTGGGTCCTTTGCAAGAGCAGCCAGTGCCCTTAAGTACTGAGCCATCTCTCCAGTCCCAACATTAACATTTTTGACATTACTTAACAATGCTTAATTCCTAGCTATCTACTCTTAAGGAGAGTTGGGTTCTTCTGTATGTCCCAGTACCACATGGAAAAGTTAAACACACACACACACACACACACACACACACACATACATTGTTGTGGGTGATGCAGCTTTGGTTGGAGAGGAATGATTGTTGGGGAGATCAAGGATGGAGTTTTAGAAACTGAAGATGAATCTGTTACAAAAAGTCATTTAACTCTGAGAAGTATTTGCCATGATCCTTACAAAAAGAAAAAAGAATAAATCAGATCAAATGAGTGATAAGGTACTGTTATGTAGCACTTTGTAGAGATATTTCTCTCTTTGCCACCAGACCTTATGCTGGTAATGATGAAACTGTGAAGTACTTGAAGTACTCAGGAATCAGGTGTCACCCTGTGGCTCTCAAAGCAAACACAGAGAACTTGAATAAAAAAATATAAATCAGTCAAAAAGTTTTTCAGAGAACCTAGGTGGCCCCTGCCCATATTAACCAGTCTTCTTTCCTAAAACAACATGTTTGAGACAATAAACTGAAGAGGCTCATGGTTTCAGAAGTGTAAGTCTGTGGTCAGTTGGCTCCATTGTTTGTGGTCTGTGGAGAGGCAGTTTATCATGGCAGAGAGTGTATGGAGAAGCAAAACTGCTTGCCGATCACAGTCCAAAAACAAAGAAAGAGAGGAAGGGGTGGGGGTCTCATACCACCATCCATGGTGTACCTCAGTGGCCTAACCTCCTTCCACTAGGCCCTACCTGTGAAGGTTTGCCACCAACTAACAGCACCATAGGCTGGTGAACAAGCTCTTAGCATAGGTGTCTGTTGTGATGTTTTAGATCTAGACCATAATATACCCCCTCTTCCAAATGGAGGGTTGCCAGAAGAGGGAATTTCTGAGAAGGCTGAAAAGGGAACACAGGTCCCTTCTTACATCTTTCATCTTATGAAGAAAATCTGGTGTGTTACTTTTTGGTTGCTCTGATGAAATGCCTGACCAAAGCAAGTTAAGGAATGAAGGGCTTATTTTGATAAGGGCCTGTTCTTTGTTTTGGTTTTTTTTTTTTTTTTTTTTGGTGTTTTTGAGACAGGGTCTCCCTGTACAGCTGTCCTGGAACACACTATGTAGACCAGGCTGGCCTTGATATCCGCCTGCCTCTACCTCCTGAGTGTTGGGAATAAAGGCATGTGTCACCATGCCCGCCTATAAGGACCTCTTTAACGCATTCAAAGGTTTCTTTTCCTCTTATTTAAGGGGTAGGCAGTATTTTAGAGTTAAAAAAAGGAAAATTGAAATTTAGAAACGAAAAAAGCTGAACATATGCCAAAACTAAGAGTAACAGTATTTTTAAATATTTTTTAAAAATCACATTAATTTTATCCCCTCACCCTCTCTGTAGGTCAGAAGACAATTTGCAGAAGTCAGTTCTCTCCTTCCATCATGTGGGTCCCAGGGGCTGAATTCCTCTTTTTAGGCTTGTTGCCAAGTACCTTTATCAACTGAGCCATCTCACTAACCCAAGCATAATAGTATTTTAAGTTATAATTGGAATCCAAAGTAAAAAGAGGAAAGAAATTATTGGGGGGTGGGGGTGGGGCACTGGAGATATGGCTCAGCAGTTACAGCTCTGGATGCTCTTGCAGAGGACCTGGGATTGGTTCACAGCACCCACCTGGCAGCTAACAACCATTCGTAACCCCAGTTCCAGGTGATCTGACATCTTCTTTTGGCCTCCACAGGCATCGTACACATGGGTGCACTCACATTCATGCAGGCAAAATGCTCATACACATCAAATACACATATACATAAAAAATGGGAAAAATGAGGCCAGCTTATATTTCAATGCAATTTAATGTAGAGAACTCTAAGCAGTAGAATGTTGTTTAAGTGAAGTTGTTGATAAAGTGATTTAAATTAAAAATTACTTGACAGGTCAAATAGGTAGCATTGAGCTCACTTCAAAATTTAGGTGTTAAAGTCATAGCCCCACCCCCTCAAGGTGATGGTATTGGAACATGGAGGCCTTCCTGAAGTGATTCTGTCATGAGGGTTCTGCCCTACAAAACAGAGCCCCGATATCAAGCAAAGCACCTTACAAATCAGCAGGAGCTTCTTGGCCTTTTCCATTATTTGAGGACACAGTAACACCTCTAATAAACCAGAAATTTTGGCCTTCACTAGACAGTGAATCTGCTGGCAACTTATTCTATTCCACTCTCCAGAATTATGAACAATATATTTCGATTGTTTATAAACTTACCCAATGGTGTTTCATTGTAGCAACCTGAATTGACTTCAACTGAGCATTGGTCCTGAGAAGTACATATGTCTTTCTATAAATAATTAAAAATGGGGACTTGTCTTTGGAAATGGGTAATGAGTACAGGTTGGACAAGTTTGGAGGTACATGGTAGAAAAAACCTATACTCAATGGAATAGCATTAAGGGCGACTCATGTGTGGTATTATAAAGAAAGGAGGAACACTGAGAGAAAACCCTAGACTTCTGAGAGAAATGTCTAAATGGTCATGAACAGAAAGTTGATAGAAAGAACTAAAGGGAAGCACCTAGGTTTCAAAGTATGCTTCTAAGAGTTATGGTACCCAGGCAGAGATCTCCAACTAAGGCAGTGCTCAGTGGCGCCATGGCAGCAGGATCATTATAAGACCCTACTACTATACAGGTGTAGCTTAAGAGAGCCACAGACTCAAGATGGCCCCTTACAAGAAAGTCATGGGGGGTGGGGTGGGTTGCCTGGAGTCTTGAGGACTGAATCCCTGCTCAGCAGAGCTGTAGGGCGTGTGTGTGTGTGTGTGTGTGTGTGTGTGTGTGCATATGTGTGTGTGTGCGCGTGTGTATCTAACTCCAGCTTCTTATATCTAGAAGGCGAGACTTTCATCTCAGTTGGACTGGAAGGCAAGAATGTTTTCCTTAAAATTTAAGATGTAATATTCTTCGCCCTGCTGAATTTCAGATTTACATGGCCAAGGTTATTCATCACCTCCACCCTCCTTTTTTGGAATGGAAATGTTTATTCTTTCCTTGTTTTGCCATTGTGTTTGAGAATCAAACACATGTATGCCTGATTACACAGGTTCCCAGCTGGAGAATTTGGCTCAGGAGTCACCCAAACCTCATTTAGAGGATATTTAGATGAGTCTTTGGACTTAGTTTTATAGTTGATGCTGGAATGAGTTGGGACTTTGGGACTACTGAGATAAAATAAATGTGCATGTGATGACATGAATTTGGGGGCCCTGAAGTGAAATGTAATGTGATGGCCTCACTGCTTGCAACCCTCCCAAGTCAAATGTTGAATGACAAGCCCTCCCAAGGTAGTAGTGTCAGGAGGAGGGGCTATGGGAGGTGATTAGGTCAAGAAGGCAGACCTGGTAGATGGGATTAGTGCCCCTATAAGAGAGGCCCAGGGGAACTCATTTGTATCTTTACAGTACATGATAACAGTGAGAAGACACACTCGATGAACTAGAAAGCATTCTTACTAGACACTGAATCCACCAATGCCTTGATTTTAAACCTTTCAGCCTCAAGAACAGTGAGGTTCTTTGTTGTTACTTTTTATGTTATATAAAACTGTGTATAAGTATATATGTAATATATAAATTTGTGTTATTGATGTTATATCAATATGTTTCTTATCCTCTCTCTTTAGGTTTTTGAGACAGGGACTCACTATGTAGCAATGAGGCAGACCTTGAATGGTCTTGCCTTACAGCATCCTGAATGGACTAAGACAGGAAGGATGCTGGTCCAGCTGGGAACCTACTGAATTCTTGGTTTCATTGCTTGAGACACCGACAGAAGTCATTCTGGGAGTTTTTGTGCAAATTTAAAGAAGCAATATTTTGAGAGATTTAATCTGGTAATGATTCTCTGTAAACTTATATAAGACTCTCTCCCTCCCCAACCTCTGCTGCCTCATCCCCTTGTGGCACTGGAGTAGAAATTTCTAGAACATACATTTGTCTGCCATGTGTTTTCTCATTGGTAAATAATAACAAGTTTAAGTCAGGTGCTGGCTATTGCTTGTAGCTCATGCTACAAGATAATGGTGCTTTTGAGAAACTTTTGAAACTTTTAGAATGACTTTAGGGTCTGAGGAGAGAGACCCTCTTGAAGGCAGAATTTGAATGGTTTATGGGTATATGTAATATTCTTCTTTCAGGCCCTCTGGTTACAGTCTTATGGAAGGGAGTCAGTTTTCTACCATATTGGCTTTACAGCGCAGTTACCTATACCTATACCTGAGTTCAGGGATGAAGCAGACTCTTCTGATTGCACTTCACTTTAAAGTTTTCAGAAATCATCAGCTATATCTCATTTTAACCACTAGTAAGGTGAGGATTATGGACTGCCATTTTACCCCATACCAAATGGAGTATTGCCCTGTCCATGAAATACCTGACACTTTTTGATTAAGGCAGGATCCTTTAAGATCTGACAAACACCCAGGAACACATTCCAAGGCTGGTTTGAGGTTTCTTACATATTTATGAGCAGGTCTGCCTCAAGAGGTCACTGAAGAAAGACCAGCTCTACTCAAAGTCATTACTCTTTTGAAATTTCTTCTGAGCTTATATGCTAAAGCATGACTTTTGTATGCAAAAGTCACCTCTACATATCCATAGAGGTTTGGTTCCAGGATTCTCTGAGGATATCAAAATCTATATATTCACACTCAAGTCTTTTAGATGAAATGGTGTCAGTGCATATACATTATACACATCTTTCTATATACTATAAATCATCTCTAGATTACATATAATACCCACTGAAATCTAAATGCTAGTAGTTCTTACTTAAGGAATAATGACAAGAAAATATTAACTGTACATATTCAAGACAGACACAATTTTTTTGTGCATTTTCAAACCAAGGTTGCTGAGTCTGTTGATGAACTCATAGATATAGAGGGCCAATTGTTCTTCTAGAGGGCATATTAATACAATATTCAATTACACTGATATAGAGACCACTCTGCTAGTTTGCTAGAGATGCCATAACAAAATATCAGAAGCATGGTGGCTCCTCCCAGTGTTGAGGCTGAACGTCCAAGATGGGGGTCTGAGCTTTGGCTTCTCCCAAGGCCTCTCTTCTTGGCTTACTGATGGCTGCTCTTCTGTTGGTCCTCATCTTGCCTTTTCTCTGTTGCTGTCCATCTTCACTGTCTCTTTTGCATATCCGCATTGCCTCCTCTTCTAACACTGATCGTGTTGGTTAGGGCTCACCTGGGTGCCTCAGTGTAACGTAACCAACTCTCTAAGGCTTTGTCCACAAACAGTCACATTTTGAGGTACTGCAGATTAGGACTTCAACACATGAATTTCGGGGGTGTCCACTTTAGTGCACCACAGTTGCCTGTTTCCTTTTGTTCACAGTATGAAGAATCAGACTAGTGTTTGGAGCAAAAAAGAAACCAGACCCCGTTCGACCTCAGTCTGAGGAGGAAAATGCTCCCTGCAGAGGGTTGGGGGTTTGACTCCCTCTTCTCGTAGGACAAGTGGCAAAAACCAGATAAAGTTGCTCCATCTTGGCAGAGCCCTTTTATCCCCGTTCTTTAAAGGAGAGGCAGCAGGCTAAATCAGACAGCCAGTTCCTCTGTGTCAGGAAGCTGTTTAATTTAACACCCTGCTTTGTAGTCTGCACAGGTCTCAGGTGTAGCAGAGCTCAGCATTGCCTGGGGCACCGTCTAACATTGAGCATCTGCCTTTGGCAACTTGCACTTTGTTGGCAGTAGAGCTGTCTATCGGTAGCTCTCAAAGCTAAGAGAAGCACATATATCTTAATTACAGTGGAGAACATAGGATGAGCACATAGACTGGGACAGGAGATCCCAAATGATACACTTTTGGGGAAAATATGTGTGTAATCTGTCTTGATGACCTTGAGTACTTCCTCTTTGAGAACAAAACCAAGAATAATTGTACATATTTCTTTTTAAAATTATTCTCCGGGCCTCATCACCCCCTGCCTTTCATATATTTTGTTTGACAACTAAAAGCCAGGGGGTTTTATTAAAATTCTTGGGCTTTCTGTTTAATTGCTGGCTGGGGTGTGATTTTAGTAAAAGGGGCACGATGCTTGTCCTGGATGTTCATGTGGTGTCATTAACATTACTTCCAGGGTCTAAGTCTATCTAGCAGCAGGGGAAAGTGATACTTAATTGGATTTTTGCAATCTTAGAAGCGACAATTGCTCTTTTCTTTAGAAGCTACATATTGAGTTCAGAGTTGAACCAGTTCAACCCCAGCACTGCATCTACCTATTAACTTCACAGGCAGTTAAACAGAGGAATATAAAACCACATGACTAACTGAACTCATAGAAGCTGAAAGCCAGATAAGGCAATCTTGAAATCCTTTATTCCAGCAGGTTTCGGGTGCTAAATAAATTTTCAATGATAAATAGTAATGCGAAACCTCCCTTTGTCCACAATCCTCTCAATGCTGTGTGTGTGAAAGCTCATATTGGTTGATTGGAAAGAATCTTCAGAAGGAGATTGTGGAAGGCTTTCATAGAATTATCCAAAGGAGCTTGAGAGCATAGCTCCCAGGAGAGGCAGAGAAGAGAAAATAAACAGCATCCCTGACCATTACTGATGCCTGTGGGCCATGGAGACCCCCAAGCCTGGTAACCATGAGAACCATCTGAAGGCTTTTAACTAATATATGTGCCTGGCCCCACCATAGACCAAATCAGACTCTCTCAGGAATTAGACATTCGCATTTGTCAGAAGTTCCCTTGGTGTTTCTCCACTGTAGTCTGTGTTTTCGAGAGATTTTTTTTTGCTGTGGAGAAATGAAAATGGTTTCGCTAAGGGTTAGTGACATCTACAAGGAGCTTGGGCCTTTGAAAGTACACGTATTGGAGATTTGCCAAGGTGAGCACCAAACGACCCTGGAAGCCCAGCTGAATGAATTTTTATGGCATTGTGGGTTTGAAACTCTTTTATCCTTGATTCAACATACACATTTGAACTTTTTCCTACTGAATTAGTATTAACAAAAATTAAAGATTTTATGATCAATGAACAGTGAATTTGTGTCATTATGTGATCCATGAACATGAATCTCTGTCTAAAAAGACTTCATTTTCTTAAGATTTGTGTGTGTGTGTGTGTGTGTGTACGTGAGTATAAGCTCCTGAGGAAGCCAGAGGCATTGGAACCAGGAGCTAGAGTTATAGGCAGTTCTGAGCCAACAAATGGGGTTGCTGGGAATTGAAGTCAGGTGTTCTGCCAGAGTAGTATGTGCTCCTGACTGCTGAGCCATCTCTCTAGCCCTAAATAGACTTCTTGAAAGAGACTGTGGGTGACCTCCCCACTGACATTTTCCTCACTGGTTATTATAGGCTTGAACTGAGATACATGGACTATGTGTCACTTGGAAGGTTGTCATTTTTGTAGAGGACTCAGAAAGGCTCTAAGTATAACCTGCACATAGAGGACTCCACCTGCTGCTACTAGGATCTTTTCATCATGCTAGTGTGGTCCAGGATCTGTAAACAAGTCATAAGAGCTAGAAGTTCAGTCCAACCATTAGAGACCTGAGAAAGACAGGGCCGGGGGTTGGGGCACAGAATGTGACTTTGGAAGTAGAATAGCAGCGTGTTTAGGGGATTTGTTAGAGTTGCCCTGTTAAAGATAACAATGTGCTACCCTCTTGTAATAATAAAATCATGCCTGGAGTGAGGGAAGTACAATTTTTCCATTTGTGGATTTGATTATCTAGTAAGATTGAGAGAAGGGAGGGACGTAGGGTGACTTGGTTCTACGAAGAAACATAAAGGGACAAGAGAAAGTGCTTTCTATATATATTTACTTTACAAAATGGCATTAGATGGATGAACAACTGTGAGTTCTCAAATGATTGAGTCACTCCCTGTCATGAATTTAACAAAAGCAGTTAAAATAGCACATAGAGCCAGGCATGATGGCTCTCATCTTTAATCCTAGCATGCAGGAGGCAGAGGCAGGTGGATCTCTGGGAGGATGAGGCCAGCCTGCCCTATGTAGTGAGTTCCAGGCCAGCTGGGGTACAAGGAGCCCCTGTCTCAAAAAAAAAAAAATCACAAAACACTGTGAAGAGATGGCTTGGCAGTTAAATTAAAAGCACTTGCTGTTCTATCATCAGGACCAGAGTTTAGATCCCAATACTCATGTTAGGGGGCACATAACAGCAGATCCGACCCAAGATAACCTTCAAGTTGCAGAGAAGTAGGTCTTTTGTGGGTTTTCCTTTCTTTCCATCTCTCTCTCCTTCCTCCTCCTCCATTCCTATCTATTCACCTACCTCTTTAGGTACCAGTGGGGTACCTAAGGGGTTAAATAAACCAGGAAACAAATGAAAACAAGACAAAACTTAAAAGGAAAATGTTTACGAGTGTGTATTAAAATCCTACAACGGAGAGCACACAGATTCCCTTTCTTAGACACACTTCTGAAATGGACAGAGGCACACAGGAGAGGTGTGGCCTCAAGGGGTTTTCCATTAGCAACCAACTTCTTGTTTGTCAACCAGATTTCTTTATTTATTTTAAATGAATTAGTTCCTTGGAAATGGAGTCAGAGGGCTAAGCAATTTTCTTTTTGGAGAGTGGCAGCAAAGGAGGGCTGGGATGCATTAATCATAAATGAATCAATTAATTACAGCTCTCCTTCCCCCCTGGGGTCAGTGCTGGCAACAGTGGGCCCCAAGTTATTTAGGGAATTAGACACCGAAGATGCCCTTTATAGAGCCAATTATGTGGAAAGAAATTCCTCCCTCGGATGACAACATACTATCCTCCTGGAATGTGTGGGGCAGGGTCTCTTTGTCTCAGGTTAGTCTATACACAGTTTTCATGATAATTAAAACCTGAAAACTATTTGTGGAAAAGCAAAGGATCTTTTACTCTGTTTCTTTGGTGGGCACAGCACTGCATGCTTAGAAAAGGTGTGTGTATGGGTGGCGGGGGGCAGGTGGGAGGATTGTTCTGCTGAGTGATGTGTCCGTATTTGAGTGGGTTTCAAAGAGGTGTGCCAGAAGTTCCCTGAGAAGCCTGGATGGTAGGCAAGGGGTCTAAATCCCTCCTTGGAGAGAGAGCACCCCAGGAGAACATGGGAGCTGGAAATCTAACAAGTGCTCTGTTGTAAGATGTGGCTTCTGCTGTGCAAGGTAACAGGCAGTGATGGTACCTGGTGGCAGTCGGTGTCTGAGGAGGGCCACGGAGGCAGCACGTCAGGACAGTAGGACTTTCCTCTTTCCTCAGAGCACAGGGTCTCCCAGCACTGGTCTTCAGTATCCACTGTCCTCAGCCTCACCTGAGACCTGACTTCTGAGGGGAAAAGGGAAAAGGTCTGGATGCTCATTGCAACCTGGTTGATACCAGTGAAGGACTGGAACTATCCAACATCCCTCCAGAAAGGGAGTGAATAGAGGGTCCCATGGAGCTTCTCAGTAAGGATACTGTACTGCAGTTAAAAAAGTCACATGGAGCTCAGGTCCCTGATGTGAAGACTCTTCTAGCAATCCTGTGAAAGGAAAAGGAAAGTCATAGACTGCTGCGTGGTATAATGTATTGATATAAAACAGCCACAAAATGGAGTGTTTCCATGTGTGCACAAATATATTTAGCTGTACTGTGTGAAACTGCCTTTTTAAAGGTCAAAACCGGTTGGTTATTGACAACTTCATGTAGTTGGACTTGGGGCTTCTCAACTGCAACACTACTGGCATTTTGGGCCAGATAACTCTGTTTGGGTACAGGCGTGTGGTTTCCTGAAATCTTAGGGTGTGTAACAGCAATTTTGGCTTCAGCACGGTAGGTACTAGCATCATTTCCAAGACACAACATCCAAAATTGTCTTTTGGTGTTGCCAAATGTACCCTGAGGGACAAAATCTCTCAGCTTAAAAGCTACCTGTGTAGCTTGGTGTATATCAATACAAATGATACAATAAAATATGCCAAATCTATTTGCTGTTGTTCATTACTTTTGAGGAGACTGAAAATGAGAAGTTGTATCTTTAGCTTATCTGTATTGTTTTAAATTATTTCACGATGAGTACGCATTCCTGTGTTACCTGCATAATAAAAAGAAAATAAAAGTGGGAATGTGTTTAAGAGGGAGGAGCCCTTGTAGTCTCATAGAAAATGTTACACAAGTTTCTTCAGATTGCTTATGGCCCTTTGTATTGGATTTGAGTTTTGGTAAAACCATTGGTGGACTTTTGGGAGGGGGAGTTGAGACAGGGTCTCCTTGTAGCCTCAGCTGGCCTGGAATTCTCTTTGTGGGCCAGACTGGTCTTAAACTCACAGAGATCCTCCTGCCTCTGCCTCCTGAGTACTGAGATTAAAAACATACGTCCTACTCCTGCCTGGCCTACTGATGAACTTTTACCTAGATGCCTTTCTTTCCCTGGGGTGATGTTCTAGTCTGCTTTCAATTGCTGTGACAAAACATTCTCACCAATACCAACTTGGGGAGGAAAGAGTTTATTTGGCTCACATCTCCTGGGTCACAGTTCATCACTGAGGGAACCCCAAGGTTGGAACTCATGGTAGGAACCTGGAGGCAGGAGCTGAAGCACAGACATGGAGGGACACTGCTTACTGGCTTACTCCCCCCGGCCTGTGTTCAGTCTGCTTTCTTATATAATACAGGACAACTAGCCTAGGGAGTGGCACCACTCACAATGGGCTGGGCCCTCCATTATCACTCAACAATCAAGAAAATGCCTCACAGACATGGCCATCCCAATGGAGACAGTTCCTCAACTGAGGTTCCCTCTAACTAGGTGTGTCGAGTTGACAACTAAAGCTATCCAGCACAGGTGAGGAGATGGTGTTTGAGACCTGCCTTGCTTTAGGGAGCCATGAAGGCTGGAGTGGGCTCTATAGCACTGGGAAAGAGACATAAGAAAAGCTACCAGTATGTGCCCAAGTCCCACATGCCAGAGAGTAGATAAAATGGAGATGCCAATCCACTGGATTGGAGTGAGGATCAAAATTGAGGTGGGAATGGAACCTGGGATGTGGAGGGGAAGGAACAGAATGGAACCAGATTGGAAACTGTGTATGGTGCGCTCAAGGGTAGGTTTGTGTGTGTGTGTGTGTGTGTGTGTGTGTGTGTGTCTGTCCAAAAACAGGTACTTGCTGAGTGGGGCCATGCTTCACTGAGCTGGCTGGGCAGCAGAACCTCCAGGGGGAAATGAGGAGAAATACATTCCCAGACTCACTGAGTAAAGAACTGAGAAACCCATGATTCTTATTGAGACTACTTTGGGAAACCATTCTGAGGCCAGTTGGTGGGTATGACAGTTCAAGTGGAAAAGCTGGGGGAATAATACATAGATGATGCTGTTTCCCAGAGGCTCCATGTTCTGTTCTCTCCACTCCCCAGGTGATCACATAGTCTAGTATGGTAGTGATAATGGTTTAAGTGGAATACTGGATTGGCAGGGAAATGAGGAGGAGCTTTATAAATTTCATCCTTAAATGTCTTAGAAATGGACTAAATTATATTACCAAGTCATAATGAGCCGCAGCTCTTGTTCTGAATTGGTGTTTAACAATATTTAAAGAAAAGAGACACACCATTGCCTCATCTTATAGCTGCTTACTGAGTACGTTTGACCATGAACAAAGTTAAGAGAAAGTCAGCCATAAATGAGAGAATCTCAAATCAGAAGAGAAAAGGGGTTCACTGAGGGGACAGACATCTAAACAGTGCCTGGTACATGGGCAGGATCCCATCAGAGTTGGGAAGGAGGTTGAGGGCTTGTTCTGTGGACTCAGTGACCCACAGTGAATCACTGGTGGAACTTCTCAAAGAATGGGGTATGGGGAGTGGGGTGTTGGGGAGAGGGGTATAAATTTTGAGTGTTGTTAGCTTATTTATTTATTATTTTTATTTTATGTGTATGAGTGTTATGCCTGTATGTAAGTAAATGCACATGTGTCATGCAATGCCCACAGAGGACAGAAGAGGCTGTCAGAGCCCTTGGAACTGGAGTTACAGACAGATGTTAGCTGCCATGTGGGTGCTGGTATTCAAACCCTGGTCTTCTGCAAGAACAACCAGTGTTCTTAACTGCTGAGCCATCTCTCCAGCCCCATTAATTATAAACTTTCTAACACTTCATCCCAAAATATTTCTTTGTACTACTCCTAAGAGTAAGGATTATATTTTTGTGTTTATCTTTAGGAAGCAAACAGTAGTTTTGCAATATTTTTAAAGTGTAGCTTAGACTCAGAGTGTGGTGGCACACACTTAATCCCAGATCTTGGGAGGCAGGTGGATTTCTTTCTGTTGAGATTGAGGCCAGTCTGGTCTACATAGAGAGTTCCAGGCCATCTGGGGCTACAGGGAAACCCTGTCTTAAAAAATCCCAACCCACACCAAACACCCTCCCCCCCAAAACCCCACCAAAACTAAACCAAACCAAACCAAAACTATAACTTAGACTCAAATGTTACACTGAGGTTTCAAAATGAAATCTGTAAGGACCCTAGAGCTACTGTTGCTGCGTTCCCTGCCTCCAGCACCCTCATTTCTTTCCCTTCACCTCCTCCATTTTCCTGAACTAGGTTCCAGGCTACATTGAATCTGGTTGTTATTTCTCATTAATTTTTCAGAAGCTTTGCTGTGCTCTTTGAAGAGTCCAGCTTGATTATCCTATAGATTTTGGATTTGATCATTTCCTCATGGAACATTTAACTTGTTCCTCTGGCTCCTTTTCTTTTCCAAAAACGAGAAGTTAAGCCTGAAGGCTTGACTGATTGATGCAGATTAAAGACTTTTGATGAGAATATTAACTAGAAGCATTTTTAAGTGTGCCACTTTAGACCTTCTACATTTTTTTAAGTTCTGAAGGGAAATATGAAAGTATGCACTGCCTAGAAACAAAGAGATAGTTTATGGTATCAGTTTTATTTTAGTACAGAAAATTACAGACTGGAAGCCAGCATCTCTTGTCACAGTTGGGTTAGAAAGCAAGATGGTGGTGGAACACCACAAGATGTCAGTTCAGATTCCAGTTTATTCCACCAGAATTCTAGACAGCATAGCTGAATTTGGACTGGGTCATGGAGGAAAGAAGTTTCAAAATGGATGGAAATCACAAGAAGAGTTAATAAGGTAGCCCCCTGGAGTTCTCAAGACAAAGAGGGAAGGATCACACAAAAAATTGAAAATGTATGTATCAGTAACTTAGAGAAGCCAATGCTAGGGGATTTGATAATTGTGCAAACCATCCTTCACAGTGGGTTTTAAATAACTTGAGAGACATAGTGTCACATGAAGATGAAAGTGTGTCAACAGTATTTAAAAAATTATTTATTTATTTGTGTGTATGTGTGTGTGTGCACATGCGCCACATGCTCAGGCATTTGTGGAATACCTGGCTTGCTATGTGGGTACTGATATCTGAACTCTGATTTTCATGATTATGCAAGTGCTCTGAAACTGGAAACATTCCTGCCACCCCCAGCAGTAGTATTTGAGCTTAGCTGTACTGGGACAGCTGGGTTAGGAGCTAGGAAATGGAGCTCTCTCTACAATATTCTCCCTGAATTGACCTGACAAATTCTGTGATGGTTAATTTGATGTGTCACTTGACAGGTGACAGATATTTGGTCAAGCACTATTTTGGGTGTGTCTGGAGGGTGATTTGTATGAGGTTACCATTTAATTTGGTAGACTGAGGGAAGCAGATGGTCATCTCTAATGTGGGTGTCCCTCAACCTGTCTGTGGAAAGACTGACCAGAACAAAAAGGCTGACCTTCTCATGAGTAAGAGGAGTGCTTGTCTGACTGCCCCGAGCTGGTGCAGCAGACTTTCCCTGTCTCCACACTGAAATGGAAACATTCATCCTTCTCAGGTGTTCGGTCTGCTGGATTTGAGATTAAAACTATGCTGTTGAAGTTTTTTGGCCTCCCATCTTGCTGACTGCAGAGTTCAAGTCTTCTCAGCTTCGGATGTGGAGAAAGGGAATGCTCATTCACTGCTGGTGGGATTGCAAACTCATGCACCCTCTATGGAAAAGACCATGAAGAATGCTTAAAAAACTAACAATGAACCTACCATATGACCCAGTTATACCATTCCTTGGCATATACCAAAGGACTCATCCTATTGAAGAGACATTTGTACAACCATGTTTGTTGCTGCTCTTTTCACAATACATAAGAGATGGAAGCAACCTAAGTGTCCCTCAACTGAGGCGTGGTTAACAAAAATGTAGCATATTTACACAATGGAGTTCTATTCAGTAGTAAAGAAAGATGAAATAATGAAATTTGCAGGTAAATGGATGGATCTAGAAACTGTTATGCTAAGTGAAGTAACGGACTCAGAAAAACAAACAATGTATTTCCTCCCTCATATGTGGCTCCTAGCACCAAATCCTTTTAAATTCCAGGTCCTTTTAATAAGATGATGCTATACAGCAGTCCCTTCTGCATGAAATAACTACCATCATGACTTCGGCTGAGCCTGATCGCTAAACATAGTCACAATTGGGCTTGTTGACAGTTGTGCTCATTCATTAAAGGAGTGCCAAGCAGGGTCACTGGACCATCACCTGAGTATTCAGCCACTCTTCCCAGCCCACTAGTCCAGCCTTGGAAGACAAAAGAAAAATGAGGAAGAACCCAATAGAGGGATGCTTTTGGAAGCCCTTGTCAAGAAACTCCAATGGACTCATATGTGCATTTGAAAATTGCCCTGTTCTGACTTTTTTCTAGTTCCCTGTCTAGAACTTGTAATGTTAATTACTCTTGCCTTTACTTCTCCTTCACATCTCCTATTCATGATTCAAGGATTTTCTTATCCCCTTAGAGACAAGAGTTATGCAATTTGGTAGTCTTTTAGATAGACCCACTGAAGGGGTACTTCAGTTGCCTCAACCTGCGTCCCTGTTCAGCATGGAAGGAGCCAGAGTGATTTGCGTCCCTATTCCCTGTTGGCAATTTGGGTAATCTCTTTAGAGGATAGTGTGATAAGAATAGGAGATAGGAATTGGCTAGGCAGTTAGGGTAAAAAGACCCCAAAGAAAAGTAGCCAGTTTCTTGGCTAAAAGTCAAAATGTCCTTGAGCCTGTTAGCAACATACTCTGTTCCAAAGGCCAAAAATGTCAAAAGTATTTGGGAGTTCTTATCTAATCCTTAAAAGATTTTAAGGTTACCTCTTCAGAGGGGGGAGTATTGGAGGGGAAGGAGTGGGCATGGGTTTGATCAAAACATCTTATATGCATGTATGAAATTCTCAATAAATTTTTTGTAAGAATTAAAAAAAATAAATTTGATGCATGCATGATGCATAAATTGAACTATATTTATTTTTAAAAGAGAGAAAAAAAGAATTCTCAGCCTCCACAGATGAATTCCTACAATCTTTCTATTTTTGCCCCCCTCTGCCTCTCTCCCTCTTGTCTTCCCCTGTAATACAGCTTCCTACTAGTTGCTGGAGCAGCTGCAGAGTTTTGCCTTCTTGATTTCCGCATGGTAAGAAGGAGGTAGAATGGGAATAGTGACATTTGTTTCTCTTATACACATCAGATAAGTTATCCTCAGCCTCTGGGTAACAGTGGATGAGAGGGAACCTTGGAAAACAAGTTCCCTTAAAAGCATATTCCGGAGTATGGAATGCAGCAGGGCCTAGAGAGCAGTGGAGAAGAGCTCCATTTATCGCATAGGCATACAAATGTTAGTACCCATGTGCTGTGACATCTTCTTTAAAAACTGAACTTTTGCGATTTTCATACAATATACTTTGATGGTATTTAGATCCCCTCCACTACCTGCACCTCCCCTTATTGCCGCCCCCCGCCCTTAATGTAATGTGTGTGTGTGTGTGTGCATAGAGTCTAATTTGTGTCTCAAATGTCCTTCAGTGTGGGTCCATCCTACCAAGAGTCCCATCCTTGAAAGAGCCTGTCTCTCCCCTTCCCAGCAGCTATTCGTTGCTTAGACTGGGTTGGGGTTTATTGCCCACCTGCCCAGGTCTATGCTGGGGTTTTGTGTGGATTGAGCTTGCACGGGACTTGTGCATGCTGTCACTATTGCTATGAGTTCATGTGTGCTTGCATTTTTGTGATAGACTGAGTGAAAAAAAATCAGATGGCTAATGGTTTTATGTAAAGGAACCATAACATATTTGGATGTTTCCCTGCTGGGAGCTTTGATGCTTACCTTTAACTGTTAGGTTGATACAACATAAACCCACTTTGGGAGAGAGCCTCAATGAGGGATTGCCTACAATAGGTTGGCCCATGGGAATGCCTGTGGGGATTGTTTTAATGAAATTAATTGATAGAGAAGACCCAGCCCACTGTGGGCAGCACCATTCCCTTGGCATGTGTCCTGGACTCTGTAAGAGTGAAGAAGTCAGCTGAGCATATATAAGCAAAGGAGTAAGTATGTGCACTCACTCCTCTCTGCTTTTGACTGTGGCTGTGATGCGAGTAGCTGCCTGAGTACCTGCCCTGACTTCCCTGCTACGATGGACTGTAACTTGGAAGTATAAGATGAAATAAACTCCTTTTTCCCTTAAGTTTTTTTTTTTTTTTAAATCAAGATACTTTACCACAGGAACAGAAATGAAATAAAACATAAACATTAACTTGATGGCCAGGAATTACTGCTAAGAGCATTAGTTTATAGATGGAGTATTTTTTAATGCAGATGATAGCAACAACAACAACAAAAGTAACCATATTTTTAAATTTAGATTTAAGCAATTAAATCTAGGGCAGTGTTAAAAGTTTTCAGATGGCCTTTTAAAAATTTATTTTTGTTTTTATGTGTATGAGTGTTATGCCTGCATGTATGTAAGTGCACCTGTGCTGTGCAATGCCCAAGGAGGACAGAAAAGGGTGTTGGATCTAGATCCCCTGGTACTGGAGTTACAGATGGTTGTTAACTGCCCTGTGGGTGCTGGGATTCGAACTCAGAACAGCCAGTGGTTTTAACCACTGAACCATTTCTCCAGCCCCTCAGATGGCCTTTTAATGAGAGCAGTTCTCTATGCTTCTTGACCTTTACTTATGCTAACCTTCTTAATTGAATTGCAGTTACAATCTGACTCATCCTGACTTGACTTTGTCCAAATAGTGTAGGTGTTGTCAAACACCTATGAAAAACTATGATTAACATAATTATTTGGATAATCGAATAGCTGTGTTTTCATGAGGTGCAAAGCTCCAAGTCTGTTTTCAGGGATGTGTGTTCAGCAGTCTCTTCTTCACTTAAGTTGTTCATGATTTAATTTACAGTTGCTCTAAAAGTTAGGACTGAGAGTTGACCATATTTCCCTACCCAGAGGGATTTTCTAATGCTCTCTTTGGTGGTGGGACTGGGTTAAGGAACTCTGGCCATACTATCTGTAACATTCCTGATTGTATACTAATGCAACATAATTAAGGGGTGAACCTTTAGCTTACCTTTCCTGGGTCTTTCTCATGAAAGTTCTAGAAACTGAAGAGTCAAGCAACAGCTTCTTTCTGAGCAAAATATGGTTCCAGAGTTGGTAGAATATATCTCTATTCCATAATCCTTCAGTTTAGCACCTTGATTTATTGTTGAACGGGCATATGGCTAGAAACTGAGTCTCTCAGCTTCAAATGACAGTCTAGCGGGGGAGACAGACATTTAAGCTAAAAAGTCAAGTAGAGTATGCACATGTAGAGAAACAGGAGAGATTATTCTGTCTGAATGAGGGTGAGTTGTTATAGAGAAGACTACTTTGCAGACATTTGGAGGATAATGTGGAGTTTTATAGAGGCCATGTGTGACAGGTAGTCTAGCCAGTGCATAAAGATGTGCAAAAACAGTTATAAAACAGGAAGGTGTGCTGCTGCATTCTGACTGGCTGCAGCCTTTCTTAAGGCTGAAGTTTCCATGTGTAATGTGGCTAGAAAGGGGAGTGGAAGGCACTGTTAAGAACTCTCAGGGGTGGAGATGCTTGAAGACAAAACTCTTCCTTTCATTACTTTTCAAAGAGGCCTGCTCCACCAATGGCTTCTGTTTCTTTGGAAACTTCATTTTCATCCTCATGATTCTGGTGAAGGATCCAGACTGACCTACCTATGAAGAACTTGGCTTTGAGGTATGAAGATCTGCTTGCTTTTGGCTTTATATTTGATGGATGACTTTTGTATTTCTAGAAGGGGTAGTAAAAAGTTACAGTGAACGCAACTAACCATTTGTCCTCCAATTTGGGGGCAGGATGGGTCCTGGTTAAGTTAATAACTAACTGAAGGAAATCCTTACAGTGCTTAAAGACACAAGAGGAAAAGGAAACACAAAATAAACTTACTATAAGAATTAGAAGAGAAATTTAGACCACATTTGTTTGATGGTTTTATTAATATGTAGAAGAAGCTTTAGGAAGAGGGTTATTGACATGAAGACATTGCAGGTAGAAAGGATCAAGTCCAGCAGAGAAAATGGAATGCATAAGGTACAGCAGTGGTTTTGAAATGCTCAAGAAGGTGGTGAAAGTGCTTCTGGTTGAAAACAGGTAGGGCCCCTCTCTGCGTAACACTTTCTCCTTGGCCCGAACAGTGGATCCTAACTCCTTAGGAACTTCTCTAGCACTTGCGCTGCTGTTTCTTTGGAACATTGCAAACCACTGAGGTAGAGGCTAGAACTGAGGAGGCTCTCCCAGAATACAGATTGAAAGTGGTGAGGGAAGAGGGAGGACAAAGACTGTTGACGAGTCCCACAAAGACCTAGCCTGTGAATGACACATTTCGACAGAGAGTAATGAATGGTTAATTAGGGTAGAATTAATTTGGGATGCAAATTGTAATAAACTCCTTATTTAAGAAAACAATTTGAATATAAAGATTAAAGTCAGGTGTGATGGTACATGGGATTATACGTCCCAGCACTTGGGAGGTGGGAGGATTGCCATGAATTTGAGGCCAGCCTGGGCTAGAGTGAGATTCTGACTAAAAAACAAACACCAAAAAACAAAACAAAACTGAAAATTCCTTTTTTTGTTGTTTTGTTTTGTGTGTAGGGTTTCCCTGTAGCCCCAGCTGGCCTGGAACTCTCTATGTAGATCAGGCTGGCCTCAGTCTCACAGAGATCTGCCTACCTCTGTTCCTGAGTGCTGGGATTAAAGGCATGGACCACCATGCCTCACCAAAATAAATCTTTTTTTTAAAAAAGAATTTTTGTCAGTTGTGGTGGCACACACCTTTAATTCTAGCACTTGGGAGGCAGAGGAAAGCAGATCTCTGTGAGTTTGAGGATAGCCTGGTCTACATGGCAAGTAGCTGGGGCTACAGGGAGACCCTGTCTCAAAAAAGACTAAAAAAAAGATTTATTTTTATTTATGTGTATGTTGCATATCTGTGGGTATGGATATATGTACATGCGAGCAGATGTCTGTGGAGGCCAGAAGAGGGAGTTGGATATATGTTGCATATCTGTGGGTATGGATATATGCACATGCGAGCAGATGTCTGTGGAGGCCAGAAGAGGGAGTTGGATATATATTGCATATCTGTGGGTATGGATATATGTACATGCGAGCAGATGCCTGTGGAGGCCAGAAGAGGGAGTTGGATATATGTTGCATATCTGTGGGGATGGAGTGGGAGGATTGCCATGAATTTGAGGCCAGCCTGGGCTAGAGTGAGATTCTGACTAAAAAACAAACACCAAAAAACAAAACAAAACTGAAAATTCCTTTTTTTGTTGTTTTGTTTTGTGTGTAGGGTTTCCCTGTAGCCCCAGCTGGCCTGGAACTCTCTATGTAGATCAGGCTGGCCTCAGTCTCACAGAGATCTGCCTACCTCTGTTCCTGAGTGCTGGGATTAAAGGCATGGACCACCATGCCTCACCAAAATAAATCTTTTTTTTAAAAAAGAATTTTTGTCAGTTGTGGTGGCACACACCTTTAATTCTAGCACTTGGGAGGCAGAGGAAAGCAGATCTCTGTGAGTTTGAGGATAGCCTGGTCTACATGGCAAGTAGCTGGGGCTACAGGGAGACCCTGTCTCAAAAAAGACTAAAAAAAAGATTTATTTTTATTTATGTGTATGTTGCATATCTGTGGGTATGGATATATGTACATGCGAGCAGATGTCTGTGGAGGCCAGAAGAGGGAGTTGGATATATGTTGCATATCTGTGGGTATGGATATATATGCACATGCGAGCAGGTGCCTGTGGAAGCCAGAAGAGGGAGCTGGATCCCTGCAGCTGCAGTTGCAGGATGTTGTGAGCTGTCTGATGTGGGTGCTGGGAAGTGAATTCTGGTCCTCTGCAAGAGCAGTGTGTGCTCTTAATTGCTCCATCATCTCTGCAGCCCTCAAACAGAAAATTCTTATATTTCAGGCAAGATTGAGAGACCTGTGATTGGATATATCTGTTTGAAACTCATGAATGGTAAGATTATTGATCCTTTCTTATGTGCTAGACACCACACATTATCACTCTTTCAAGGCTGGCATAAAACAGAACTATACTTTTTCTCAGCAATAGGATAAAGAAACTGGGTCTCATGCTTCGTCCTCCTCTCACGAATGCAGACTAAGCGATGAGAGTCTAGATTTAAAGCCAGACATGCAGAAGATGAAGGAAGCCACCTACAAAGCAAAGTCTTGGGTTTTTCTTAAACTTTTGGCAATCCAGGACACCAGAAAACTTGGATGACTGTCTATGACAACACCTAATAACACTGTCCTCTCCTTGGGGTCACTTTGGAGCTCTGTGAAAATCCCAGAGCAGTGAGCCCCATCTCAGACCAATCCAACCTGAAGCAGGATCATGAGGCCACTGTAAAAATCTGCTCTTCTACAGAACTAGCCAGGAAAGGAAAATTATTACACAAAATTTCATGTCTACTCAAATTTATATGTGAAGGCAAGAAAAGGGACTCCCACTTAAAAGTTTTAGAAAATGTGCGACCTCCGTGTTCTTCCTGAAAAAAAAAAAAAGTTTGTGTCCATCTGTAAGTTCATTGAGAGCTGAAATTGTATTAAATTGTGAGTGTTAATAGAAAAAATGCTATGCTGGAGAGCATTGGTGACAAATTTGCAGCACCAGGTGTGGTTCCCGCAGCAATCACAGTTGTGGAGTTGAATCCAACAATTTAAAGAGAGAATGATAAGGAGCCAGGATGGGGCTGAAATCCACAGATTGAATAACAAAGACCTTGGACACAGGCAAAGCAAGGACTGGATTCTTTGCCTTCTAGAGTCGGGAATCGAAAGTGAAAGATTAATCAATCACTAATAGAACTTAACTCAGACTATACTGAAGTCAGTGTAGAAAACCAAACTGAAGTATCCTGAGGAGAGAATAGGCTGAGGGGAGTGAAGGGAAGTACAGACACCTGTGTACGGATGACTGCTGTGAAAACTGGCAAAGCCCCAAGCTCGTAAAATGCTAGTAGGTATGTTTTGGTCTATTTTCTACTGCTGTAACAAAACAACTGAGGCTGGCACTGTACAAAATAAAGAAGTTTAATTAGGTCACAGTTTTAAAGTCTGAGATTGATGACTTGATCAATTTGGCCTCTAGTGAGACCCTCACGACAGTTGGTGTCACGATGGCATGTGGAAGAGATCACATGACCATACTGAAGCCAAGGATTCTGGGGCCAGGCTTTACCAACTCCATCCTCCTTTTAAAAAAATAACTCACTTTTGCAGGACTTAAGTGGGGTTTTGCAGGAACTGCATTATTTCCTTCCAAAGGTGGCACCCCCAATGAAATAACCACACAGGGGGAAGGACTGACCCTAAATGGGAATATAGACAGTTTACCCATTGAGGAAAGATAGAACATGTGGCCATAGTAATTGTTAGCTTTGTGCCTGAGGCAGTTACTTAAAAAAAATTATTGTGTTAAGAACAATGAACATGGGGCTGGAGAGATGGCTCCGTGGTTGAGAGCACTGTTTGCTTTTGCAGAAGACTTGGGTTTGATTCCCAGCACCTATACTGTGGCTAGCAACCATCCATAACTCCAGTTCCAGGGGATCTGATGCCATCTTCAGTCCTCCGCTGGCATTGTACAACACAGTTGTACCTACCTACATGCAGGAAATATACTCATACACATAAAATAAAAATAAGAAATAAAATAATTTTAAAAGGAACAATGAACATGAAATTTACTTGCCACAGAGTTTAAAAATGTGTAGTCCAATTTTTATTTTTATTTTTTGGTCTTTTTGAGACAGGGTCTCCCTGTAGCCCCAGCTGACCTGGAACTCACTGTGTAGACCAGGCTGGCCTTGAACTCATAGAGATCTGCCTGCCTCTGCCTCCCTACTGCTGGAATTAAAGGCATGTGCCACCATGCCCAGCGTAGTGCAATATTTTTAATTACATGCACAACGTTGTAAATAGCTCTCCAGGCTATCCATCATGCGTTACTGAAACTTTACACCCCTTGAGCAGGAACTCCTCTGTCTCCTCCTTCCCATTCTACTCTCTGCTTCTGTGAATTTGATGGCATTAATTACCTTTCTTTTGCTGGGATAAAACACCATGACCAAGGCAACTTATAGAAGGAAGGGTTTATTTGTTTTACAGTTCCAGAGGGATAAGGGTCTATCATGGAGTGGGGGTGGGGGGAGCGGCTGGAACAATGGCTCAGTTGTCAAGAGCACTGACTGCTCTTCAGGGGACCCAGGACCCAGGTTTGGTTCCCAGCACCTACATGAAAAAGTCCACCATGGCTGGGAGTGGGAGGCATGGCTACAGAAGCAGCCAGAAGAGAAAGCTGAGCACACAAGACAAGCCCATGCAGGAAGCAAAGAGAGAAACTGGAAGTAGGCAAGGCTATGAATGTCAAAGCCCACTCTCAGTGACCTGCTTCCTCCAGCTAGGCCACACCTCTTAAAGGCTCCATGACCTCCCCAAACAGCACCACCAACTGACCAAAAGTTCAAATACTTGAACCTGTTGCGGGGAGGGCATTTCTCATTCAAGCTATCACATTGATGCTTATAGACTATCTCATGAGTAGAGTCCAGTAGTATTTGTCCTTTTCTGTTCCTGAATTAGTTGTCTTAGTATAATGTTCTCAAGCTTCATTAATATACAATAAAATGTTAATGAAATTGTCTTTGGCAAATCTGATAAGGAAGAAATGAGAAACAGTGTAACAACAGCCATCAGGGACAACATTACCATTACTGAGATGGAAATAGCCAACGGACATTTAGACAATTGCTCAGGAATGCAGCTCTCTTAGGTTCGGTGTATTTTAACGTTTAACTAGTTTGGAGCCTAGACTTACGGAAGATCTTTTTCTTAAAGATTTTCTTTTGTATGTGACAGGAGTCTGCTGAGCCATTTTTCCCCCTCCTTTGCTGTCATTTCAGACTGAGACCAATTTACTAGGAATGTCTCGCTAATCTTCACCCTGTCCTTCAGAGATGGGTGGCTTCCAATATAACCACCAACTTGCAGAGAGATAGATTCAGAGGTGACACCTTCCAGTCATACTTTACCTCACATGTCAGAACCAAGCCATCTATAATGAGTTGCTGGAATATGGCTGAACAATGGTGCTGGAAATGGTTTTCTGGGTGTTTGTCAACTGAACATGGGATGATTTGTTCTTGTTCTTAAAATGGAAGTCAAGCTGAGTTCATCAGAAGTTTTCAGTTCAACCCCACTGACTTGGATATACCTATAAGCAATTAATGCTCTTAGGTTTTCCAAAGGAGCAGCTGATTGCATGAAAGATCAAGAAATTCTACCCGAAAAAAGACAACATGGAGGGCTACGGAAGTCACTAGGGTCGAGAGGCCACTGAGGGTTTGGAGCTCATGTTATATTACCAGCAAATCTGTCATGTGTCACAGGAGGTCAGAGGATGAGCTAGGAAGTTACAGACTGTGGAATCTAATTCATGTCTAGACTCTGGATAGACATCACTCTTCAGCTGTATTTCTGCGCTCACTTTTATAGCTGTCCAACAGAACTCTTTTCTTCCTAGCCTCATAAACAATACCTGTACAGATGGCTTCTGAGTTCCTTTGATGAAAATAACAATAAAAAACCCCAGGAGGTTGAAATTGCTTGGCTGACCCATAGCATTTTTGTTGGCTGCATCGTCAGCTCTAAGCTGTGGAATCAAGCAGTGTTCTGGGTTAAACCTACCTCAGATATGAAGCTTTTACTGAGGTCTTATGCTTTTGAGCAAGAAGGCAGCTTCCCAGGCTTCTTCCTGTGTATTCTATGAGTGATCTGTGGATCAGTTATGTTCATATACAAGATAGGAGAAGGGGGAGGTTGAGAGTCTCCAAGATGCTGTCACCTTTAGTTTGCCTTAGTTCAAAAGACCACAAGGCTGAAGGACCATACATGCTGTCAAATAGCATAGTCATAACCTACTAAAATGTTCTTTTCCCAGCTTATTGAAGCAGACCATATACGATACAACTGAGATTCTGCTCATTTATGTGGCTCTTCCAGGGTGAGAAGTTCATCATAAAGAGAGAAGAAGGAGACCAGAGTACAGTTGAGAGGCAGGACTACAAAGTGGGTTTATATGGGATTTGAAGTCGAAATGACCTGGATTTGAGCCTCAGTTCTTCCATTTCGTATGTGTGCCTTTGAGTAAACTAACCTCTCTAAAACTTTGTTTATCTGTAAGAAGGGACTTGTGCTGCTCACCCCAGAGAACTGTTAGTGAGAATTGAACACAATAAAGCATGTGAACTACTTGGTTGCTGCACCTGTAATATAGGTACATGATGAAAGCACAATGATTAGCCATTTTATTCAGTGTCACAGTGATTATCACCTTTTTTAAGCTTAAGTACATTTCTTCTAAGTTAGGGCTGAGTAGATTGACTGCATGCACCACACTCAGGCCTCAACCAGGAAACATGAGCTGTCCTCTGAGCACTCGGTTGAAGTAGGCAGCTCAGAAAGAACTGGGATGTGTGAGTTTTGCTTGAACAGCGACCTAGTGAGAGCTCAGCCATGAGGTCCTCGCATCCTCCGGGGAATCCAGCATGTAAAGGCCAGCCTCAGGGGCAAAGATGGCACAGATTATGAATGTCTCTATCACAAAACGAGCAATTTGTTAGCAGATGTGGTTTTTGAGCACTTGGTACATGTTGATTAAGTCATTGTTTGGTTTTCAAAGAGTTAAATTCAGATCTAGCTGGAGAGAGGTGACCAATATTCATGAAAAAGAATTCTGTGTGTCAGAATGCAAAATACACCAAGTGAGTGCTGGAGCCGATGGCGAAGAAGGTTTCAGCTGGACAAGGACCTTACCTGACCTTGGGTGCACGCTGAATTCAGATAGAGGGAGGGAAGTGGAGGTGTTGTAGGCTGGAAGAACCGGGGATAGAAAAGCAGGAAGGAGTCTGGACAACCTGCTTAGATCACAGTAAAGTAAATGAGTGAAAAATAAGGCTCTGTAGGTTGACTGTGACCTGATTTGGATGAAAACTGAAGTATGAGGTCATTGTATACAATTTCTCTAAACTGAAACATTCCCTCTAGGAGGGAAGCGAGATGCTCGTGAGACTGGGGTGTAAACAAATGTCACAGCCTTGGAAAGCTGGGTTATATAAGCATAAAAACCACTGCAGGGGGAAAAGACTGATCAGTTGGCTGCTGAGAGGTGGTTTCTTGGGTCTGTCAAGCTGCCTGCAAGTTGTGCAGAGAGCTCCAGGGATACAGCTTTTGTGAGTTGTCATTTTTGTTGGGAGGGCTTCTCAGTGATGCATCTCCCTTTGAGTCATCTCTGCTCTTACAAGTAAGTCTTTACCCATACTCCTGTTAGTAACCCTAAAACTTCTTTCATTGGCTCATAAAATTGGACTTCAGTGCAATTGTTACTTTGATCTGTTGGGGATTCCCTTTCTGGGGTGAGTGTGTGTGTGTGTGTGTGTGTGTGTGTGTGTGTGTGTGTGTGTGTGTGTGTGTGTGTGGTATCTCCCCAGGAAAAGTCTCTCACACAACAGATGGTAATGAGGTTGAAGTTTATCCAATGGCCAAAGGGAATACACTGAAGATGCTCAAAGCAGAACATTGAAGAAAGGATGTTTTAAAAGCTGTGTGTGATAGCTTGGAGAAAGCAAATACTTTATCAAGTAACTGCAGCATGAGTTTAGCAACGACAAATACGAATCTAGACTTTTCAACATGGTTGTGTGCAACTGGTACCAGATTTGAGGCACCCTGTGTCACAATTTGAATTTAGTAACAGGAAAAGCAATACTCTGGACGTTATTCTTAGAAAAACAGAACCGTAGCTTCAACAATTAACTTCAACAATTAAGAACAAGACAGATAGGATTACCTAAATAAACGTGTGCAGAAAATCACAGCTTTCTTTTAGAACAACCCAGGAACAAGGACAAATGACAATGGGGAAGCCAGGCGAGGTCCACCTGTCCAGGTGCTAATGACATGCCAAGGTGATTCACAGTTTGATGTTGTGTAAATAGCAGAGAGAATTGTCTAGCCAAATTCTATTAAGGAAAATGATCTCGTAGGAGTTATTGAAATAATATTTAAAGTCTATAAAAATATTTATGAGAGAGTTGGCTGTTTAAAGAAATAAATATTCCCTTTAAGAACCCTTCTTCTGTATGATAACTCTAATACCATCTGTGTAGCCTCAGTGCTCAATATAGTCCTAGTTCTCTTATTTTAAAAACACAGCCCGATATGTCATAAAAGATAAAATATTTTTTCTTTCTTTCTTTCTTTCTTTCTTTCTTTCTTTCTTTTTTTTTTAAAGGGGATAAGAGATAGTTTATTCTGGAGCCAAATATGAGTGACCATGGCCCAGGAACACAGATTCAGGTTACCCCAAATTCCATGTTCCACTTAAGAAACACATGGATGGAAAGGTTTACAACCCAGTGACTGTTGATGCAGAAGTGTAACTTGCACCTCAAAGAAGATAAGAGATAGTTTATTCTGGAGCTAAATATGAGTGACGATGGCCTGGGAACACAGATTCAGGTTCCCCCACATTCCATGTTCGCCACCATGCCCGTCTGTCTTACATTTTTATAGTAACAGAATAAAGAAAAGTCATAAATCAAGACACTTTTCAAATACATTGGTGGATACATTCAGTAGGTGGGTGGCAGCAAAGTGGGAGGTTCTTACTATAGGTCTCAGATGTTATCTGATGGCATTCTTAGCTTTTGGATTGGTGAGACCTGGTGGTCTGCTAAGTTAATACATTCTAAAAGATTTTTATCTGTTAGTCACTGGATGTTAGATCAGAAACAGAGGTAAGGAGTGGCTGTTTAGGGGGCTGAAAATGGCCCAAGATAAATGGTAATTAGACTCTGGACCTGCAACATTCCAAACTCCCCACAGTCTCCAGAGTGATAATCAGTTGATCAGCCTTGCAGGAAGTTCACTCCAAGGTGCAGGAATTCCTTTTGGGAACTCTTCTTTCACAGTTCCCCTGTTGGCCAAGCATCACATTTTGTGCATGCAGGGGCCATATATTATTTATTCACAGGTTGTCTTAGGAAGGCTCATTCCTAGGATCTGATGTAGATGAGGCTTAGTTGTAAGCGAGACAGCAGTCTTCAGGAGAGAGGAATAGCTAGCTGGTAGAGCCAGTAAGAAAGAAACTTCTGGATCATATCAAAACTGTTAGCCAGCATGATCCAGATCTTACTTTTCTTTTTTTCTCTGTATCTAACATAACATTTGTATGTAACGTATAATGGGGTGACTATACTTAAACTAACCAAGAGTATTGCTTGACCTAATGGAGCAAATATAACAGATTAAGGCAACAAATATTAAAATAAAAGTGAGATTGACACTATTCCCCCCCTGTATTGACAGTTATCTGTACTCTGTGAACTGTTCTGTTTATATTTGGAACACGTAAACAAATCTATTGGTTTTTTTATGGATGCACATGTATTATTCTATAGCACTCCGCTCAAATTTTAGATAAAGATAATGCTTAAAAACCTAGTTTTCCAGAATTATATAGTGTTTTTAGTGCTTTCTTTCCAAACACTATTTTTTTTTAATTTGTAGAAGAGAAATAATGTTTATTTAAAAATTGAATAACAAAAATTCATAAAATTAAGATAAAATAATAAAAAGAGGGTTGGGATCAATATGTAGGAACACAGTCAATGAAAGAGCAATACAGTGGCACTGAAGGGGACAGAGTCCTTAGGCCTGTTGGCATCTTTGCAAATGCTAACTAACTTTGTTGCAAGAATTCACTGATGCAGGTTTTATCTCAGTTTGGAAGAGAGAAAACTACAGTTAAAGTAACTTGCCCAAAGTCACCCAGTTAGTAAATGGAAAAGCTTTTCTTTGACTTCAGATTAGAGACAGAGTGTGGTGTGAGAGGATGGGGTCAGTCCTCCAGCAGAGCCAGCATCAACAATTCTCAGGGCCTGCACTGAGCAGGACCTTCCCGTCACCACTGCTGCTCACCTGCTGCCTCTTGACCCAAGTTTAGACTGCACAGGACAGCATCATCTCATGTACCAGACCTCACAATTGGACCAGGGCAGTGACAAATGGTACTTCTTTAAGGAGAAATAGATCACAGTTAAAGGGCAGGGTGCACTGGGTATTTAGAGAGAACGTGCTGAAGAACATTCAAGGGGAGACAAAAGGAGAAAAAGGTGTGTAGATTTGTAACAGCTGATTCTAAATCAGCACAGCAATAAGAACAGCAGCCAGGCTTAATCCTTCCCAGGGCTCTTTTCCTGCCATACACATGCATGTGATATGTAATTCACCGATTTTTTTCCCCCCTTAATGACGATTTGATCTCAAAAGCCAGAAGGAGCAGCAATTAGAGAAACTGTATTCATTAATGTAATCATGGCCAATAAGAAAATTGCTAAGTAACAGAACTAACTGCAAGTGACCTCTGCAGTACTTCCCCTTCTGCTGGGGTCTTGGTGTTAAGACAGCACAGTGGAGGTAGTCAAAGTATTTGGGACTTGGAGCACTTTTGCTGGGAGGAAGAGGGACCTTGAGCATATGCCACAGAGGTTAGCTGGCGACTCATTGTGATTGTAAGAAGGGGAACCTTAGTAAGGTATTGGAGGCCAGCAAATGGTAGGCAGGAACAATGAGTCTATTTCCTATATAATAATACTAACCCTAGGTGCTATTATCCAAATTTTAGTGTCTTTTAAAATTTCACATGTTGAAATTCTCATCATCAAGGTGATAGAATTAGGAGATGGGGTTACTTAAAAGTGATCAGTTAATGCCTGATTTAAAACATGAGTAAAGGACCTAAATATTTTTTTTATTATTATTAAAGAAGATTTAACAATAGCCATAAGGTAAACAAAAAGGTGTTGCATCATGGTAATACAATCTAGACCCATGATGGGGTAAGATGGGTATGGTTGTGCATGCCTAGAATCCTAAGACTTGAGAGTTTGAGGCAAAGGATTGTGTTAGGGACCAGCCTGGGCTACATAGTAAGCTTAGGGTACATAACAAGCTACCTTTCCTCCTAAAAATAAAATCCAAGAGAAGTTGACTGTTTCTGAGACCGTGAACCTTCATGATGCACTGAGACTCACTGCACCTTGATCTTGGACTTCTAGTCTCCAGAACTGTCAAAGATGAATTAGTACTTTTATAGGCCACCCAGTACCTAATATTTTGTTATAGCAGCCCCAAAGACCGAGACACTGGGAAAGAGACTCAACCTCTGTGCATTCCATTTATTCCTGCTCTATGGAACACGCTCTTTTGTCTGGACCCAGGATTTAGGCTACTCTATTGGAATTATGGGCCAGATAAATGCAGAACTAAATCATCCCTATAGCTATATAAGGAAAGTCTTAATTAAAATCAGTGTTCCATTCAGTATTTTGAAATTATAAGGGATGTCTCAGCATTATTTTATTGAGTTAGGCCCCTTTAACTGTTGACCCAGAAGTACTAGCCCTTTCCAGTGTCTTTCCTGTATCTCTGAAGTTTGATTGTGTTTATAACTTTTTTTTCTTTGATTTATTTACTTGTTTTTATGGGGTTTTTGGCTACTCTAGCATTCTCCCCTCCGAAGAGGTAATCATAAAATCTTTTAAGGATTAGATACAAGCTCCCAAATACTTTCAACATTTTTGGCCTTTGGAGCAGAGTATGCTACTAAGAGGCCCAAGGACATTTGATTTTTAGCTAAGTAACTGGCTACTTTTCTTTGGGGTCTTTTTACCCTAACTGCTTAGCGAATTCCTACCTCCTGTTCTTATCACACCATCCTCTGAAGAAGTTACCCAAATTGCCAATAAGGAATTGGGATGCAGACTGCTCTGGC
>NW_008345290.1:3623031-3624086 GCF_000622305.1 Nannospalax galili
CTTTTTGTATAGACTTAACCCTAATGTCTGGGAAGTGTAATCCCTTGAACTCATAAAGAAATATACTGGTGACTTTACCCTTTGGTTATACTTTCCTTTTGGGTGTTTAAGACTATACATTTGGTCCAAATAAGTCAATTTATTTTTACACATATATTTTGTTCCTTAAACTAGTTGACTAAACTTTGACCATAGAAAATTTAAGAATATGTATATATTATTTTTTCTCATCCTTTATATATCGTAACAAACCTAAACAGACCTTCATCACTTGCTTAGGCTTTCTCATTTTTTGTTTATATCTCCATTCCCATATCCTTTTTACATTGTTTACATTCTCATTTTCTTTTTTTAAAAAAATAATTATGAGACATAATAGCATTAACAAATAAATTTTCTATCTGTTGTGAGACTTCTTTTCCTGGGGATGCTAAGCAATGCTTATTCCCTTTCAAGGTTCTAGTGTCAAGCCAATGTTTGATTGAAGTTTTACTGGAGAACCAATGAATTTATTGAGCTTACTTACCAAGATAACTGAGGGGTTGCCGAGGTATATATATGACCTGATGGTACACACACTGAAAAGCCTTTACCCAGCATGGGTCATGCCTTCTCTTCCTAGCCTTCCCCAGATTGTATACTTTAGCCCTCCCCAAATCCAGGAGGCCATGTGTGATTAGGGTCAAATTACATACAATTGGCTGGGAAGAGTGGCTGGATAATGCAGTGAGGGTCCAATGACCCTGCTTATCCCTCCTTTAATGAATGAGCACAACCTTCAACAAGCCCCATCGCGACGATGTTTAGTGATCAGGCTCAGCTGAAGTCATGATGGTGGTAGTTATTTCATGCAGAAGGGACTGCTGTATAGCATCATCTTATTAAGAGGTCCTGGAATTTAGAAGGATTTGGTGCTAGGATCCACAAATGAGGGAGAACATATGTCGTTTGTTTTACTAAGTCTGTGTTACTTCACTTCTAGATCCATCATTTACCTGCAAGTTTCATTATTTCATCTTTCTTTACTGCTGAATAGAACTCCATTGTGTAAATAT
>NW_008345290.1:3624870-3629853 GCF_000622305.1 Nannospalax galili
TCATTCTTCTACAGGTGGAGATCCAGTTTTGCCAGCACCATTTGTTGAAGATGCTGTCTTTCCTCCACTGGGTGTTCTTGGCACCTTTGTCAAATATCAGGTGGCTAAAATTGCATGTACTCAGGTTTGGATCTCCATTGATATTCCATTGATCTGTGTCTATTTTTGTCAGTACCATGCTGTTTTTTTTTCAAATCTGTCATTTTAAAAATTTTTTAAATTTTTTGTGTGTATATCATATAGAACATCCCAAACAAGCTTTCTTGTCTATATACCCACTTCCCAAATGGCACCCTCCCATAGCCTCCCCCCCACCCCCACTGGAGCCCATATACTCTGTCATCCCTGTTACTGTCCACTGTGTTGTCAGTGCCCCCACTCCTTCTCCAGTGCTCGTTCATCTGCTGAATCTAGTAAGCCTATCAAGAGATCCTTGTTTTAGGAAGATTATCTGTTCCTCATCTAGCAGCAATCAGTTGCCAATATTCCTTTAGATAAGATTGGGATCTACTGTTTATTTTCCCAGTTATATACTGGGTTACTGTCTGGGAGTCTTCTGGGCCACCCTGGCCAATAACTTAAAGGAAGGTATCTCCTGTCTGGCATTGTTTCTTGTTATGTAGCCTTTAGCTATACATATGGACTCTTAAAGAATGATATTGGCCCCTTTAATTTTTGGTTACACATTCCTTTTGGGTGTTTAAGACCCTACAATTAGCCCAGATAAACCAATTTATTTTTACTTTTAAGGTCGTTTGAGGATCTGTTCTTCAGGGAGCTTCTGGCTCCTTTCTTTTACCAGTTCCATCTATGTGAAGGTAAGTCAAAAGTCCTGCTCAACTATGTCTGGCTTCACTTGGAAGCATGAATGAAATGTTTCCTCTAACTTGATCCTCCTCTTTGTAGACTGGATTCTGGTTCAAGTCCATCTCGTGGGGTCTCCATGGCCTCCCTGAACAAGAGGACAGGTGATTCACCACAGTTACAGGACATTTTGAGAGCTGTTCCATAGTCCCCTGGAACTTAGTCGACCTAGGAAGGCAAGGGGTAAAACACTGTCCTCTAAGTCCCTCTGATCACATTAGCATAGTCCTCAAAGTATGGCTGTTAAACATCCAGTAAGGTTAGTTCCACCAGTTTGGTACCTTTAATTACCATATGCCATGTAGATAAACCTTGGGCAAAGACCAAACATTCTCAGATAAAGCTTGCCTAGACATATATTCTTTGACCTAGTTGTATGTATAATTTGTCAGTAGGTTGTTGGAATAATATGGTTCCCTCTGTTTTTTTAAAAACTAGCTAGGCATTTTTTATCTCTCGCATTGTCTAATCCTTCCACTATGGTTTCCCCATTTAAGGTGCCCCCACTTTTTTCCGTTTCTCCCTTAATAATACCCTTCTCCTATGGTCTCACCTTTTTTGAGCTCCTTCTTTCCCTTTATCCCCTAGGTACCTTGAGTAACCTTCCCTCCCCCCTCCCCTTAACCCCATTTTTATCCATATCTCCCTTAATAACATCTGTTTTCTACTGGTCTTCTCTTTCAGATTCTTTCTTTTCCTTTACGTCCCTGGTTCCTTTTTCATTATCCTGGTTCACTTATCAGGATTTGGTGCTAGGATTCACATATGAGTGAGCATAAGTCATTTTTTTTTTCTGAGTCTGTGTTACTTCACTTAGCATCTTAGCATAACGGTTTCTAGTTCCATCCATTTACCTGCAAATTTCATGATTTCATCATTCTTTACTGCTGAGTAAAACTCCATCATATAAATGAACCACATTTTCATTATCCATTTGTCAGTGGAGGAACACTTAGGTTGCTTCCGTCTCTTAGCTATTGTGAAAAGAGCAGCAACAAACATGGATTTACAACAGTCTCTGCAATAGGATGAGTTCTTTGGGTATATGCCAAGGAGTGGTATAACTGGGTCAAACGGTAGGTTCATTTGTAATTTTTAAAGAGTTCTCCACACTTCTTTTCATAGGGGTTGAACAAGCTTGCAGTCCCACCAGCAGTGGATAAGGGGTCCCCTTTCCCCACATCCTCTCCAAAATTTGGTAACGTTTGCTCTCTTGATCTTAGCCAGTCTGACTGGGGTAAGATGAAATCTTAAAGTGGTTTTAATTTGCATTTCCCTAATTATTAGTGATGTTGAACATCTTTTAAGATGCTTCACAGCCATCTTTACTTCTTCTTTTGAGAACTCTGTTCAGCTCCTTAGTTCATCTTTTAATTGGGTTGCTTCCTTTCTTGTTTTTTTGTTTTTGGGTTCGTTATATATTCTGGATGTTAAACCTCTGTCAGATGTGCCACTGGTGAAGATTTTCTCCCATTCTGTGGGTTTTCTCTTCACTTCCTTGGTTGCTTCTTTGGATGTACAGAAGCGTTTTAGTTTAATGAAGTTCCACTTGTTGACTCTTGAACCTGTTTCCTGGGCAATTGATGTCCGGTTTAGAAAACCCTTTCCTACAGGTATAACTTGTAAGTTATTGCCAATGTTTTCTTCTAATAGTTTCAGAGTTTCAGGCTTCACATTGAGGTATTTGATCCATTTGGAGTTGACTTTTGTGCAAGGTGAAATATAGGTGTTTAGTTTCATTCTTCTACAGGTGGAGATCCAGTTTTGCCAGCACCATTTGCTGAACATGCTGTCTTTCCTCCAGTGAATGTTTTTGGCCCCTTTGTCAAATATCAGGTGGCTGAAATTGAATGTACTCATATTTGGCCTTCAATTTTTGTTCCATTAATCTATGGGTCTATTTTTGTGCCAGTACCATGTTGTTTTTATAATTATAGCTCTGTAATACAGTTTAATATCTGGTATAGTAATCCCCCCCAGCATTGCTCTTAGTGTTCAGGGTTGCTTTGGCTATCCGATGTCTTTTGTGCTTCCATATGAATCTTAGGCTGGCTTTTTCCAATTCTGTGAAAAATGTCATGGGGATTTTGATTGGCATTGCATTGAATCTATATGTGGCTTTTGGTAGGATGGTCATTCAATCCATGAACATGGGAGGTCCTTCCATCTTCTGATGTCTTCTTCAATCTCTTTCTTTAAAGATTTAAAATTGTAGAGCTCTTTAATGCCTTTAGTTAGGTTTATTCCGAGACATTTTTTTTTTTTTTGCAGCTATTGTGGAATGTTTCCATGTGCTCTTTCTCTGATTTCTTGTTATTGGTATATGTAAAAGCTGTTTAGTGTTTTTGTAACCTGCCACATTACTGAGTGTGTTAATAATTTCTAGGAGTTTTCTGATGGAATTTTTGGCATCTCTTAGATATCATATCATCTGCAAAAAGGGATAATTTGATCTCTTCTTTTCCAATTATTACTTCTTTAATTTCCTTCTCTTGTCTTATTTTCTTGCAAGAGTTTCAAGCACTATGTTAAAGAGAAGTGGGGATAGTGGACAGCCTTGTCCGGTTCTTGATTTCAATGGGAATGCTTCCAGTTTTTCTCCATTTAGAATAATAGTGGCTGTGGGTTTGTTATATATGGCTTTAATTATGTTGAGGTATGTTCCCTCCAGTCCAATTCCCTCTAGGACTTTGAACATAAATACATGCTGAATTTTGTCAAAGGCCTTCTTTGCTTGTATTGAGATGACCATGTGGTTCTTTGAGGCCATTTATATGATTTATGATGTTTATTGACTTATGTATATGGGACCATCCCTGCATCTCTTGAATAAAGCCGACCTGATCATGGTGGAGGATCTTTTTGATGTGTGCCTGTATGCAGTTTGCAAGTATCTTGTTGAGAATTTTTGCATCTATGTTCATTAAGGATATGGGTCTATGGTTTTCTTTTTTGGTTATATCTTTACCTGGCTTTGGTATTAGAGTGATGTTGGCTTCATAGAAGGAATTTGGAAATTCTCTCCCCATTTCTACATTTTGAATAAATTAAGTAGTATTGGATGTAGATCCTTTTTAAATGTCTTGTAGAATTCTGCTGTAAATTCATCTGTTCCTGGGCTTATTTTTTGTCCTGAGGTTTTGTATTACTGTTTCAATTTTCTTATGTGTTATGGGTCTGTTTAAGCTGTGACTCTCTTCTTGGTTTAGTTTTGGTGGTTCCCATGCTTTTACATACCTGTACATTTCTTTTAGGTTTTCAAATTTAGTAGCATATAGGCTTTTAAAGTATTCCCTTATAGTGTTCTGGATCTTTTTGGTGTCTGTTGTGATGTTTCCCCTTTCATTTCTGATTTTGTTGATTTGGATTTGCTCTTTCTTTCTTTTGGTTAACTGGGCTAGCAGTCTATCATTCTTGTTTATCTTTTCAAAGAACCAGCTCTCGGATTCATTGATTCTTTGTATTGTTGTGTTTGTTTCTATTTCATTAATTTTTGCTCTGATTTTTGTTATTTTTTCTTGTCTGCTGGTTTGGGTTTGGTTTGTTCTTGCTTTTCCAGAGTCTTGAGTTGTACTGTTAATTCATTTATTTTTGCTCTTTCTGATTTTTTTAATGTAGGCACTAAGAGCTATAAACTTACCTCTTGGGACTGCTTTTAGGGTGTCCCAGAGGTTTTGTTGTGTTGTATTTGTCCCAGAGCTTTTGTTGTGTTGTATTGTCCTTTTCATTTAGTTCCAGGAATTCTTTTATTTCTTTCTTAATTTCTCCTTTGACCCATTCATCATTCAGGAGTGTGTTTTTTAAACCATGTGTGTTCATGTAGTTACTAGGTTTTTTTCTGGTGTTTATTTTAAACTTTATTGCATTGTAGTCTGATAGAATGCATGGGATTATTTCAATCTTTCTGTATTTGTTGAGGTTTGTTTTGTGCCCCAGCATATGGTCAGTTTTGGAAAAGGTTCCATGGGGCGCTGAATAGAAAGTATATTCTTTGGTGCTTGGGTAGAATATTCAGTAGATGTCTGTGAGGTCCATTTGATACATGGTATTTTTTTAATTCAGATGTCTCTCTGTTAATTCTCTGTCCTTTTTACCTAATAAAAGGAGACAGTGGGATAT
>NW_008345290.1:3629983-3640980 GCF_000622305.1 Nannospalax galili
TATTGCTCCTTTGATCAGCATGAAGTGGCCTTCTTTATCTCTTCTGATTAATTTTAGTTTAAAGTCTGTTTTATCAGATACTAGGATTGCAACACCTGCTTTTTTCTTAGTACCATTCACTTGGTATATTTTTTTCCATTCTTTAACCTTAAAGTAGTGCCTGTCCTTGAAAGTAGGATGAGTTTCTTGCAGACAAAAAAAAGATGGGTTTTGTTTCTTAGTCCATTCAACTAGTCTGTGTCTTTTGACTGGGAAGTTCATCCATTTGAAGTTATTAATGAAAGATGAATATTGAATCCTGTCAATTTTATTTCTGTTCACATTCTTGATATAGCTGTGCATTTCCACAGTTATACCTTCATTGAATTTCTTTCCATAACCCCTTGTGTATAGTTGCTTGTTTCTTTAGCTCTTTGTATTGCTTCAAGAACTTTCTGAAGGGCTGGTTTTGTGGACAAGAATTCTTTCAGCCTATTTTTGTCATGGAAGATTTTTCTTTCCACTTTTCTTTCTTTTCATAATTGACATTTTGGCTGAGCATAGTAATCTGGGTTAGCATCTGTGGTCATTTAGAACTGGGGATACTTTGGTCCAGGCTCTTCTGGCTTTCATAGTTTGCACTGAAAAGTCAGCTGTAATCCTGCTGGGTTTTCCTTTATATGTGACTTGTTTTTCTTTTACAGCTTTTGGTATTGTCTCTTTGTTCTGTATGTTTAGTGTTTTTACTATGATAGGCCATGGAGGATTTCTTTTCTTGTCCTGTCTATTTGTTGTTCTCTGTGCTTCTTGTATTTGTATGGGCATGTCTTTCTTTAATTTTGGGAAATTTTCTTCTACAATCCTGTTGAAGATCTGGTCCATGCCATTATCTCAAGAGTCTTCTCTGTCCTGTATGCATATGATTCATAAGTTTGGTGTTTTTATGGTGTCACACAATTTGTGCATGTTCCATTGTTGTGCTTTCTTAAAATTTTCATAATCTTTGCTTGAGTGGTTTAATTCATCCACTTTATCTACCAGTCTTGACATTCTCTTTTCCATTTCATTCATTCTACTGGTGAGGCTTTCTCCTGTCATTTCCAACTGGCTTACTGAGTGTTTCACTTTCTTATTCATTTCAGCCTGGGTATTTTTCAATATTTCTAACTCTCCTCTGAATTCATTCAGAAGTTTATCCCTATCTTCTTTCAGTTCTTTGATTTCTTTGTTTGTGTGTTCTTTAAATCACTGAATTCTTTTATCATGTTTATAATTGTTCTTTTGAGTTCCATGTCCTATGTTGTCTCTAGGGGGTTCTCATTGTACTCCTCTAGATTTTTGTAGTTTCTGATTCTTGTGTGAGAGTCAAGCCTTCCTTTGTTGAGTTTAGGTTTGCTTCTTTTTGTAAATTTTATGTTGCTTTGTGGTTTACTTGTTGGCCATGAAAAGCTGGTTGGTTTAGGCTTGAGGTTCTCTCTTTTGATTTTATATTGGAGTGGCCAAATTGCTTTTGTCCTCAGGAGTTCCCACAGAGGCCCAAGTCAGATGAGAATCAGATGCTCTCAGCCTTTCTCCTAAGGTCTGGATCCCTTCAGGAAAGATGCTGCCCTTAACAATTTGGGGGCTGAGCTGGCCTGGGAGCAGGGCCCAGGAAAGATGCTGGTCTCAGAAGCTGGTGGCTCTGCCACCCAGAGATGCAAAGAGAGGTGAGAGTGGAAAGAGGCTCCAAGGGCTCCTGAGGACTACTGGGAGGAACTGGGTTGTTCTGGATGCAAAGGTTCAGGAAGCAGTGGGGCTTCTGGGCCTCGAGGTCAGTCCAGGAGTCTGTGGCTCCAAGAAAAGAAATGGGCCAGTACCCAGGCTAGGAGGGGGAATGGGAGGGTGCATGAGGCTGGGGGAATCAAGGCACGGTGGGCTGTGTGACCCACCCAGGAAAGATGCTAGCACCAGGAAGCTGGTCTCTGAGCTGCCCAGGAAGCAAAGGTAGGTGGGTAGACACCAGGTCCAGAGGGCTCCTGGGGACTACTGGGAGGAACTGGGTTGGTCTGGATGCAAATGATCAGGAAGCAGTGGTGGCTCTGGGCCGAGAGGTTAGCCCAGGTGTCTGGGGTGCCAAGACAAGAAATGGGCCAGTGCCCAGGCTAGGAGGAGAGATGTGGCAGGGAGCTGGGAAGGTGAACGAGGCTGGGGGAGCCAAGATGTGGTGGGCACCACTGGACTTACCCAGGGAAGGTGCTGGCACCAAGACACCAGAGGATGTGCAGCTCAGGGAAGCAAAGGAAGGTGAGGAATCAGCCCCAGAGGACTCCTGGAGACCAGGAAATGTGCTGGCACCAGGACCCCATACTTTTTTTATGACTATAGCTCTGTAGTATACTTTGAGATCTGGTATAGCAATCCCCCCCAGTGTTGCTTTTTGTGCTCAGGGTTGCTTTGTCTATCTAGGGTTTTTGTGCTTCCATATGAATTTAAGGACTTTTTTTTTTCTAGTTCTGTGAGGTATGTAATGGGGATTTTGATTGGCATTGCATTGAATCTACATATTGCTTTTGGCAGGATGGTCATTTTCCAATATTAATTCTAATCCATGAGCATGGGAGGTCGTCCCATCTCCTGGTGTCTTCCTCAATATCTTTCTTTAACAATTTAAAATTTTCATTGTAGAGATCTTTGGTGTCTTTGGTCAGATTTATTCCAAGATTTTCTTTTTCAGCAATTGTGAGTGGAAGAATTTCCCTATATTCTTTCTCCAATTCCTTGTTATTGGTATATAGAAAGGCTACTGATTTTTGTAGATTGATTTTATAACCTTCCACTATACTAAAAGTGTTGATCAGTTCTAGGAGTTTTCCAGTGGGACTTTTGTGATCTCTTAGGTATAGTGTCATATCATCTGCAAAAAGTGATAGTTTGACTTCTTCTTTTCCAATTAGTGCTCCTTTAATTTCCTTCTCCTGTCTTATTGCTCTAGCAAGAGTTTCAAGCATTATATTAAAAAGGGAGTGGAGATAGTGAACATCCTTGCCTTGTTCCTGATTTTAATGGGAATGGTTCCAGTTTTTCTCCATTTAGAATGATGTTGGCTGTGGGTTTGTTGTATATACCTTTAATTATGTTGAAGTATGTTCCCTCCAGTCCAATTCCCTCTAGGACTTTGAACATAAATGTATGTTGAATTTTGTTAAAAGCCTTTTCTGCATCTATTGAGATGACCATGTGATTTTTGTCTTTGAGGCCATTTACATGATTAATGATGTTTATTGACTTGTGTATGCTGAATCATCCTCGCATCTCTGAGATAAAGCCTACTTGATCATGGTGAATGATCTTTTCGATGTGTGTCTCTAGGTGGTTTGCAAGTATTTTGTTGAGAATTTTTGCATCTATGTTCATTAAGGATATGGGTCTATAGTTTTCTTTTTTGATTGTGTCTATACAGGTTTGGGTATTAGAGTGATGCTGGCTTCACAGAAGGAATTTGGGAGTTCTCCCCATTTCTATCATTTTGAATAATTTCAATAGTATTGGTTGGAGGTCTTCATTAAATGTCTGGTAGAATTCTGCTGTAAATCCATCTGGGCCTGGGTTTTTTTTAGTTGGGAGGCTTTGTATTACTGTTTAGATTTCTTTATATGTTGTGAGTCTGTTTAAACTGTTCATCTCTTCTTGATTTAGCTTTGGTGGTTCCCATTATTTTAGATGTCCATCCATTTCTTTTAGATTTTCAGATTTAGTAGTATATAGGTTTTAAAAATCCTGGATCTTCTGAATGTCTGTTGTGATATTTCCCCTTTCATTTCTGATTTTGTTGATTTGGATTTTCTTTCTTTCTTTCTTTCTTTCTTTCTTTTTTCTTTCTTTCAGTTAACTTGACTAAGGGTCTGTCTATCTTGTTTAGCTTTTCAAAGAATCAGCTCTTAGCTTCATTGACTCTTTGTATTGCTTTCTTTGTTTCTATTTCATTAATTTCTGCTCTGATTTTTGTTGTTTTTTCTCTTCTGCTGGGTTTGGGTTTCATTTGTTCTTGCTATTCCAGTGTCTAGAGTTGCAATGTTAAGTCATTTATTTGTGTTCTTTCTAATTTTTTTAATGTAGGCACTTAGAGCTATAAACTTCCCTCTTAGGACTGCTTTTAATGTGTCTCAGAGGTTGTGTTGTGTTGTGTTGTATTGTCCTTTACATTGAATTTCAGGAATTCTTTTATTTCTTTCTTAATTTCTCCTTTGACCTACTATTGTTTAGGAGTATGTTGTTCAATTGCCATGAGTTCATGTAGTGACTAGGGATTTGTCCAGTGTTGATTTTGAGCTGTATTGCACTGTGGCCCGATAGTCATGCAGTCATTTCAGTTTTTTTTGTATTTGTTGAGGTTTGTTTTGTGGCCCAGTATGTGGTCAATTTTTGAAAAAGTTCCATGGGGTGCTGAGTAGAAAGTGTATTCTTTGGTGCTTGGGTGGAATATTTGAAAGATATCTGTTAGGTCCATTTGATGTATGCTATAATTTAATTCAGACATGTCTCTCTGTTTATTCTTTATCCACTTGACCTGTCTAATGGAGACAGTTGCATGTTGAAGTCCCCTGCTATTACTGAGTTGGGGTTTAATCTGTGTCTCAAAGTCCTATAGTGCTGTTTTTATGAATTTGGGTGCACCAGATTTTTGTGTATATATGTTAAGGATTGTAATATTTTCTTGGTTAATTGTTCCTTTGTCAGAATGAAGTGACCCTCCTTATCTCTTCTGATTAGTTTTACTTTGAAGTCTATTTTGTCAGATATTAGAATTGTAACCCCTTGCTTGTTTTTTAGTACCATTTGCTTGGAATATTCTTTTCCATCCTTTTACCTTAAGGGAGTACCTGTCTTTGAAAGTGAGATGGTTTTCTGCAGACAGCAAAGAGATAGATTTTGTTTCTTAATCCATTCATTTAGCCTGTGTCTTTTGACTGGGGAGTTCAGTCCAAATGGTTGCCATCATTTTGGTTGCTGTTTATGTTCTCTGTGTAACTTTGTTTTTCCTAGATTATATCTTTATTTATTTTCTTTCATTGCCCCCAGTGTATAGTTGTTTTTCTCTCTCTGCTCTCTGTATTGCTTCAAGTATTCTTTGGAGGGCTGGTTTTGTGGACATGTATTCTTTCAGGGTATTCATGTCATGAAAGATTTTCCTTTCCCCCTCAACTATAACAGACATTTTTGCTGGGTAAAGTATTCTGGGCTGGCATCTATTGTCATGTAGAACTGGAAATACCTTGGTCCAGGCTCTTCTGGTTTTCATAGTTTGCATTGATAAGTCAGCTGTAATTCTGATGGGCTTTCCTTTGTATGTGACTTATTTTTCTTTTGTTGCTTTCAATATTCTGTCTTTGTTCTGTACATTTAGTTTTTTTGTTATGATATGTTGTGGGGAGTTTCTTTTCTGATCCTGTCTATTTGGTGTTCTATGTATTTCCTGTATTTGTTTGGGGATGTCTTTCCTTAATTTTGGGAAATTCTCTTCTACAATCCTGTTTAAGATCTGATCAATACCATTTACCTGAAATTCTTCTCCTTACTCTGTGCCCATGATACGTAGATTTTGACTTTTCATGGTGTCCCACAACTCTTGTATATTCCATTCCTGTGATTTAATTTTTTTTTCATATACTTTGCTTGAGTGGTCCAATTCTTCAACTTTATCCTCCAGTGTTGATATTCTGTTTTCCATTTCATTCATTCTAGTGGTGAAGCTTTCCCCTGTTGTTTCAAGTTGGCTAATTGAGTTTTGCACTTCCATCTTCATTTCTGCCTGAGTTTTCTTCAATGTTTCTATCTCTTTTGTGAATTCATTCAGAAGTTTATCCCTATCTTCTTTTAGCTCTTTGATTTGTTTGTTAGTGTGTTCTTTAGATTCGTTGAATTCCTTGATCATGTTTATGATTGTTCTTTTAAATTCAGTGTCCTGAATTATCTCTAGGGGGTTCTGTAGAACTCTTATACAGGATTTGTGGAGTTTGGTGGGAACATAGTGTTTGGGCTTTCCATTTTATTATTTTTTGTTGTGATTTTGGCATTGAATTTCTTTTTTTGTTTATGATTCTGATATGAAAATTAAGTTGAAGTATGCTTCTGTTTGTATTATCAGGGTGACCAGATCCTTTGTTTATTGGTTATGTAAAGCTGGTTGGTACAGGCTTAATGTTCTCTCAGGTTTAATCTGGAGTATACTGATGGCTTCAGATCAGCCATTCAGGAGTACCCACAGAAGCCCAATTCAGGTTCCAGTCAGGTACACTCAGGCTTCCTTCACTTTGTGGAGGCAGGTTCCCAGCCCTCTCAGGGAGTTTCCTCTGTTCTCAGCCTCTAGGCCAGAAGGCCAAAGGGAGGCCAGAACTCAGCACTCTCTGGCGTTCTGCTGAGATCAGAGCTGCTACACCAATGGAGATTGAAACCCACCCTCTCAGGCTGTCTACTAGGACTTTGGCCTACCAAAGCCAGATCTGCCCTGGGGCCCTGGGAGGGGCCTCATGGAATCCCAGGTAGGGGGATGGATATGGTGCAATTAGGGGGAGGCTCACCACTATGGGAGGCAGGATCAGGGGGCTGTGGGAAGCGGGTGCAGTCGAGCCGGCCAAGATGGCGCCCTGGCTGGCTGCCAAGCCTCGTGACCCTCACTTGTTTGCTCCAACTCGCGCAAGTGCTGTAAGCTTGATCACGCGCAGCCTGCCTGACATGATACGTCACCGAGCATGATTCTATTGCGTGGCCCAAGATTTGCTGCTCTGCCTGCATGTTAGCCCCGTGCTCATGTCCTGATTGGCTCCGTGTGACGGTCTGATTGTGGGATGGATCTGATGAGAGTATATATTGTGGGATGACAAAGAATAAAAGAGAGAGAATTGCTTGAACCTCACCTTGGCATCCGTGTTGTCCTTTCCTCGGCTCTGCCGGTTGGAATCTTGGTTCACGGCAAATGGTGGCCCATACAGGGAATTTCTTTCCGACAGAAAAAATAGAGGGTAAGGTCCGCAGGTAAGCGGCGAAGGGATAGCGCTATTAAGGCTCCTGGATTTAGGGGACGAAGTTAGCACCACAGGCAGTGGCGAAGGGAAAGTTACAACAACATGGGATCGGCAGGATCAAAAGTGAAAGTAAAAGCCGCGCTAGTGCAGCTTTTACGAAAAGGAGGGATTAAACTAAAAGCTGAGACTGTAGAAAAATTTCTAAATACTGTTTCAAGAGAAGCACCTTGGTTTTTGGAAGAAGGATACATTAATGTTCCTCAGTGGGAGCACCTCGGGAGAGATCTACAGAGTGCTGATGCCACAGGCCCGCTTCCTCCGGGCATGTTGGCTATTTGGTACTTTGTAAAATCATGTTTGTTAGATAAAACTGGAAAGTACCAGGATGATATTGCACAGGGGCCTCAGGCGCTGGAGGAAATGAAAGAGGCAATGTCGTACCAGAGCAGTCAGAGCCTCCAAGGTCTGAGAGAAAAGACAGAAACGGAGGAGGAAGATCTCTATGATGAAGAGGGAGAGTTAGCTAGTCTCTTCTCAAAGGTAGATATGACACAGGAAGAGCCTCCTGGTCCATCTGCTCCTCCCTTACCTACACCTCCCCCTTATGTGGCTGGAGGAAAAAACACTGGGGGATGCAGCCAGCATGCCCGAGTGTGGGCTAAAATGCCCCCACAAGCAGGAGCGTTTCCAGTGTTTGCAGATGCCAACAATCAAAGATATCATGAGCAACTGGATTGGAAGGTAATACAAAGGTCAAAAGAATCTGTGGCCACCTATGGTCTCCAGGCAGCTTATACTGTTACCCAGGTAGAGAGCCTCCAATGCTATTGCATGACACCCTTTGATTGGCAAAACCTGTGCAGGGCAGTATTGTTTGGAGGTGCCTATTTAAACTGGAAGGCGGCCTATCTTGAGTATGTTGTGGAACAGGCAGCCACAAATAGTAGAAATGGGCAACCAGCTTGGGGGTGGACATGCTTATGGGCCAAGGGGCGTTTGTGAATAATCAGATTGGATATCCTGTACAGGTCTATGAGCAGATTAATGAATGTTCCCTGAAGGCATGGAAAATGCTATCAGGATCAGGAGACCTAGGAGCAAGCTTGTCAAAAGTTATTCAGGGGAATAATGAGCCTTTTGCAGACTTTCTTGCCAGATTGGTGGAGACGGCATCGAAGTGTTCCCGAATGTGGACGCTGCCATGCTGTTAGTTAAACAGCTGGCATATGAACAGGCTAATAAGCCGTGCTGGGATGCTATCTGACCCTATAAAGCCAAAACATTAGATGTATGGATCAAAGTTTGTAGGGACATAAATGAATCTGTTCTCCAGGGACAAGCTTTAGCTGCTGCCATTGTGGCAGGGTTAAAAGGAAAGCCAGGCCAATCTGGGCCACGTAAGGGAATACAAGGAGGCTGCTTCATCTGCGGCCAGCAGGGGCACTTTAAAAGGGATTGTCCCAGTCGTCCCTTGGCCAATAGGGTTGCTGGCCTCCTGTGTTCCTCACAAGGCCCCACACGCCGCCCGAATCTGTGCCCACGATGTCAGAAGGGTAACCACTGGGCAGGCGAATGCCAATCTAAGTGGGACATTAATGGCAAGCCTCTGGGCCCCGGCCAGCAGGGAGCAAGGCCAAAAAACGGGCAATGGGGCCCTTTGTCTCAGGGCCCTCAAATATATAGGGCAATGCAATTACATTAACCACAGATAACTGTTATAGCCCGCAAAGCACAAAGATAATGAGTAAGATGGGCTATAGGCCTGGTAAAGGATTAGGCCTCAGGGAAGATGGTCGTAGGCTTCCTATTTCTGCCCAAGGCAACATTTGTCGCCAAGGCCTGGGTTTTTCCTAGGGGCCACTGAGCAAATTCCTATTAAATGGAGAAGAGATCAGCCTGTGTGGGTACCTCAGTGGCCCCTTCCAAAAGAGAAACTGGATGCTGCCCACCAGCTAATAAAAGAACAGCTAAAGTCTGGCCACCTCAAGGAATCCACCTCTCCTTGGAATACGCCCATCTTTGTTATAAAAAGGAAATCTGGAAAATGGAGATTATTATATGATCTGAGGGTTGTAAATAATGCTATGGAAATCATGGGCCCAGTTCAGATGGGCCGTCCTATGATTTCAGCCCTTCCTCGCAATTGGCCATCAATAGTAATTGATTTAAAAGATTGTTTCTTTTCCATCCCGCTGCATCCTGATGATACTGATAAATTTGCATTTACATTGCCATCCATAAATCATGCTAGCCCTGAAGCCCGTTATGAATGGGTTGTGTTACCGCAACGTATGGTGAACAGCCCTACATTGTGTCAGCTATATGTAGGCAAAGCAATTCAAGCCATTAGAGAGCGATGTGCCTCTGTAATAATTTATCATTATATGGATGACATTCTAATTTGTGCAGAAACCGAGAAGGACGTGAATGAGGCCGTTACACAGTTAATTGTTGAATTAAAACAATGGAATCTTGTCATTGCCCCTGAGAAGATGCAAACAGACTCTTTAAAAAATTACTTGGGAACAAAATTAACCAATACCGTGGTTGAAGCTCTTAAATTGTCTTTGAGAATTGATTCTCTTCGCACCCTCAATGATTTTCAGAAATTTCTGGGAGATGTGAATTGGATTAGGCCTTATTGCCATCTTCCGAATGCCGAATTGCAACCTTTATTTGAGTTGTTAAAAGGGGATTCTGATTTACAGTCGCCTAGAAGCTTAACCGCTGACGCTCGCCAATGTATCGCTAAACTTGAAGAAAAGTTGGCCCATGTACAAGTGGATCGTATAGATTTGACCAAACCACTCATATTATGTGTGATTGCCTCTGATTTATCCCCTATGGGGGTGTTATGGCAAAAGGGGCTGCTATTGTGGATATATTTAAATCATTCTCCCAATAAAGTTTTGCCATGGTATCCAGCTGCTGTAGCTCAGGTAGTTTTAAAGGCTATTAAAATAAGTGTTGGTGCCTTGGGCAAGCAACCTGATGTTACTGTGACTCCCTATACCCCAAAACAAATTGAACTTTTGGCTGCTAATAATGATGATTGGGCAGTACTGTGTACCAGTATGACAGGAGATTTTGATAGTCATTATCCCTCTCATCCTTGGTTGCAATTTGTAATTAGAAATCCATTAGTTTTTCCAAAAATTACTCGCTTGAAACCTATTGCAGGAGCAGTTAATGTCTATACAGATGGTTCCAAAGGCGGGGTGGGAGTAGTTTATGTGGAAGGAAGGAATCCCAAGACTTATATCTTCCCCTGTCAATCCGACCAGGCAGTAGAGCTGAGTGCTGTGATGCAAGTTTTTCTGGAAGTTAAGGAATCCTTTAATTTAATTTCCGATAGTCAGTATGTAGTCCAAGCTGTGCAATCATTAGAAAATGTCGGGGTAATAAAAACCTCCTCCACAGTTGCCTCCCTGTTGCGATCCTTGCAATGCTGTATATGGGAGCGCAAAAATCTTTTTAGCATCATTCATATTCGTGGACATACCGGTCTTCCTGGACTGATGGCAGAAGGAAATGCTATAGCAGATCTTTATACAAGATCCGTGTTTGCCTTTTTAATCGCTTCCCCAATTCAATTAGCCAGAGATTTTCATAAAAATTTTCATGTTACTGCTAGTACCCTAAGATTAAAGTTTAGAATAACTAGAGAGCAGGCCTGGGATATAGTTTTGAAATGCGCTCATTGTGTTTCCCTATTGCCACAACGGGGAATAGGGGTGAATCCCAGGGGCCTCCGCCCGATGGCGCTCTGGCAGATGGATGTTACTCATGTTCATGAGTTTGGCACACTTAAATATGTGCATGTGTCAGTGGATACCTGCTCGGGAATTATTTTTGCCTCTGCTCATGTGGGAGAGAAGGCTCAGCATGTTATGGCACACTGTTTACAAGCCTTTGCAGCCTGGGGTATACCCCAACAGTTTAAAACAGATAATGGACCAGCCTATACATCAAGCCGGTTCCAACATTTCTGCCATGCCATGGGTATTAAACTTACCC
>NW_008345290.1:3642130-3692136 GCF_000622305.1 Nannospalax galili
CGGGCACGGTCGAGCCAGCCAAGATGGCGCCCTGGCTGGCTGCCAAGCCTCGTGCCCCTCACTTGTTTGCTCCAACTCACGCAAGCGCTGTAAGCTTGATCACGCGGGCAGCCTGCCTGACATGATACGTCACCGAGCATGATCTATTGCGTGGCCCAATGATTTGCTGCTCTGCCTGCATGTTAGCCCCGTGCTCATGTCCTGATTGGCTCCGTGTGACGGTCTGATTGTGGGATGGATCTGATGAGGGTATATATTGTGGGATGACGAAGAATAAAAGAGAGAGAATTGCTTGAACCTCACCTTGGCGTCCGTGTTGTCCTTTCCTTGGCTCTGCTGGTCGGAGTCTTGGTTCGTGGCAGGGGGCTTTCAGGTAGTCCCCTGCATTCTTAGACCCTCTGCCTGAGGGAGGCCAGGGGCAGGGATAACTCTGCACTCTCTGGCAGTCTGCTCAAGATAAAATATTTCATTTGCATTTTTTAGTCAACAGCAAAGAAGGGTGATCAGGTAGTAGACTGCAATTCCTTCCAAAGCCAACACATAGGCTTGTGTTTTTCTTTTTCTCATCTTCCTTCCTCTTATTATGGGAAGTGATGCAATTGTCCATAGAGTGGAGTCTTTGGGGAAGGAGTATGATGATGAAGAGGGTGAAAGTGTAGGTAGTGATGTTGACCTTAATATGGTTCTGCTACCTTTGGTATGTGACCCATTGTTGCTCTTCAGGGATACCAGCTTTTTAGGCATTCTTTCAGAATCTGCAGTTTGGATTTTTAGGATTACTTTTAGATTTCCTGAGCCCCTCTCTTGGGTTCAGGCTGTTCTGTGTGTTTTTCTTCCTGCTCTGCCTACTGAACACTTCCTGTCCTTACCTCCTTTTAGCTGACTCTCTCTTTTAGGCCTTGGATGAACCATCACACCCTCTGAATGGTGTTCAGGAATCCTCTGCCCTCTCCTGCATGAATTCAGAGCAGTACTGCTCCCTAACTGCCACTTGTCTATATTCAGAAAGTGCCCCCTGGCCACCCACCACCTCTCCTTTCTCAATCTTGCTCTGGGACATTCTGCTTAAGCATTACTTAAATGGGTACAGAGGAATTATCTGTATATTTTATTCTATGGTTGAAGTCATGATGTATGCACATTTTAAACAATATTATATCCTAAATAAGATTCATATCATTAACATTTCTTTAGTAAACACTGTTTTAACTGGCATCACTATATTTTGTTATATGAATACAACATAATTTAAATAAAGAGTTGGCACATTTTTTTCCTTCCTCCATCTACATAGTAAAATAGTAAATATTTCAAGCCTTTGGTTCATATGGTCTCCATTGCACGGGTCAACTTTTCAGACTTAGTGTGAGGTAAATGTGGTTGTTTGCCTATAAAATTATATTTGTAAAAACAGCCATTGGGTTGCATTTGGTCCATAGGCTGTTATAGTTTGCCAACCATGAGTTGTGTAAAAATATTGTATTTAATTTTTTTTTGATTTTTCACATTTTCAACATTATAAATGATGTTCCAGTAACTATGTTGACTACATTTTCCCCATAAAATCAGGTTTCCCAAAATGTAATTACCAGCTAAAGATTATATTTAAAAACTTTTAATAAACATTCTAAAATAGTTTTCTAATATATTTCCATAAGTACAATAAAGAGGCTATTTTGTAGCATTCTTATAAATAATACAGCAAGAAATCAATTTTGAATGTTATTAAGTATGTCAAATATATGGGAAAAATATAGAAAATAACATTTAAAAACCATTGCAAGCCAAAACCCCCACTTTCAATGAGTGGACTTTGAGTTGTGAAGCCAGCAAATAGAGGCAGCCCTCGCTCATCTGTGCTGCAGGGCTGATCATCTACTGTGTTCAGCTCTGAAGCTGCCCTTGTCATCCTGCCCAGAGCAGCCCTGAAGCTACACATGCCATCCTGCCCAGAGTAAGCTGCAGGTTTGCTGACGTATCACATTTAAGACTTTCCAAGACAAGGAGATCCTTATGGTATTTTAAAGTTTAGTTTCAGAGAAGACACATACGATTTTTGTTTTGCCAGTAATGCTTCTCCTTTGAATGTTCTTCATCCTCATCCTCATCCTCGTCCTCCTTGTCCTCCCCTTCCTCCTCCTCCACCACTTCCTCCTCCTCCTCCTCCTCCTCCTCCTCTTCTTCTTCTTTCCTCCTCCTCCTCCTCCTCCTTCTTCTTCTTCTTCTTCTTCTTCTTCTTCTTCTTCTTCTTCTTCATCTGGTTAATTCAGTTTATGGGTAGACATAGTGCCTACTCTGTCAAAATGGCTGTAGGAGGATGGGCACACTGTGAGTGAAACACGTGTTAGTGGTCAGAGATTCAATGATGGAACTCTCTCAGGCCACTCAAGGCCATTATAGCTGTCTGCAGCTTTGAAGCAGCTCCAAAAGATCAGTGTGGTTTTTTTTTAATGATCATTTTATTTTCTTTTTTGGATCAATAGTTACATTCACAGTGTTTAAAAATACATTTTCCAGAAGTTGGAGCTCACTTTTCCTTCTTTGTTTCAATTCTTGAAGAATAACTGGCGGTATTCTTTTACTATGAGCAGAAAAGGAAACCTATACATTTTCTGCTTTCTGGCATTGAAGGAAGTAGCTTTTAGTATTTGATGTAGCTTTACAAATACTTTACTCTTGAATATATAGTACATTCTCTGTAGGCTTCAGGTTTAATATATATCTATATATACATATATTGAATGATTTAAATTATATGAATTCTATATGCAATTTTTCTTATTGATTTGAATTGAAGATGAGAGCAATGTGTAAAAATTTTCCATCAGAATTGTTTCTTCCTATTTACCTTTGCCTGTCTATAGGCTTAACATTTTCTTAAAGTTTTAGACTTATTACTGTTAAAATTTCTATTTCATTAATTTTTGTATTACTTTCAGTTTGTAATCTTATTTATAGAAATTTAGCCACAACTTGGCTATTAAATGAAAATTTCAGTGCCAAATACAGGATACTTCTCTATAAGTTATTGGTCAGGGAAGCCCTACAGGTATCCCCAACCACACAGGCTATTGCCACCACTCTTGGTTGCCCACCATAACTAGATGGTAAGACAATATTGATGAAGACACCACTCACTTTTGATGCAGAGAATAGAAAAATTGACCTTGATCTGACCAGAAAATGCTCTCCCTGTTGGACAGGTTAAACAGTGGTGGAAGGTGCTGCTGGGGGGAAAAGGCCCCAGTGATATTACCTAGCATTGGACTCTGGATTCTACAATACAGACCTTCTAGAAAGATATGCCCACTAGTGCAATAGTGTCCTGACAGTTATGGGGGTAACCAACCACTCTATGATTGGATATGAGGCCTGCCCCACAGGAGAGATTTCATGCCTAGCACTGAACATGACCAAAAGTCCATAAATGGGACGATCATAGGCCCTTGGGGGGAACCTACTGTTGCTAAATGGTCATACTGTCAATCTGCATTCCATGTATTTGTGGTTAAATCCATAGCTTTGTGTTGCTATCAACCCTGCATTAACTGTTACCCAGTACAAAAAGAAACTTCTCTGAATAGAGGCTCATAACTGGTCAAAGTGTTGAGTAAGAAAAACCTCTAAGTGCTTAGCTATGGATGGGTGATCTATATCAGTCTTTCACCATCCAAGGTTCAGAGAACTTCATAGAAGAGGGGTGGATAGAAACTAAGAGCCAAAAGATGTGGAAGAGAGCTATGAAATGCTGACTTCTGGACAGGACATGGCTGTTGCAAGCATCTACTCATAGTAGCTGTGGTTACCTGCACAAAATCTATGAAAGATCAAGCCAATCAAAATTCCAGCATGGATAGGAGAAGACTCCACCTCTGTCAGTGGAGCTATTGGCAATTGATGGCTGATGAGGAAGAGTCATTCTTTTTTGGGAATGTGTCTGCTGGTAGATTGTTTATGCCCCAGTGGATGGCCACGTATCCATGTGCATATGGGCGGCACTTATTGGAACCAAAGGGTTCTTAGTAACAAAAAAGAAATGAGAAGAGGATGTGAAGCTGGGAGGGAAATGGGATGGGAGCACTAGGGGGAACTGGAGGGAGTGGTGGATGGATATGGTCAATACACAGTTTTTAAATGTATGGAATGTTCAAAGAATAGAGAATACTATGAAAAGAAAAAAATTATCCGTAACTGTTTACAACTTTTCAAAGAAAAGTTCCATTAAGAACACTGACTGCTCTTGAAGAGGACCCAGGTTCGATTCCCAGCACCCACATGCAGCTATGAACCATCCTTAACTCCAGTCCCAGGGGAATCCAAAGCCCTCTTCTGACCTCCGCGGCATTGCACGACACGGGTGCACTCACATACATGCAGGCAATACACTCATACACATAAAACAAAAATAAAAAAATTAAAAAAAGAATCCTCTTTGAGTTGTTAATTTTGAGTCAAGTGAACTTCATCCCTAAGAGGAACTTTTGTTGACTCTGTCCACTTCTCTCTTCTCTCCTGATGATCTAGTCCATCAATCCTGGGTCACAAGCATTGCCATTGCTGGAGACCTTGGTCAGCATCAAATTCTCAGGGCTTACCACAGTGGTACTGATCAGAAACCTGGGAATGGACCCAGAAATCTATTTTTACAGTCCTCCAAGTAAGTCTGTTGCATGTTTAAGTTACTTTGTTTCAGAAGACGTCTACCTATTTACTCATCTTTTCTTATTAACCTAGTCACACACTTGGTTGGCTTATGGCTAAAAAGCCATTTTGTTCTATTTTTTAAAATAAAGGAATGTAGGGCTAGACAGGTGGCTCAGAGGCTAAAAGCACTTACTACTCTTTCAGAGGATGCCAGTTTGATTTGCAGCACCCACATGGGGCAGCTTACAACTGTCTGTAACTCCAACTTCATGGGATCCAACACCATATTTTGGCCTCTGCAAGTATGCAGGTACACAGGCACACACACACACACACACACACACGCACACACACACACACACACAGAGCATACATTCACACAGATACACACACATACACATAAATAAAAATAAATATTAAAAAAATAAAGAGTTGCCAATTTTGTTATATATTTGAACACCCATATAGTCCATGGTATAAGGATGAATATTGTTCAATGTCTATGACAGTAATTTTGATGTTCTTGGAGTGACTGCTGTGGCCTTGCATGTGACAATATTAGCCAATGGCCACAACAGGGAGAGACAGGAGAACAAGAGAAGTTTTCTTAGTGCTTAAAGAGAAACACAGCCCTTTGGGTGTTGTCTTGTGGTTAGGATGGGAAATTAGAAACTTAAAGCAAAGTTAGATCATGGTCCTGACATTCCTGGGCTGCCAAAGGTACCAATCTGGAAACATTAGTCCGTATTTTATGGTTATGTACGATGATATATTCTGGCAATAGTTTCTTGATTTGGAAAGGTATCATTTGTACATGAAAGTTTATCTTAATTCATTCACATCTTTATAGCCCAGCAACCATTCAATATATTTAACTTTATAAAATGCAAATCTGAATGGGAAATTGGTATAGTAGGAAGCACCAGGAATCTTCTTCTTCACCTAAGCAGTTGAGCTGGGAGACTCTAACAACCATTTTGGAACTCCAGAGCCTATTGAAATCATACAACTTTCAGGGAAGGCTTGGATGATAAATTGAAGTTAAGTTTTATTAGTTTCAGCTCTTGGATTGTTGTAGGTATCTCTCTCACTCCTCTCTCACAACCTCATGGTAGATGCCATGTACATGTTCCTGGAACAATTTGCACAATTTGTGGGAACCAGTATGAAACAAAAGTACTTTTGTCCTTTAAAATCACAGGTTATGCACTGATGGTTCATTATTCTTTCTGGACACAGAGGTGCAGTCCATGAACTGGGCAGCTGTTGCTGACCTCATCCATTGTTGAAGCGCTTGTATATGGTTGATGTGACTTTTAGAGGATTGATATAGGCGAGCACGCGCTGGGCTCTCAGGGTCCCAGCACGCACTCCTGGGCAGTGAAAGTTCCTCCGCTACTGAGGTCTACTCAGTCGATCCCGTCCCTATTTCACCCGTATACCTTCCTCAGGATGTGAGGTCCACTGGCCACTTGGACCACACGGGAAGCGTATGAGGGACGGCGAAAGCCAGGGTGTCCGCAAGTCGGCGACGGAGGAATAGCGCCCCCCCTGGGAGACTGGATCACAGGATTTAGTGTTACAGCTCAAGACAAGTGACTCAGCTCAGATCTCAGTGATTCAGCTCCAGCTTTATTGGGGTAAAACTAGGACTATTTATAGTGTAGAGACAGCAGAAGAAGCCTTAGCTGATAGGTACTTTTAGGATGCCTCATTTACATAGGGTGGTGGGCTTCTATCAGGCTATCAGACAACGCCTGATTAAAAACCTGGTAGCTCCTGTGCCGGAGGGCATGTATTTGTGGCGAGCACTTTAAAAGAAGAGTCAGGGAGGATGCCAGGAAGGCACTCTGCTATGAAAAGGAATATGCAGCACATGGTTTCTGAGCTTGTGAGCTATCCGGACGTGAAGAGACTTCTACTTTGCATAACAGAGGACCCCAACAGATTGAAAAGTCTCATTAATAAAGTTTCTTCTTTTGGGAGCCAGACATTAAAGATTAGGCTATTCTAAAGCAAATGCATGTGCAAAGGAAATTAGAAAGTCATTATGCATGAAAGAAACGTGAAGGCTCATAAATGGCCTTAGAAGTCATTAGTTTATATGCTCAGTGATCCTTGGGAAGAAGACAGCCAACAGTAAAAAACAAAGAATGAATACAGAAATAAACAAGAAGCCCTAGGGAAAGGGGAGAATATGATCTTAAGAATCATCACATTATAAGATAAAAATATTCAGTTTAAACAATTTAAAACCCACAAGGTACATAAGGAAGCAGGGAAGTGTGGCCCACACAAGGGAAAAAATAAGAAACACCTTGAAAAAACCTGATGGCACAAAAGGCTTTGAAACAATGCCTTAAAGATATTCAGAGAACTAAAAGACAGTGTGGAAAAAGTCAAGTAAATGAAATATGAACAAAATTGAAACATAATCAAGGGACAGACACAAAAAGAAATTCTAGGTCTAAAAAGTACCATAACTGAACTGAAAATTTCACTGCAGACATTAAAAGGAAGAAGGGAGACTCAGTGGACTTGAAGATAATATGATGGAATTCATAGATTATGAGGAGCAGACAAAAGATTGAAGAAAAGTGAACAGAGCTTAAGGGACCCATGAGACATGATCAAGTGGACCAACATCTGCATTATGGAATCCCAGAAGAAGACATCATCTTGGATAGAGTGACTATTTAAAGAAACAGTGGCTAAAAATGTCCCAAACCTGACCAATGATATGAATATAAACATTTCTATGAGTTTGAATATTTCAGGAAATTCTGACATGTGACATGAATGTACTGTGAGGACATTATGCTAATTGAAACAAACAAGCCATAATAAGACAAGTACCAAATGATTCTTCTTTTTAAATTTTAATTTTATGTGTATGAATGAATTGTCTGTACATGTGTAAATGCACCCATGTCATGCAATACCCATGAATGTCAGAAGAGAGTGTTGGATTCCCCTGGAACTGGAGTTAAGGATGGTTGTTTGCTGCCATGTTGGTGCTGGGAATTGAACCCAGGTCTTCTGCAAGAGCAACCAGTGCTCTTAACTGCTGAGCCATCTTTCCAGCCTTCCAAATGATTCTTTTTCTTAAAAAAATTTTTTTTTATTACTTTTATGTGTACAAGTGTTATGCCTGCATGTAGATAAAGTGTACCCATGTTGTGCAGTGCCCGCGGAAGACAGAAGAAGCTGTCAGATCCCCTGGAACTGGAGTTACAGACAATTGTTAGTTGCCATGTGGGTGCTGGGATTTGAACCCGGGTCTTCTGCAAGAATAGTCTGTGTTCTTAACCGCTGAGCCATCTCTTGAGCCCCTATGATTCTTCTTATATGAGGCACTTAGAGTACTCAAAATTAGAGCTAGAAAGTAGAATAGTGGTTTTCAAAAGCTGGGAGAAGGGAGGAATGGAGAACTATTGTTTAATGGGTATAGAGTTTGAGTATTGCAAGATAACATGAATTATGGAGGTGGATGATGGTGATGGTAACAACACAAATGTATTCAATATCATTGACCTATATACTTAAACAGTTAAGATAGTAAATTTTATGTTATATGTATTTTGCCATTATGAAAATTTGGGAAAAAATACAAAGCAGAGCACACTTTCCCCTACTTGATTCTTCACTGATTTTTTACCATACTTAACCTCTAATCAAAACTGGACACTGTGAACCCCAGAACCCTTCAGAATCTGTCCTTGCAATTTCTCCTACCTTGTCACCCCATATTTGACCTTTGCTCTGCTTTTCTTATTTCCAACACATCAGGCTCATTTCTACTAACTGAGATACTAAATAAGGTACTTGCTCTTCTACTGCCTAGAATGTTCTGCATTTAGGTTTGCTCATTCTTGCTCTTTAGATCTTAACGCATACTTACCACTTCCTCAGGGAGACTGTTCTTCATAAGGGCTAGCTGAAAGGATCTGAGGTGTTCATCTATGTCTGTTTCCTTTCTGAAGGACAGTAAATTCTTAAAAACAAGTGACTGTCTTCCTAGCTATATTTATTCCCTGGCACTAGGACACCACTGATATTTAGCATTTATTGAACAAATAGTTTAATATCACTACATGTACAAAATGTCTTTAATTTGCTTTCAAAACTGTAACTGAAGTGGAACTAAGTTTGTTTTCCTATTAAAAACTGGGACCCTGGAGCTCTATGAGGTTTTAGATGTGGATTTGGTCTTTGGGGGCTTTGTGAGTCGTTTCAGTTATTATGGCAGAATACTATGTAAATGTGTCTTATCTTTAGTGTTAGAGACTTTGTTGCTTTCATTATTAAGTGGATGGAGCCTGTGACTAAGGAAAGTTAGAAAGCACTGTGTGATTTTCCTACAGTTTTCTATCTTCATAATTGCAAAAGAGGCTTACCTCTGTTATGGGGAACTAGGTTAACAGATACAGTGTTTTCCACATCGGTTTTCTGCTTGATGCTTGTTCAACTCCCTCCCACTTCTGTGTCTGGAGTGTGGATTGATGTCTCAGGAACTAAATCACTTTCTACTGTTTGGCAGACACTCATCCATTGCAATAATTTTCATTCTCTTATTCTTTCTGTCAAGAAACATATATATATATATATGTATAAACTATGCAAATAGCTATTACAAAAGGCAGTAGATTTTTGCTCTGGCTGAGTTTAGGAGATCCCAAGAGGTTGCTCTTGCACCTGTTGTTTCTCGTTGCAGTTCATCGAGGCACCTTTGGTGATCCTCAGGGCTCCAGGGAGTATGTTTGAAAAACACTGATTCTACAGCGGTGAGATGACCTTTTCTTCATTCTCCCTACTTCGCCTTTTAAGTCCCACCTGGTACTGATTCCTTTATGCTATAGGGGAAAAAAGTAGTGATGCTTCTCCCAAGACCCTACCTGTCTCTGCTTCTACTTAAAGCATGCCATGGGAAGGAACCCTACCTCCTATGACTTCCAGATTTCAAATGGTCTCCACCCCTTCCTCTTCTGTGTCACCTTCTGGCTAATGCAGTCAGTGCCTAAAAGCAAGACCTGCACATCACCTGTGTCCAAGCATCCTGCAGAGTCTGGGGTTGGCTGTTGTTTTCTGATAGTCTGCATCTCTCTGAGCCAGAGGTTTACAGAGAGGGAAAGAAGGCAGAACCTCTTCTCAACTTGCTTGTGCAGAAGAGAATTAACATAGCAGGACAAACTGACAATCTTGGGAAGGTCTGCTTGGAAATTTGTCCCTTGGCAATCCACAATTGTGCACAATTTGTGATATTTGCAGGACAAGGGTACTTCTTTCTGATATTGGCTCCCACAACTATGTGCGAACTCCTCCAGGAACATGTACATGGCTGCCAGCCAGGGGAAAAGAGATGAGATACCAACCCAGTAGCTGAAACTAACCGAAATTTGGGATCTTTGATTTCAGAAGGACTTCTACCATGAACAGGTAAGAGTGGTTTACTGTGCTTAAGCTGTTTCTACAAACCACATAGTTTATGTTGAACACCTGCTTTCCTTTTGAGAGTCTGCAGTCTGGGTATGGGCCAAGTAGAAGATTGTTTATGGGGACATTACCAACAAAAGCCCTGGGCACAGCATCTGTAACAAGCTTCCCAGGTTGGTACCGTGTCACACACATGGCAAGCTGTTACTGGAGTAATTCAGCATGTCAGATGTGCTTTCACTGGGGGAGAACCCTTAGAAACCGGTGTCTGCTTCCCTCTGACTTCATACCATGCACCATTGCTCTTTGATGAATGTACTTGGTACCATTTGTTGTAATAACTCACAGCCCTGAATGTATACTGAGTCCTGCAACTCTTCCCAGTGAACCATCAAGCCTGAGAGTAGATCTAAGAACATAACTTACATGGTGTTGCTTCCAGACCAGCTGAGCTCTTGAAAACAATTAGAGGACAGAGTGTTTGCAAACCATCCATCAATTTTCTTAAATGAGCTCTGTAGGGCTTACAGTTGGTGGAAAATCTTCCAGATACAGAAAAAAAGTTGCCAATTTGTTTTTAGTGTCTTGATTATATCAGTTATTTTTATCTTCTTTTCTGGTGTCTCCATGTGAATTTTAGTAGAAAAATATTGAGCTAAGGGTTCAAAGCCTCTCATATTTGAATTTTTGATGCATGAAAGGATCTGGCACAGAGACACAGGGAGAAGGTCATGTGATTGCAGAGGCAGAGATTGGAGTGATGTGCCTGTAAGCCAAGGAAAGCCAAGAACTGCCAGAAGCCACTAGAATCTGGGAGAAAGGCACAGAAGGAATTCTCCCTCCTAGCATTCAGAAGAAATCAAACCTCTAATACCTTCATTTCAGACTTCTGATATCCAAAACTGTGGGAGAATAGGTTTCTGTTGTTCTTAAGCTACAGAGTTTGTGTTTGTTATAGTACCTCCAACTATTTTTGATGTTTGGAATAAACCCTAGAGAAATGAAAGACAGAGTGCCTGACTTGGAAGAAAAGCGGTATGAGTTAAGTTTGGCAAATGTAAGCCATTTTTAATGGAGTATAAATGCTGGGTGTGGTGGTGTATGTTTGTAATCTCGAAATTCCAGAGCTGGAGGCAGGAGGAGTAGCAGTCTGAGGCCAGGCTGGGCCATAGGAGACCATTTATCAAACAAAACGCCACACCACCACCATCACCACCTCCACCACCACTGTAAAAAAAGTACGAATGAATACCATATGATGATAAGGCGCCACAAGATTGAGTCCTACCTGGTTGGAAACCTCAGGATCTTGAATGCTAGATGTTCTCAGCACCCCGGGCTTCCCCTTTATCTCCTGTATTTATTTTCAGAGTCTTATCTTTCTGAGACATCTGATTTTTGAGTTTAACCCACGAACAGAGGACCTCAGACAGCTCAAAGGAACAGCATAGCTGCTTGCACAGTAGGAAGAACATTCTCAACCTGTTACTGCACCCCACCTCCCAGCCCAGCAAGGCTCCTCAGGTATGTGCACACTTAGGGCAGAAGCCCATCTATTGGAGCCCAGTAGACAGTCAGGAGACAGCAGAAGACTCATGGGCTCTTACTTACAGATGGAGCTCTCCAGGATGGGGGGTAGCCCTGCATATGAAACAAGGATATGATGACAGGCACCTGTCTCAGACTGATCCAGATGCCTTTGTGTGCTCTGTAAGGTTTGCTTTCCCAAGAAGGTATGGAACTGCAGTCAGGCCCACTTTACTCCAACCTATCAAATTTGGCATGGAGACTTCATGGTTTTGCAACACCCTATCAATATAGATGCTGATTTAAAGACCAACAATCAGTTTTTTTAGCTGTCATAAAGGCAAGGTGACCAAAATAACTGATGAATGATACATTTTTATTCTTTATGAGACATCCTCTCACCCTCAAGCTCCAGAATTCCCTTTTTTGCTCCCCAAGGACATTCCTGGCCTCTTTTGGTGCCATTCTATAAGAGCCAGGTTGTGGTCCAGGTCTGTCTCATCTCATTTCTCTGAATGAGATTCTCTGACTTTGTGGCAGAAACTTTTGTCCTCCCAATATATTTTCTTTTTGTAGTTTGTATGAGTCAAATCCCTGTTTTTTGTTTGGTTTTTTTTTTTTTTGAAGGAAGGACTACCCTTCAGTAAAATGATTGTATTTCCCAGTTTTCCATGCTGCTAGGGATGGCCAATGAGATATAAGCAGAGGTTATTGGTTGGAACTTCCTAAGAAACCTTGTGCGAGGGGTTGGCCTTGAAGGGCGGTGTGTCACCTTAGCACTGCCAACCACTCTCTGGGAACACAGAGCTGCACATGCCTCCATCCTTGAGGGCAGAGCCATGCAGTAAGGATGATGACATAGAGATTTGAAGAAGGCTGGGTCCCCAGTGACCCTGGAGCACCAGGCTCTGAATTTCTGAGCCTGAATACCCTCTTAAGCACTGTCATTTAAGTTTTCTGATGTATACAACCCACATGATCATCTAGGGTGTGGCATTTTGATTATATTTTGATTACATTTGCCTTTTCTCCATATCATCATCATGCATATGTAATTAACATTCCATTAATGTTATCAATTTACTAACTTATTATCAAGTATATGCTTGTACCTAAAGCATTTCATTGTCTCAGGTAATAACTTTGTACTACAGAAAGGCCACAAAAATAAACAGCAAGGACCATTACATAAATGTACTTCCTGAGATAATTGTATGCCATTACATTAAGTTTTAAAATTTCTCCTTTGAAATTTTAATTTAATTAAGAAGATTCATGGTGTTGGAATTCTACCTATGCCACCATCTGCCTCCCCATAGCTGCCTGTCAGTACTAAAAGCTCAAAGTGGAGCCATATGGGCCATTTCTAAAATAAGTCTTTGCCTTTTAGACAGCACCATCACTCATGATGAGCGCTTCCTGAGTTTATGCCTGCTGTGTGTGTTTTTGTGGCTCATAGGATAAGAGATCAATTATTACCTATAAATGATTTTCTGTAATGCTCATAAGTAAAAGATTGTCACTGCCAAATGTATCTGGTGTTTATGACTAATAAGTTGAAATGGGAAGAATTGGGGAACCGTAACCTGAAAGATGGATTCATAAAATAAACACTCTCTATGCTTCCATCTTTAAACTTTTATTTTAAAAGAACATTTGAAGAAAAATTAAAAGCTGAAAGTGAGGATTTATTCCTCTTTGCTTTTTCTCATCTTATTCTCTGATGATTTCTCCTTATCGAGCCGCTACCCAAAATTGCAGTACTTTTTGCTGCAATTTATGTCACATCAAAAATTCTTCAGTACATGCCTAAAACATTAAAAGATACAAGAAAATTCAAGGGCAGTCACCAGATACAAAACAAAGCTAACCAAACAACAACAAAGTACATTATTATAAAGCTTATAGGGGAAAAACCTATTTAATTTCACCAAATTGGAGTATTTCTAGAATAAAGCACCTTACAACAATTACAACTGAATAAAAAATTAAACTGCCAGTATGTACCCAAACACAAAGAAAATGTGGAGGCACAAACTTTCCCGAGTCAGGTTCAAGGTAGTGTCATATTTAGTTTCCCTTGCAGTTGAGGTGGCCGCTGTTGGGAAGGTGTCTACAGCAAGCATGGCATTCTGGGCATTTGTTTTGTTGTGGTGTGTCATCAGATTTGGGGTATTAATGATTTTTGTGATTCCTCCAGCTGGGTAGATTGCATTAGTGGCTCCAGCCCTAGGCGAGATCTGTTTCTGTACTGCTCCAGTTATGGATGTTGTCTTCTTCTAGAACAAGTTCTAGCAAGATGAGAATGCTTTTTGCTTTATTCATATATACCTGCTGCATTCAAGGACAATCCTCAGGAGCCTGTGTATTCATGCTGGACTCTAAAGCAGGTGCTTGAGGTCTGAGCATATTTATTTATTTATTTATTTATTTATTTATTTAGTCATTCATTCATTCATGGGATTGAACTCAGGGCCTTGTGCATGTTAACACATGTTCTACCACTGGGCTGCCCCTGCAGTTCCCTAAACCTGCTACCAGTCCTGACCTTTGAGAATCACTGGTGGTTAACATAAAGGTCTTGGCACCCCAGGAAGTAACTGTGCTTTCCTTTGTATTTCCAAGATGACTCATCTGATATAGCTGTTGGGTTAAGTTTCAAGATGACATGTGATGTTTAAAATGCTCTTGCCTTTGGGTGAGCAGGCTGATCCCTGAATAGTTTTGCTATTGTACTCAGAGATTGAAGTCATTGTTACTCTTCTGAGCCTGTGCTTAGGTCTTTTCAGGCAACCTCTGTATCTGAGAGGAGATTAAGGCCTTCAGGAATGGAATGTGCTAAAAATTGCTATCAAAATAGCTGGAGGTACAAAATAGACATGTGTATTGATCTGGAAGGAAGCACAAAATTCCCAAATGCAGCATTAAATGTAGAAGAATCAACTTCCCAGCATAGACTGTGGCGGTAAAGTATAAAGTAGGTAAACTTGAAAAGTACAAGATGCAGGATGGTACTGGCATGGTTTGGGTAAGTGTTCCCATGGTCCATGTGTTAAAAGCTTGGTTGTCAGCATGGGGTACAATTGGGAGGTGGCAGAGGTGGGACTTGGTGGGAGGTCACTAGTCATGGGGCCAAGCCACCATGGATGGAAAGCTGTGAAACTGTGTGCTAAAAAGAAAACATTTCTCCTTTTTGTTTTGCCTAAATGTTTTTATTTGAAACAAAGAGTCACACTAAGCAAGACCTTCCCTTCCCTGCTCCAAAGTAAAGCAGCACAATAGAGCAAAATTCATTTGGCAGCACAATGTGAACAATATTCTACTCATGTGTTTGGACAACTTTATTCATAAGAAGTTCTTACAAAAAAAGGAAGTAGTCTTAATTCTGTGTGTGGGGACAGCATTTTCTCTGAGAAGCGCAAATATAACCCATTCTTTAAAAATATTCAAAATAGAATACTATTCAGAATAAAAGCTAGTGCTGAGATCTGGCACCCAGATTTGGTTTTTATCCTGATCATTTACAAAGGGTTTCCCAATGACTTGCATCATTAGGGTTTATCCCCAGAATAAAAATTAGTGCTGAGATCTGGCATCCAGATTTGGTTTTTATCCTGATCACTTACAAAGGGTTTCCCAATGATTTGCATCATTAGGGTTTATCCCCAGAATAAAAACTAGTGCTGAGATCTGGCACCCAGATTTGGTTTTTATCCTGATCACTTACAAAGGGTTTCCCAATGATTTGCATCATTAGGGTTGTGAATAACACTCCATTCACTATGGAGAGATGTCTACTCCTTCCTCCTCTTCTTGCCTTCATACTCATGTTCTTTGGGGTGACTGCTATCTGAGTGTCTTTTAAGCTGCCATGCTGTTTGGCTTCTTCCAAAAACTGTCCAAATTAGAAGGATCTTCCTAAATCTGGACTGGTCCTTCTTTGCTTCTGTGTTTATGGTCTGAATCAGAAAATTCCTTATCAGGAACAAATCTGTTGGTCTTTATTCTGGCTCCCAGGCCATCACAATACAGTCCTTGTCCAGATTTTTACTGAGTCTATAAATACTCTGGGCCATATCTTTACCTCTCCAAGCTTGATCATAAACAGTAAATTTCATTTTCTCCACCTGCAAACCTGCTGTCCATACACTTAGAATGGTTGAGAGCTTTTGGTTATACTGGACTTCATTGGAAGTTTGAGGATAGGGCACACCAAGAGCAATGACTTCTTTGATATCTCGATTTTCATTTTGTGCAGTCATGACCTCTTATTGGGAGATGCCCTGGAAAGATTCTGGTTCTGCAGTCTTGCTTCCTTTGTTGTGCTGGATTTCATCTCCTTCCCGCCCTCTCCATCCTCTTTTTCCACATGGATTTTAATCCCAGCTCTCCTCTCTCCCTCTTTCCGGGCCATTTCTCTAAGCTTCTCTTTGTGTTTCCTCCTTTTCTTTTTGAGCCATCGTTCTCTCTCCTTGGGCTCGCATTTCCACAGCCTCATGAGCCTTCTGATAAGCAGCGTAAAGAGAGCTTCAGCTAGTTTGGCATGTCTACTATCTGAAGTCCTCTTCCGTCAGCAGGTAGCCATTTATCTAATGCAATTGTATAACCCTTTGCGTTCTTCCAGTTGGAAATACAAGGAGGAATCTTCCATTCCTGTTGTTCCCTCACGGTCATCTTCCAACTAGGAAAATGCACTACAGGTGCAGGAGAAGGTGGTCCCCAGGGAATTTTCTTACTAATCGTAAACCTTGGAGGCTTCATTTGGATCTTTTTGCATTTCTACCATCTGAATAACCATTTGGCTCCAGAGTTGAACGCCACTCCTGGCTATGACGGTGTGTATCGGATGTCCTGAGCAGAGGCCAGCTTGTCAGCTGCTTGAACTGGTATAGCTGCAGCAACCTTCTGCAATACAGATTTCTCTAAGGCTATCCTTGTCTTTTCTGTTGCTTCTTTAATAGCTTCTTCATAGGGTCTTTGCAGGCCCGGATCATCTGCATTCATAACCTCCTTTGGAACCAGGTCAGTATACTTGCTATAAATGACCTTGTCTTTTGACTGTCCTTGTTGAACAATGGCATCATATTTAGTTTTCCCTTCAGGATCCATCTGAATGGCCAGTGTATTCCACATTTTTCTCTTTCGCCCCATATCCAGTGGATACTGGGCCACATGAATTTTTGGATAAGCACCTCCATCTCCCAAATCTTCTAACAAGTCCCGAGGTATCCATCCTTTCTGGTACCTGTAGGGGGTAGGTTCTCTTTTGGAGGAGACCAGTGAGGTCTGCTGTGATCTCTGAGATCTCGCTTTTTCCTTAGCTTCAAGTTGGTTCTGAGAGAGCTGAGTAGGCACAGGTAAAAACCTGGTGAACGCCATCTTCTTCTGCTTCCTCCAGCCTAAGCACAGTGTCCTGGGTGGGTCTTTCCCAGATGAGGAAACGAAGTAGTGATCACTGCGCAGGCGTCACAGCCGAAAGGTCTTCCGGGATTTGTAGTTCTTTGCATTAGAGTCTAGATGCCACTCTCAGAGGGAAAAACCCGAGGTAGGAGATCCAACAGCGAAAGGACCTTCGTTATATTTAGACACTTTACAGGGGAAGGTCCCTGGGTTTAACAGACTAGTGATGGTTCAAAATAGGACGTAGGTGGGCATCGTGGCGCACGCATTTAATCCCAGCACCTGGGAGACAGAGGCAGGGGGATCTCTGTGAGTTCAAGCTCAGTCTGGTCTATACAGGGAATTCCAGGCCAGCTGGGGCTACAGGGTCTAAAAAAACGTGGTTTTTTTTTGTTTTTTGTTTTCCCCTTTAAGTTGATTATCGCAGGCATTTGTCACAGAGATGCAGAGGTGGCTGATGTAATCCTTACGGAGTCGACGGCAAAGTGAACAAAGTTCAGAGGTAAGAATAAGCAGTTTGCTGGGTAATATTGACTGTCAACTTGACAGAATTTCGACTCATCTAGGAGAAAAGCCTCTGCACACCTGTGAGCGATTATCTAGATTAGCTTAAGTGATGGGGGAGACCCACCTTACTGTGGGCGACACCATTCTAGCAACCGAAGTTCTGCAATGAATATATAGGAGAAAGAGAACCGGGGCCGACACAACGTGACCAAGGACCTCGTGCTCCAGCCACCATGACTTCTCTGCCATGGTGAGCTGTTCCCTCAAAGTGTGAGCCAAAACAAGCAACATGCTCATGAGTGCCCTGGCAGACTGTCAGCATCAGGAGCATTGCTTTGAATTACGGTGGCAGGTGACATGAGAACCCATGCAGGGGAGGGAGGTCAGATGCCTTCCGGAAGACAGTAACAGTAGTACTACAGCAGCATAGTCAATATCACAAAAGGGGGAAGAGAGTAAGGGAGCCACCCAAAGGGGGAAATACGGTTATTACAGTGGAGGGTGTTCAAGCTATGTGATCCAAGGATTTCACAGTACATAGAGACACAAAACTGATAGATAGGGGAAGCAATCCAAGCCAGGCATGGAGCAACACCCGGTACTAGAGCATAGGAAGAGTCTGACAGGGCTGTAGAGGCCCCAGTGGAGACCCTGTTCCTCCCACCTCCCACATATGCACATCTTAGGCATCATCATAAGTGACATCAGAATGTCCCCAGTATCATAAGCCAGCACTAAATTAATGTTGCATTAGGCCTATTCTGCTTATTACTATAAATGTGTGTAAGAGTCCCTGTGCAATGACTGTGGTCACTCAACTAAGAGATGAGGGGCTAGGACTAGAGCCCAGTCTTTACAATACTAAATCCAACAGTCCGTGAGGCCAGGAAAATATGGATAGTTTGGGGGCAGGAGGATCAATTCAGACGTTTTTCTAATAACATGGTAGATATTTGGTCTTCAGATATTTCCGGTTTCCACTCCTACCATGCACCCAGCAGGATTCTACTTCTTGTTTGTTTTGTATCAAGGGAGGCTGGGTGAGTTATTCTGGTTAATGAACTTGAGGAGATGTGTACCACCTCTAGGTAACACTGGCTTATCTGCCAGGTGGGATCCTCCTGAGCTCTTGCCTCTGTGTCTTTGGGACTATTGCCCCCAGGCTTCTTCATCAGCTTTAGAAGGTTCCAGAGTAGGTGGTAAGGAAGCCCAGTTCCTAGCCATCCCATGGGCACATAACATGAGGGCAGGAGGGCCTGTGCTGTTGCATGCTCATGGGATTTTGACATTTTTTCTGGTGGGACTCAGCCTAACTTGGCCCATATGCCAAGGGTGAGGGTTGGGCAGTCCAGGCAAAAATGGAGGCAGAAGATAAAATCTAACGCAAACAGTAAAAAAGGAGTCTGCAGAGCTTCATAACAGACTGTGATAATGTAGGAGACAAGACGCAGGCTTCAAAGACAATGCTAATGTTTAGAGCCCACGCACAGGGAGAGTAGAGGTTACTTTGGTTTGAAGATAACACATTTAGCGTTTTACCCTTTAAAGATATTCATTACTTTTTAAAAAATTAGCATAAAGTAATGGGTTTCATTATTGCGTTTGCATGCATGCTATGCTTTTTTGGTCTTCCTCCTCCCTTCCCCTCCCTCATCTCCCTCCCCCTCTTGCTGCTTTTACCCCCTTCCCTAAGTAACCCCCATTCTGCTTTTATGTCACATATACTCTATTACTCTACCAACTCCTTCCCTTCGTTACAAATTCCTCGTCCCCTACCGTGGTCCCTTTCTAATTCTATGACCTCTACACATCCACACAGTAATACACACTTGAAAACTAAAATCCATGATTTGCAGATGAGAGAAACTATGCAGTATTTGTCCTGAGTCTGGGTCACCTTGCTTGATGTAATAATTTTTACTCCCATTCATTTTCCTGCAAATGTCATGATTGTGTTTTTCTTTTTGACTGAATAAAAACTCTATTGTGTATATGGACCACATTTTCTTTACGTATTCATCTGTTGATGGACATCTAGACTGGTTCCATTTCCTAGCTATTGTGAATCATCCAGCACTAAGCATGGATGTGTAAGTATCTCTGTGATAAGACTTTGAATATATGCCTAGGAGTCATTTCTTTTCTTTAAAAATGAAAATAGCTGCTGAACATATATTCAAATCAAATATATTGATTTTAAGTATTCATACCAGACAGAAAATTGTAAAGAAAAATATTTTAATTAACATGATTCTAATACATGAATAATGGTTGTTTTATTTTCATCCCCACAAAATAGAGAGATGAACTGTTGGACAAATATGAAATATATTTGAGGAATTTATTTTTTTTAATTGCTGAGAACCTAACAGGCAATAGATTAGAGGCTCCTGCCCAGTAAGGAAACTTCTCATCTGTAAAGAGCAATCAGCATTATGGGATAGGACCTCGGTGAGGTATAGATTGGGAGTTATAGGCCAGAAGCAGCAGTTACAGCCTGAGGATGAATAATATTCCAAGAACAAAAGCAGAGCAACAAGAAGATGACGATGGAGACTAGTGGACATCTGAGTGAGGGGAGGAGAAAGATGGACCTGTGGGGTGGGAGAAGAAATGGCCAGAAGTACATGTGTGGTTACTTGGAGTAAACTAGCACCTCACACAAAAAGGGCTTTTAAATTCATCTCTTTATTTTTTCATTTTCATTTTCATTTACTTTAGCTATTATTTAATTTATATTAAACTCAGCATATCAAGTGGTGGGCTTAATTATGACATTCCATACATATATGTCAATATACTTTGCATTCATCTTCCTTCCTCCCTAGCTCCTTCCTCCTTCTCGACCCTTCTTGCTGGTCCCCTTTCTGCTTTCATAATGCTTGTGCACACACAGACACATACACCTACATACACCTTTAGATCAAGATTCCTCATATGAGAGAAGACAAGCAGTATCTGCCTGAATCTGGTTTATTTCACTTTACATAATCACTTCCAGTTCCTTCTACTTTTGCAAATGTCAAGATTTCATTTTTGTTTGTAGCTGCATATGTACCACATTTCTTTCCCTATTCATCTTTTGATTGACATCTAGGATGGTTCCATATCCTGGCTGTTATGACTAGTGCAGCCATACACATGTTTGTGCAAATTCTTTGTTGATTTGGAATTCTTTGGGTCTAAACCCAAGAGAAGGTTTATGATCATTTGTTCTCTTCATGATATTTATTCTGAATGGGTCCAATGGACTCTTAAAGGAGTTTTAATTTGTATTTCCCCAATGGCTAAGGAGTTGAATATATTAAAAAGCCATTTATTGGTTATTTGTACTTCATCTTTGAGAATCGCCTTTTCAGTTCATTAGCCCATTTATTTGCTGTTTGGGGTCTTTTGTGTTTCCCCATGAATTTTAGGATTTTTTTTCTAACTTTGTGAAGAATGTTACTGAAATTTCAACGGGGATTGTGTTGAAACTATAGATCGCCTTTGTTTAGATTTATCATGTCAATTCTGTCAATCTGTGAACATGGGAGTCTTTTCTATTTTCTAGTGCCTTCAATTTTCTTCATCAGTGTTTTAAAGTTTTCATTGTCTTTCACATCCTTGTTAGGTTTATTCCTAAGTGTTCTATTTTATTTTTTTAAGCTATGATGGATGGGATTTTTTTTTTTTTTTTTACTGACTTCTTAGCAATTTTGTTATTGGTACATAGAAAGGTTACCGATCTTTATATGCAGATACTATATCCTGCTACTTTGTTGAAAGTACAGGTTTAAAAGACTTCTGGTGAAGTTTTTAAGGTCTCTTAAAGTATAGAATCATGCCATCTGCAAATACAGGTAACTTGACTGGTTCCTTCTTTTATTTCTCTTCCTATCACTCTAGCCGAGACTTTGAGCACAGCGATGAATAAGAGAGGGGGTGTGTCAATGGAGACTAAAGAACAATACAGTCAGTAAACCAAAATTGCTTTTTAAAAGGAAAAGAATGACAAAGTCCTAGGCAAACTAACCAAAAGAGAGAAGGCTCAAGTTAATACATTAGGACCATTAGGGAACATTTTGAAAATTTGTATTTAAAAAACCTGGAAAACCGAGAAGAAATAGATAAATTCCTAGACACATATAACTTATCAAAATTAAATAAAAACGATATAAGGAGCTTAAGCAGATCCATAACAAGAAATTAGTTTGAAGCAGTCATAAAAAGTCTTCCCAGAAAGAAAAACGCAGGAACGGATGGGTTTCCCGTCAAATTCTACCAAGTCTTTTTGAAAGCTTCACCACCCACACTTCTCAAGCAGTTCCCCAAATTATAAAGAGAAGGAACACTATAAACTAATCCTACAGAGCCGTATTACCCTGATATGAAAACCAGATAACAGCACAACAGGAAAAGAGAACTATAATCCAATGTCCATGGTGAATACAAACATGAAAATTCTCAGTATCTGTAGTTTTAGAAAATGCTTTTTAAAATGGTGTATACTTGGGAAAATGAAAGGAAGGGGCTCTTGGAAGGGAACTGAAGCTGCTGGTGAGAGGAGAAGAAAAGCAGAGGTCACTTTCAGGAGTCACGTCTCTAGGGTGTCAGCTGCCCCAGACTTGATGCCAGGGCTCTGCTGGGAGCCTGTGGTTCTATTCTTTCTGTCCCTCTTGTGTTTGGCGCAGCCACTGTGTGTGTACGCTCCTGGCCAGCTTTCCTCTCCTGCACTCTGATCCTCCACCCGTGTATGCCTTTCTGTGTTGTCAGTCTGTTGGTTGAAAATTTCTTTTTTTCATGAGTTTTGTGAAAACAACCATCTACCTGAAGGCACACTTTCCTCTTGAGGTTGAACTTTTCCATCCACAGGCCATGAGGCAGGGAGGCCTTCTCCCAATCCATTGTGTTTCACCTGTCTTTATAGTAGAGGGTTAGAGACTGGTGGCCAGGAAATCAAAGATGCTTTCATAACGTTTGGAGCATACAGTGTTTAATCAATTTTAGCTAACTTTTATACATGAGAGATTTTATGTGAAAAAGATTTTCTCTTCTACCTCCCTTGAAAATAACTTAAGTTTTCATGAGAAAATGCTTACACTTCAGGGCAACAGCTGATTCAACATGGGCTGAGGTGACCTTTTTCGCTCATTACTCTGCCTACTGCCCACCCACCCAACATGTTTTTATGCCACCCCTGGCTTGTTCATCTGTGTCTGGGTCATCACTTGGGTGTGCTTTTGAAATTCCTGCCTTCTTATAACCCCCTTGCCATGTCCTGAGCTCCTTGACTGGCTCAAGCACTTCAGTTCAGGAGGACTTTGAGCTGGTACATTAGTATTAGAATAGTGGTACTTATAGGGCTGGGGAGATGGCTCAGCAGTTAAGAACACTTGCTATTCTTCCGGAGGTCCTGAGTTCAGTTCCAAGCACTCACATGGAGGCTAACAATCATCCGTAACTCCAAGTCCAGGGGATTCGACACCCTCTTCTGGCCTCCACAGCATTGCATGCACATGGTGCACTTACATACACGTAAGCAATGCACTCATATATGTAAAAAAAAGAGCAATACTTACATGGTAGGCAGTATTCTAAGGACTTTACAAGGTTTAGCTCATTTAGACCCTGTAACAACTTTCCTGGAAAAGGAACATTGCTATTGTTCTACAGACAAGTTAATAGTCAAAATCATGTGTAATTTTTATTTTATTCCAACTTACTTTTAGGAATGTAAGATGCCTCAGTGCTGCACAGGTGTCCCATCCCAGATCCCATATCCCACATCCCACCTCAGCACATGCACAGGGGTATATGCACCCTCACAACGTGTACATACCACACACAGCTACTGCACACACTTGCATGTACAGACACACACAAAATAATTAAAAAAATAAAGCCACAAAATGTACAAGGAAATGTAGGGGGTGATTGTGGGGATGGCATCACAGGTGTTTGCACACATTCAAACTCATGGAAATTTGCCCACTAAAAGTGTAAGCTTTTGTATGTCAATTATGCCTTAATAAAGGCTGTTGACTTTTTTTTAAAAGAAAGCTACTAGTTTGTTGAATTTTACTCTACACCCTTAGGAAGAGGTATGATTTAGAGAGGGGAAGGGAAAAACAATGAAAAGAAGATGCGCTGGATAGATCGAGGGGAGGATTGAAACACACAGTGAGCGGTGGGTGGAATGATGGATCATTTCAGTAGCATTGCTAAAGCAGCAAATAAGGCCATCCACCTGGAAAAGAGAGGGGGCATTAGGAGGAAGTCTGAACTAGCCACTGTGGAGAGTTGGCCTGACTAGAGACAATGAGTGACAGATGGATCAGAGCTGCATGGGAGGCATTCTGTGATCTGAACAAGAAGCAGAGAAGTCCCATTACAGACATAGTGAGAATAAGGGAGACCCATGAATTATAGAATAAAATTAAAGAATTTTACAGCCATTATAAAATAGAGATCATTCTGATTTAATTGCTTAGCTTAGGCACTTGAGGTTCTGATGGGGTGGATAGGGATCTGAACCAGGGTCCTTCAGAAGTTGGCTGCAGATCGGAGACTGATGATAGCAAGTTTGAGTTTGGTTGTGACACTAGAAATGGGCTCTGACTTACATCAGCCCAGAGAACAGACTAGATGTGGAGAGTCTTGGAAGCAAAGGGAAGCTGAAGACCCAAGCTCAGAAAATTGGACTATGGCTCCCAAGATCAAGATGGCAGAAAGCAATGCCATCAGGGCCCTGCTATGGGCCAAATGATCCAACCATTTACTCAAATTGTTTTCCTCCCCTCAGGAGGAGATCGACTAAGTTTTACAGGACAAGTTGATAGGTGTCTCACCAAGAATGTGAGAGAAGTTGTTTTTCTCAAAGTGATGCCATTACTGAAGATGGATGAATATAGAGAAGTGAAAATCAGATAGTCTTTTACTGTAGTGATGTCATGGCCATGTAGTACAACATATAAGATCAGGAACTCTGAAAACAAACATCCAATTTTAAATCTGAAGCAAAGTACTGACAGTTGTCCATGCCTCTCTGTCTCCTCTACAAAATGTGGATATTAGAAACTCAATTAATATGTATGTGAGGTTTAGGGGGCCCAACAAATAGGTGCATTCTAATCACACCATGTAGTCACCATACTGGGCATATGCTACTGCCATTGCCCCTTTTTCCCATGTTGATTTTTATAGTCACCCATCCCCTGCAACCTGCAAAATAGTGTAGGCTAAAGCTAAATGGCTAGCTGATGATAACAGTTTTATTCTTTAAGCTCATATTAAAGGCAATTCCCTAGGCAACCATGATTGAGAGGTAGCTTGTGCTAGGAAAACATGAACCCTGTGTTCTAGGTTTTAATCCTGACCCTGGTAAGTTAATAATCCTGAGAGTTGGTTTGCTCACTGTAAAGTAGGGATAATAATGCTATCTCCATGGAGTGATGTAAGAGAGGTCCACATGAAATGATGTGTACTGCAAAAAGTACAAAGAGCAGGCATCTAAGTCCTGTTACAGATACTCCACAGCTGAAAATGAGTCTTCCAAATTCTTAGCAGGTATAGTGCTCAGCATGCAGCTGGTACAAACCAGCTAGATCCGATCCAGGATCTTTTGTTGTTATTTGTTTGTTTTTCTGAGTCAGAGTTTCTCAGTAGCTCAGATTGGACTTGAACTCACCATCCTCCTGTTTCTATCTTCCAAGTGCAGGGATTATAGACGTGCCCCAGCACACCTGGTCATGGCTGACACTTTTGATAGTCTCTACAGAGAAAACAGCAGAAAGGTTCTGGTGGTTAAAAGTCTTCACCACTAGGGTTATTAACTCTGGTCCACAAGCAGAAGCCTAGAATTGCCTATTGTCCAGATAAAGGCAACCAACAGACTGTGACAGTGACCAGAACTCTGACTGCTTTCCTGACCCTGGGGCCACATTCAGGTAAGACTCTGGAGTGTGAGAATCAAGACTATGAATAACTTGGTTTGTGCTGAAATTCTGCATTGGGGTAGAATGCCAAACGAGGGGGTTGCATGATCATTGTGTGATCTTGTGCAAATCACCTCACCACCAGAGATCTGTTTCCTGCTCTTTAGGACATAAGGGATGGTCTGAATGATAATGAAGTTGCTTCTAATTTCTGAACCCTTCCTTGTTTCTTTGAGGCAATTATCATAACTTGAGATTATTTGATTCTTTTATTTATTTTAATTATTGTATTCACTTGAATGTAAGTTCCATGCCAGTAAAAATCAGAGTTGTCTTGTCCACTGTTCCAGCTGGCTAATGCTTAGCCTATAACAGATATTCAATACTGATTTAATAACAGAAAATATGAGTCTTTGGATCAGCGAGAGAAACTATAATTTTTTGGAAGTTGATTGACATGATCATTTTACATAGCCTTTTTATTATATGAGGCATTGCTTAGCACTGGTATTAATTTTATATTTTGAAAATACCCAGTACTGAGTCAGTGAAGATATGCCATAATTCTATGATGCAGTTATTGAAGGATAATGTTAACCATAAAGAAATTGCATCATGTATGCTTCCATATGTGAATGGCCTAGGCCCATTTCAATGAGCACATATATGTCAGAGGTCTTGGCTTCTGCTCAGCTCTATGCTGTTTTTTGTTTTTGTTTTTTTTTTAAATGTGGCATTTGATATATGTGTGAGCACTTGAATTTGTACTGTAGTTTGGTCTGCGAAGGGGAAAATGAAATATAAATACATTGTCTTTGACCTTGAGATCATCAATTAAGCTCAAACAGGTTTACAAAAGAAGCTTTTAGTTTCTTAAAGATATTAAGATTGCTCAGAGCACTGAGAGTGCAGAAGCCCAGACCAATTACAGCTCATTTTATGAGCCCTGGCGAGGGTATATATTTGATTCTTGTTGTTTGTGCTCATAGAGTCCTTATTTTTTCATAAATTAAGACTACTCAGTCATAGGAACATGAAATTCCATTTCTATTCTCAAATGACTAATGGCTTGGCTTTTGCTTCTCTAGTTCAAGTTCTGATCAAACAAAATAGTAGCTCTGCAGTTTAGCAAATGGACTCTGTCAGATCTGCCTCGTGCATGGCCACAAGGGCTGACCCTGAGCCCACCCTCCACTTTAGTTTTTAAAAGAAGCTAATAATAAGAATCTTCATGACAGGAGAGACTGACAGGCTACCCCTGGTCTTCCTAAGCCCCACTTCTAAACAGCAGTATAGGAGTCTGATTCAGTGTGGCTGCTGGGGGACTTGCTAGCCTACAGTTTGTAAAATATACTTTTCCTATGGGAGGAAAAATATCTTAACTGAGTGCTCTGTCTGGTACCTTGACATGAGCATTCTTCTTTTCAATAACCTCTTATTCCAGTGTCAACATTTGAACAATGGGTTTCTTAATTTAGTTGTGTAGGTTGGTTCCAAACCTGGACTATTCCAGATACACTCTTTGAGAACAGAGTACAAAAACAGGAAATATACAGTAAGATAGACAAATGGGCTGGGAAACCAACAAAGGTTAGCAGTGAAAAAATAATCTTCTAAGAGCAAACCCCTACTGCTTTGTTGCTGAGTATTTAAGGCAGTTGCACTAGCGTGTTCAGTTAGCACCTGCAGTAATAAGAGCTTTCTATCCTGTCCTGGTCTGGGAACCTCCAATCCAAGCTCTAGTTCTTCTGTCCTTCCTCAGCAGGAAACTTCCTCTAGGATAGGAGTAGAAAAACCCTGGCTCACACAGCTGAAGACTGACTAAAAGCTACCCAGTGGCAGGTAGAAAAAGAGATTTTAAAATTCCATCCTGGCCTTTGAAATCCAGCACCTAGAGCCTCTTAGATGCACCTTACAATTCTAGAGCTATTGCCTGTACTTGCTTGTGAAGGATAGGCCAAGTTAGGCAGTGACAATCACTGAACACCTACCTAGGCATGAAGAATTCTAGGAGGAGGCGATGGCACAAGGAACCAGCACCGGAAATGACCAATATTGTTGGGATAATCTAACACGGGCCACCAGTGAGGATTTTCTAAGAGTGCTGAATTAAACCTGCATTTCTGAAAGTCATTCTGGAATAGAGATGAGCTCAGAAGTAGGAAGATTACGTCAGAGGCAAGATCGGGACTTAGACATATGCAATGGCAGAAGGGATGGAGGGGCGGGGTAGCCAGATGAGACATGCTGGAGATAGACTTCACAGGTTTAGTGACTCACTGAATGTGAAGGCAAAAGAGGAGGAGTTGCTGAACTTTCTAGTCATGATGCCACACTCCAATATGATCAGCTCAGAGGGTAGAGCCAGGGTAGGAGAAGATTCTGATTCTGATAGGACATCTAAGCAAAGCCTAATACGCAGTAGAAATGACCCAGAACCCAGTAGAATGTCAGATGTGAGAATAATTTAAGAGTCATCAGAGACAGGGGACTGATCTTAGCAAGATCTAATATCAAAGCTGTCACCACCAGTGTCTTCCCAAGATGGAGGCTGAGCTCATAAATCTTTTCATTCCTGCCAACTGCGACTTCTCTCTATAGAGATCCTGAAAATGTGGTATTAAGCCAAGACAATTAACAGTAGAAGCCAGATTATTCCCTGGTGTGCAGGTTCAACAAAGCTCAAGTCACAGCCAGCACAGCTCCTTGGCTGGTGAGACATTGTAAAGTATACATTGTGCTGGAACCTGGCTGTATCTGTGGAATGACTCTTGTGAAACACTGTACTTATGCTACCTTTTGATACTGTTTTTCATTCTGTTTGGTGGTTACAACGTTGGGACCACAAGTGGTGAGAGCTGCTTCCTTCCCTCTGCCTGGGGCTGTGTTGTTCTTCCTGTGTACACAGACAGGTGCGGTGACTCAAGGAATACGATGCTAAAACATTTCTTTACGTGTCAACATTCTGGGAATGGCATCAATTTTAAGCAGCACACCAAACTGAATGAAAATTGAAAGCAAAAATCCTCTACTAAATACCAGTGACAAACAACTGAACTCTTTAATCTCTATCTTGGAATCCAAGTGCAAGAAGTCTATTTTCAAAAGAAAACCAAAGGCTACACACACACACACACACACACACACACACATGTGCATGCACACATACATGTGTTACACACACACACACACACATGTGCATGCACACATACATGTGTTACACACACACACACACACATGTGCATGCACACATACATGTGTTACACACACACACACACACATGTGCATGCACACATACATGTGTTACACACACACACACACACATGTGCATGCACACATACATGTGTTACACACACACACACACACACACACACACACATGTGCATGCCCACGTACATGTGTTTTACACACACATACATCCACACACATATTTAAGTAAGCTTATAAAATGATACATTTCCCTCTGACTTTTTCAGTCATCTTTAGTGTTACTTATTTCTTCTTCCTCTTCCTCTGTATTACTTTCCCTCCCCACTTCCTGGTTAAAGGACCCCCATTTTTCCCATTTCCCCATAACAGTGCCTGTGACCTACTATCCTCCTCTCTGGAGCTCCTTCTTCCCCACTCCCCCATGATCTCTGTCTACTTCTGTGACTCCTATGATAACTTTGGATTATGTACTCACATTTAAATATTTAGAGCTAGGGTCCAGAAATAAGAGAATATGGAATTTATCTTTCTGGGTCTGTGTTACCTCACTCATGCAATATTTTCCAGTTTCATCCATTTACCACCAAATATCATCATTTCATTTTTCTTTACAGCTGAATAGGACTCCATTGCATGTATGTAACATATTTTCATTATCCATTCATCAGCTTAGGATTTTTCCATTTCCTAGCTACTATGAGTATCAATGGACATGTTTGCAGAAATATCTCTGTAATAAGACACTGAATCCAGGAGCTGTATAGCTGGGTCATATAGCAGATCTACTTTTAGCTTTTTGAGAATTTGCTACAAAAATCCAAGTGCCAGGCATGAGAAATTTTCCTTTGAAATATTGGTCAAGGTAGTCCAAGAAACTCCCAAATCAATATAGACTACTGCCATTGCCCTTGGTTGCCTCCCAGAACTTGAAAAGACCCTATTACTGAAGACATCATATACTTCAGACACAGGACTTAGAGGAATTGAGCTGAATTGATCTGGAAGCCTCCTTCCTGAGTACTAGCTCTCATAGTACTAGAAGGTACTATGTAAGCTGCTAAGGGAGAAAAGTAATCAGTAGTTCTACCCAACTGTACAGTCTACAACTACAACAATGACCAGCCCAGCAAAGTATCCTTGAGAGTGCAATAGTGACACATCTTGGAGGTAGCCGCCAGCCTAATTGGACTTAAGGCCTGCTCAGTAGGAGGGAATTCATGCCTAGTACTGTAAACCTATTGAAATATCCATGCTTGGAGAGGCCATAGACCCTAGGGGAGAACCTGCTCCTGCTATTTTCCCAAACCAACATAATTTATAACTATATTTGAAATAGTTATTATTATACTTGCAGATAAATATAACTCATCTCTCATCAAAGAAGCTTTTTTTTTGCAACAGATGGAGATTCTTACAGAGATCTACAACTAGTCAAAATACAGAGAGTAAGTGATATTGAGGTGCTCTGCCCCAGTTGATACATCCATGATGCAGCCCTTACACCTAAGCCTCAGGGAACATTACAGAAGAGAGGACGGAAAGATTATAAGAGCCAGAGGACCAGGATACCTACTGCTAGACCATGCCTTCCAGACACGACAGGGAAGCTGCAATAATGAAATTTCAATAATTGGATGTGTAAACAGGACCTGCATAATGACAACACCATTTGGCATGCCAATGTGGATGGGAGAAATTTCACAATGTTGCACCTCTAGATGAAGAACTATAGGCAATCAATGGCTGCTGAGAGAGGGAGAGTCCCTTTTTTCTCCAGGGATGAGCTCCCTGAGAGACTATTCAATTCCAAGTGGTCATCCCTAAATGTAAATACATATGAGCAACACTAAATGGATATAAATGATAATAATGAAAGGTGTCAGGAAATTGAGAGGGTGTGAGGGAGGACCTGGGAAGGGTTTGAGGGGAGAGAGGGAGAGGCAGAAATGATATAAATACAGTACTCATATATGAAGTTCTCATAGAGAACCGAAAAACCAGTATCATCTGCAGTTCATAAGAATAAAATATTCGAATTAAAAAGAATCTGATGTCATCAAACCTACTTTCTGCACTTCATATGCCATGATGTTATCTCTAAGTACACTTGACACAAGCATTGCACAAGCCTTATGCCACTTTGAACCTGAACACAGCACACAAACATTCCTCACTGTTGTTCTCAATTTGAGAAAGATCTTGGTGAATGTGTAGGATTGTGGACCATGCATCCATCAAGACCATGAACTTTGTTTAGGACTAAAATTGCTGCATTGACAGCTTGCTGATGCCACGTAGAATACCTTGTAATGTTTATGAAGTGTCTTTGAGTCAGGTGTGGCTTTAGTTCCAGCACTTGGGAGGCAGAATCAGGCAGATCTCTGTGAGATTGAGACCACCCTGGTCTCCACAGTGTGTTCTAGGTCATCTGGGGCTACTGGGAGACCCTGTCACAAAAAGATATATCCACACAAAAGTTTATGAAGTGTCCTAAACCAAAGTGACTTTTAAGAAGGCCTTTCAATGACACTATTCCACAAACATAAGATCCCTATGTTTTTAGGAATTTTAAGGGTACTTCTGATGTGAAGGCTGGGGTTATGCAGGTATAAAGTCAGGGAAGCTGGGAAATGTACTACAGATCAGGTGCCATAGAGTATTTTACTGACCATTAAGGTTCTGGAAAAAGCTGATGTGGTTACAAGGATATGAATCCAAGAGAAAATATCAGACTTGTTTCTTCCGAGGGGCTTGGATAGGGGCATCTCAAGGGTGACCTTTTTAGGGTCACAAATAGCAGAGCACTTGAGTGACTACCAGTACCTGGAAGCCTGGGGACTCTTACAAGATTAAGGAAGAAACAGGAGACCTGGATCAATCTTCATAGAATACAGAGTAATACAGAGTGTCTGATTTAGAGGAGCCATTAGAGATCAACTTGTCCTAACCTTTTCATTAACCAGAGAGATGAAGCGACTCGCCTGACACAGTCTAGACAGTGGCAGAGCTGGGCCTGGAAATCCCTCCTTTGAAGCCCCAGGCTTTCTACTCTCCCTAACTCAATTGTGGCAGGAGGATGAAAGGAGGGAACATAGCTTGTGTTGAGGTCTGCTGTGGAACTCTGGTGCTCTGGCGTGGCATGGTTCTTCCTGCCTTGAAATAATAGTGGTTCCCATTACCCACAGGATACCCCCACAAGACTGGGCCCATTAACTTTTTTGTGAAAGGGGAGTCAACAGGTATCACATGAGACCATCCCTCCACAATAACATATAAACTATTGCTGGAAGGGAACATTTTCTTTAGTGGTTTAGCTGCCCATAAAGTTGCCCAGGCACCCATACAGTAACCCCTCACCTGTGTTTGTATAACATAACCCCTTACCCATGCTCCTGTAAGTAACTCCAGTAAACTCAATGATTCCCCAAGCTAGATTTGAGTGGAATCATATTTTGGTCTGTCATTGGTGTCCTTTCTGGGGTAAAAAGATGTCTGTTCATGTCTCTTCTGTTAAAGTTAATTCAGCAAAATTCTAACTCAGTAAGAGCTAGCTAGACCTTTGGTATGGAGAAAAGCCCTCTTAGACTTTCACCAAGTGGAGCTAAGCAGCTTATTGTAAGGGTGCCATTCACCCTGTCTCCTGTCACTTCTTTGCCACTGTAACAGTATTACCAATAGCACTGAATTGTAGTTGTGCTATTGTCAAGGGCCAAACACAGTCACCAGAGCAGCTTCCCAGAGGGTAGTTTTGGGCCAGGGACAGGGCTGCAAGGCTGCCTGAGTGTGATGGGGTGAGTTTGAATCTTCGAGTGGGTGTGCTACTTTCCCCACAGAACAGGACAACTAAGTGATTGTTCTCATTCAGTCATCACACAGCTTCCTAGTATTGTCTAGGAAATATTCAGAAAGATTAAGAAAAAATAAAAGTTTTCATTTTTCATATTGAGTTTATTGATTGCCAGAGAAAGCACAAACTTCTAAAAGTAAGAGCATTTTTTTTTTTTTTTTCTTTTTGAGACAGGGTCTCCCTGTAGCCCCAGCCGTCGTGGAACTCACTATGTAGACCAGGCTGGCCTCAAACCCCCAGAAATCCGCCTGCCTCTGCCTCCCAAAGTAAGAGCATTTTAATACATTGAAATTTGGTACTGTTCGTGGTCCTTTGAGAACTTTCTAGAATACCTTTAACGTACCAGTGATTTTGTGCTTTCCTTGGCTCCCAGCTTTTACTCTTCAAGCTAGCTTGAGTTTAAGCTGCTCTTTGTTGCAGAGGCTGCTTGTTTCTAAATGGTATTTCTCTCGGCCTTACCTGCCTGCTCATGAGAATATTTGTGCCAAGCTCAGATGTGCTGCTTGCTAACCTGCTTACAAAAGCCCATCAGTTATCTTCATGGAAGCACAATCCCTTAAAAGCCTGGAATTTTGGGCTCTATTTGTCACAAGATATCTGTCCAGATTGATGCTGTTTACAATGAGAATGCTAACAATTGTGAGTCATTTGTACCAGTCCACATTGTGAGGGAGGTTGACTTTCAGGATAAAATCTTGGCTGAATTGTACCTGGAATTTTAAAGACTCATGTTATTAGAATTCATAAGTAATTCCTTCTGTCTTCTACAAGTCATGTTTTCATTTTGGTCAAATGTTTCAAAAAAACAATACTTTTTCTTTGTTTTAGGTTTTGAGTGCTTTATGGTGATATTTATTTCAGGTTTACTTAGAATTTATAGCAGTGAAGAAGGAAAAGAACCAACAATCGTTGTCTACCGTTCGCTAGGCCTCAGCTGGCAGATACACGGCATACTTCTCCCTTTCTTTCCTTTGCCCCTGGCAGACATTACTAATCAATCATGAACTTCTTTCACTGAGCCCAGATAAGACCTTATAATCCTCAGGGTAACATTCCAGGAAACCACTGTCAGCTAATGTGATTCAGACACAAGATGAAAGTTTTTGCTGTTCTGGTACTATACATTTATTGTTTATTTTATTTATCCTTACAATGAAGATTCAAGCAGGCAAAATTTATAAATTATCAGCCATAAGGATCTGGTCTAAATCCATATTCTTGGGTGTAAATTTGCCATTTGTGCTACTTCACATAAGCTGTGCTACATTAGACAGTTTTTTTTTTATGTGACTTCTGGATCAAAGCCCATTGTCAAATGCAGGCAGCCCCCAACTTTGGGGGAAATTTTGTTCCAAAGATTTAAATAAAGTAAGACTGTTAATAATCAACATTGACAGAGTACTTTGCAAACAAGTAAATACAGAAGAGACCAACCACAAGGATCAGTCTCTATATCCTTGGCTTCTCTATTCATTCCACAGATATTTACTGAGTGCTTAGCACTGTCACAGGCACTGGATAGACAATACTGAATGAATAGATAGGATTCATACCCTTGTGGAACTTATGGGCTAGTCGGACAGACTGACATTAAACTAATAGACCCAAGTAAATATATAATTAAAATCTGAAACACTGTAAGGAAAAGAAGGAACTCTGATTGAAAATAATAAAGAGGAGCTTGAATTCTTTTGACTGTTTGGTGGCTCTATCTCTGAGTCAAAGATATTTAAGTCGATTACAAAAAGATTCACGGGAATTAGTAAGAAGGAAAGTTGGGAGCCAGCATTTAGAAAGAGGGAATAGTGTGTAGCAAGACTCTGAGTTAGCAGAGCTCAGCTTGGTTAACAATTCTTGCTTGCTTCTCTAGGAATTTTGCCCTCATTTTGCTAGTCCTCTGTCAAGGAGAAAGTGATAAAGTGACTCAGGGTTACTTTTTACAGACGCTGTTAAATGACAGTGAAGTTGGCTGTGTTTGGAGAAAGCATATGACTTCATAAATATAATGCAGTAAATCTTCCTAACTGCGGATTCTACATCTGAGGATTTGACCAACCTTGGCTGAAAAAAAAAAATTTAAAGATTGCATCTTCAATGAAAATGCTCTGAGGATTTGACCAACCTTGCCTGAAAAAAAAAATTTAAAGATTGCATCTTCAATGAAAATGCAGATTTTTCTTGTCATTCTCTTTTATAAATTAGTTTTTGACAGTTTCATAATGTATGTAATACACTCTAACTAGTCTTATCTCTCGCCCTCTTATCTCCCTCCCACCCCTGCTAAATCCTCTTCCTCCCTAACAACCCCTTCCCCACAGTCATGTCTTTTTGTTTTGTTTTGTGACTCACTGAGTTTAACCAGGACCATCTGTATGACCACAGGTTTGGAACCACCCGTTGAAGTTTGGTGGGCTCCTCCAGTAGGTATACAACTGATGACAGTGAATCCCTCTCTCATAGAATCTTTCAGTAGTCAATAGTTCAGCAGAGAAGGGTGGGGACCCATGAGTTCTTCCCCCATCCATGACTGGTGGTTGATAGGGCCAGTTTTGCATGATGTTCCCTGAGCCTTAGAGTAGTATCAACGTCTTGTTTTGAGCTGAGCACTCAATTATCACTTGTTCTCAATACAACAGCTGTGAGTCTCTGCATCCTCCAGCATTCATGGCAAAGAGAAGCTTTTCCAATTAAGGCCGAGAATAAGGCCTGTTGATGTATTTTCTCCTCCGGCAGCCTACGGTACAACACCTTCTGTCACCATGATAGCTAGCCAGCAGGGAGACTCTTTTCACTCAGTTCCAGTCTGATTTCTCTATATTTTACACCCAAGGTGTGTGTTGTATTCAGCAATAGGGTCTTATCATCTAGTTCTAGTAGGCACCAAGAGAAATGACAAAAGCCTGTGTTTTGAGGACTTCTGGGCCTCTCTGACCAACAACTCTTAGGGAGGCATCTCATACCTAGCACTGGGATTTTTCTTTGGTAACCCATTGCTTCTAGGAGCCACATTATCCAGCCATGCAGGATGTCTCCCTCTTCTTTTTTTCCTTAAACTATATTTTTAAGTGGGGTATAAGGTAGTAGGTTTCCACATGGCTTTTTCATACATTCTTCATTTTGGTTAATCTTCCCTTCCAGGCCACTGTCTTTTCATTATTTTCTAAATAATACAGTATAGAAACTATTTTCATAGCATTTATATTGTGTTGGTTGTATATGCAATCTAGATTTAGTTTAAAGTATATAGGAAGGTGTGTGTGTTAGATATTTGTGCAACACACATGCACTCAAACATACACACATGGTAGTTTATGAGAACAGAAGGGACCCTTCCAGACCCTGTTCTATTTCCCTTTCACATGGCTATATTATTTTATCCTTTTAAATATGTTTAAATGTAAGAGAACTGGAGAGATGGCTCAGCAGTTAAGAGCACTGACTTCTTGCAGAGGACCTGAGTTTGATTCCCAGCACCCACATGGTAGCTCCAGCTCTGGGGGATCTGATGCCCTCTTCTGACCTCCTCAGGCACTGCACAATGCAGGTGCACTTACATACATGCAGGCAACACACTCATACACAAAAATTAAAAGTAATAGAGAAAATATTTTAAAAGAAACTGGTAAATGTAAATAAAACATTTCCTTGAGTTCCACAGAGGCAGTTGTAAAACCTGAGGAGAGGGTTGAAGGAACCACCAATCTATAGCTAAGTTGGACAGAAATGTGTGTCCTGGCATCCAACATTTACAGTTGGCACTAGAGTGGGTGAAGTCTTATGAGATTGAACCAGTGGGATCTTCTATAAGTCTGGGTATCAGAAGTCAATTACATTTTAAGATACTTCATTGGTGTCTGTAGAAAATTGGAGAATTTCTTGATATAGAAATACACACTTGGTGTCTGTGGTAGTTTGAATGAGAATGTTCTCCATAGGCTCCAAGTATTTGAACATTTTGTTTCTGGTTGGTGATGCTGTTTCAGGAGGTCTTAGAAGGCATGGCCATGCTGGAGGGAGCACATCACTGGGTACAGGTTTACAGAGTTCTTAAGCCTTTCCAGATTTCCAGTTGCTCTCTACTTCTTGTTCCTGTGTAAAGATGTGAGTGTTTATCTTCTGCTCCTACTCCAGTCACCTCTGCCTCCATGCCTCCCTGCTGTGATGGACTCTTGCCCCCTTGGAACTGTAAGCTAAAAAACTTTTCCCTTGGTCATGATGTTTCTGTCACAGAAAAGTGACTAATACAGTGTCAGAAGTATGTAAGTATAGACAATTTTTCCTCTGCTGCCCCTTTGTAAGTGACAGGGCATTCCCCACAAAGCTCAAAGGAATTGATCCCTTATAGGCTGTGCAATCTCAGCTGTGTGTGTTCACTCTACTTAGTGTCCCAATGGATCTAAGAAACAACCCTTACTCCTCTCCAGCTTAAAGATCATGAGTGCTCAAATGGTGCCCAGAGCAAACAGAAAATTTGGTCCATTGATGACATTTTTGCATGTAATAATAACAGTTCTTCTCCTTGGCAAATATGTTAGGAAATATAAATTTAAGATAAATGCTAGACATTTGCAATAGGGTGGATGATAGCATGATTTGAAGAAGATTCAGGCTAGAAAACAGATGAAAATCAGAGGAGCAACTAGAATGTGTTCCATAAGTGATGAAATAGTAACTAAACAAAATAAATAGTACATCAAATGAGATAAGTAAATAATATATAATTTAGTTAAGTAATTAGATAAGAGATAAAGGGCAATGGACAAAACCAGAGGGAGCAGAGGAGCCCATGGAGCTAAGAGCACAGTTTCAGGAAGCAGTGCTGCTTATAGAAATTCAAATGGCAACAGAAGCAACAAAATGAGCAAAGTTAATATTAGAGAAAATAAAATAAAATGATCATACAGTGGTTATTCTACCTTGATGCTTACATCCAGAAAGGTGTATTTGTCTTTCTGGATGCTGCCAGCTAAGGAAATGGGGCGGGGATAATGCTAAGGCATGGGGTAGAACAACAGAGCGATGAGCTTCTCTAGACATGGAAGTTCCAGAACCTCAGAAGTGTTCGAAAGGTCCCACCTACATGCATTAGCAGGCGTGACTCAATGATTGCTATGTAAATAACCATGTGAGAAATGTGGATCTTAGTTGAAATTTTTCACTTAGTTAATCCACATGCAGTTGTAAGAAGCAATACAGGAAATCTTTACAAACTTCACTCATTTTCTATAGCTCATTTTTCAGATTTCCCCAAATATACCTGGCATCATGTAGAGTTGAAAGCACTGGAACCCACACATAAAAATGAAGCCCACTTACTTTAATTGGTTCAGCATCTAACTACCCCCACTAAGTTGATCCTCCTGTCAATCTACTGATCCTTGATTGTGAAAGTGCTAAGGAAAATGCAGCTTAGTGAAAGTATTTTATGGATGGTCTCAATTTCAAATTTTTCTGTGGGAAGACAGGTGAATGTGCTTAGTAAACAGTGGTCAATAGGAGAGCTCTAAGTCCTGGCACTGTACAGATTGTTCAAAACAATATGCAATCAATGTGCTCTAGTCATACTCCATAACATAACATGGGATGGAAACAGAGGACAGTATTGCTTGTTCTTTTCTCGGAAGTAAACTCGCTGTGTTATAGAACACAGTTCCAACCAGGATGTAAACACACTCTAAGAATTAGTGCCCTCACCTTGGACAGCAGTAATTGATTATAATCAAAGAACACAAGAGCACAGTGACTGGCTGCCTACTTCCACAGTATGATGTGGTTAAGTGGCAACTTGAGTAGTCTGCAGGTATTAGGTAGAACACAAGCTCGCCAATGTTCTGTTGTGGTCAGCCAAGATGGATGGTAATTTAATGTTTACAAATGGGTGTTTTCAGGAACCAGTATGACTTGTTCTGAATACTGAAAGGAAGGGAACATTGAAAATAAATTTTCCACTCAGGAAATCACAAATGTACTGGGGACTCATGGGTTCTGGATGGGCAGCAATTTGTTAATGATGAAGCCCTAGATTCATATTTTCATGAGTCAGTTCATGAGTTTCCAAGATGTGTTTCTGGCTTAAAGTTCCCCTCTTGAATATCGTGTATATTAAGTATGCACTAATTTTTATCATTTTGAATCTGTGGTTGGTTAAAGCCTAACCAAATTAAAACATTTAAGGAATAGCTTATTTTATATATCTAAAGCAGCATTTCTCAATTCTTTAAAATGTGTTCTCTTGTAATAATTTTAAACTCACTTCTTCCTGCATCCCTGAATAGCATATGAACCACCATTCTCCACAGTTTCACAGAATTTTTTGTATTATAAAAGAATGGAAACTTTATTGGTTAGACCTATATTATGTTGAAATATTGAATGTACTTCTTGACCTCATTCCAAAGATTATGATTTAGGCTCTTGACTATTGGATTTCATTGTGGCCTGTATGAACAGGAGTACTAACCATCTACTCCAATGAAAACTTAAGTAAGATGCTTTCACCTCCCTTGTTTGACTGGGCTTCAGGTAATATTTCAGCTGACATGAGCTCAATGCTTTCTCCAGGAGCTGTTTTCTGATCAATGGGCCGCACCTTGACAATGAAGTTTGATATAAAATCTCACTGTGGTCATTATTCTGATATCAGGGACAACATAAAAAACCCATAACCTATCACTTTTTAAAATTTATGTCCACAAGCATTTTTCTTTTGGGCAACACTAAAAAAAAACAAAAACCTCAATGTTGGCCCCACTTCAGTGTAGTCCATGTGAATAGATACATGAGAGAGAGAGAAGGGGCCGCAGAAATCACTGAAGTGATGAAGAAACTGCAGCAAAAAATATACTCAGAGCTCAGATTTTTCTGATGGTCAGTCTAACAACACTTCCAAGATATCCCATGTTTACCTTTGATGCTTCATTTTGTTATTGAGAAACAATCTATCATCTATCTATCTATCATCTATCTATCTATCTATCTATCTATCTATCTATCATCTACCTGTCTATCTATCTATCTATCTATCTATCTATCTATCTATCTATCTATCTATCTATCTATCATCTATCTATCTCTATCATCTGTCATCTATCTATCTATCTATCATCTATCTATCTCTCTATCTATCATCTATCTATCTATCTATCTATCTATCTATCATCATTTAACTAGGTATCATCTCCTTTTCTTTTTCTTTCTCTCTTTCTTTCCATCCATTCTTCTATATCTATCTATCTATCTATCATCTATCTATCTATCTATCTATCTATCTATCATCATCATCATCTATCTATCTAGATATAGATATAGATGTAGATGTAGATATGGATATACTCGGCCATCATTAGAGAAGCTTCTCTCTGCAATTGATGGTAATCAACATAGAGATGCACAACTAGTTGAGATGGAGGAAATAGGGGACTGAAATGCCAACCCCTAAATAGAACATCTCTATCATCTCCTCCCCTCCAAAAGCTCAGGGATTATTGTGCAAGAGGGTGCAGAAAGATAGTAAGAGAGAGAGGAGGAGGAGGTAGATGGTTATAAGGAAACAGTGTTTCCCAGTCACAGCAGGGTAGTTGCACAGATGAACTCGTGAAGGTTGTGATGACATGCATAGGACCTGTGAAAGCCCAAGCAAGACGAAATCCCAGCACAGAGCGGGGAGGTGGGCATGAAGTCCCACCCCTCTCTAAGGAGCTGTTGGCCAGTGAGAGCTGCTGGGAGAGGGAAAATCAGTTTTCTTTAAAGGTGTGACTCCTGGTAGACTGGCCATGCTTCAGTGGATGGAGAATATGGGCACCACGAGTTGGACTCAATGGGTTTTAATAAAAAGGACACAAAGCTGGGTAGGTAGGACTATGATTAAAATACATTGAAGATGATTCTGAATTAGTAAAAATGACAAAAAGATTTAAATAGATAAAAATTTGTAAACATCTATAAATATGTTTTTATTAAAACTCTATAGATCCTATGTGTTACATTTAACTCTGAGCAGACCCCATAGGCTTATGGTTTAGACGTTTGGTCCCCATTTGATGGTGCTATTTTGGAAGGTGTAGATACTTTAGGAGGCAAAGTCTAACTAGAGAAAATAGGTTACTCAAAACAGGTCCTTGGCATATGTTACCCTTTGCCACTTCTTGTTTTGTGTTCTGTTTTCTGGTCAGCCAGGAAGTGAACAGCTCTTGTCTACTGCATACTCCTGCCACCATGATGCTGTTATGCCTATATTCATGGGACTGTGAGTCTAAATAAGCCCTTCTTCCTTTAAGTTTTTTTTGTGTCAGGTATTCTGTCATAATGAAATAAAACTAATGAACACACTATCTTTATCCTCATTTTAAAGATTAGAAAATGAGGCTTGGGAGAATTATGTGACCAGTGTAAAATGTTGTTTTCCATGAAGTAGCAGAGCTGAACTTGAATGTTTTGATTCTAAAAGTCATAGTATCTACTGTACTATACAGTACAGTACAAAAGGGTCAATTAGATTACTTCAGGGATCTTTGGACAGGGTGCATGTTTCTGTTTGCAAACGACTCATGTTTATAAAAGAAGTAAGAAACTCTTGCTGGGCATGGTGGTGCATGCTTTTAAGCCCTGCATTTGGAAGGCAGAAGCAGGCAGAACTCTGTGAGTTCAAGGCCATCCCAGAATACATAGTGAGTTCCAGGTTGGCTGGGGCTATGGGTAGACCCTGTCTTAAAAAAAAAAAAACAATAAATAAATTTAAAAAAGAAAAGAAACTCTTCAATATAATTTTGCATGAAATCCCATTTCATGCTATCACAATGATACAAAGCTGAGAACTCAGTACTGTGCAGTGGTTAGAAATCCAGCTCTGACATTTACTAGCTCTGTAAAATGGGGCAAGTTCTTTAATTTCTTGAAACACTCAGTTTACTCTAAGGAACTGGGGCAATAAGATCTATGCAGAGGATTGCTATAAAGATAAAGGAGGTGTTGAGGTTAAAGGCCTAGAATAGTGTCCACTGCATAGTGCAGATAAACAAAAGGGATTTGATCCTGGCATCTGGAGGAGGGAGAGAGTGAGGGGAGATCTGGCAGGCCAGACTTCTGCAGATTACGGGCTGTCACTGTGCTTTAGGGTAACCTAAAGGATTATAGATTATATATAGGAATATAGATCAAGAAACAAAATCCATCTTTTTTGTTTTCTACAGGAAACTCATCTTACCTTCAAGGTTAGGTACCACCTTAGGGTAAAGGATGAAAAAAAAATCCAAGTGACACCAAGAAACAATCAGGCATTGCCATTCTAATATCTGACAAAATAAACTTCAAACTAAAATTAATCAGAAGAGATAAAGAAGATCACTTCATTCTGATCAAGGGAACAATTGGCCAAGAAGACATTATAATCATGAACATACATGCATCAAACTGGTACACCCAATTTCATTAAAAAAAATTGGAAAAATGAGGTCAAATTATCCCTATTTGCAGATGATATGATATTATTCATAAGAGACCCCAAAACTCCAGCAGAAAACTTCTAGAAATGATTAACAGTTTCAGCAAAGTGGCAGGATATAAAATCAATTTACAAAAATATCATTAGCAGGTAGTTAGAGAAAGAGATCACGGGAACCTTCCATTCACAACAGCCTATCAAAAATCTAGGAATAGCCACCCCAAAAAGACATTAAAACTATCTACAATGAAAACTTAAAACTTTTGAAGACATTGGAGAAGACATGAGAAGATGAAAAGACCTTCTGTGCTCATGAATTGGTAGAATATTGTGAAAATGATCATCCTACTAAAAGCAACTTATAAATTCAATACAATCCCAATCAAAATCCCCAAGACATTTTTCACAGAAATAGTAAACAGCATCCAAAAATTTATATGGTACCACCTGGATAGCCAACATAATCCTGAGCACAAAGAGCAATGCTGGAGGGATTACCATATTAGATTTCAAACTATATTACAGAGCTACAGCTATAAAATGGCATGGTACTGGCACAAAAACAGACATGTAGATCAATGAATGAAACAAAATAGAAGACCAAACATGAATGCATACAATTTCAGCTACCTGATATTTGACAAAGATGCCAAGAATGCACACTGAAGGAAAAACAGCATCTTCAACTAATGGTGCTGGGAAAACTGGTTCTCCACATGTAGAAGAATGAAATTAGATCCATATCTCTTATCCTGCACAAAAATCAACTCCAAATGGATTAAAGATCTCAATGCAAAACATGAATTGTTGAAATTTTTAGAAGAAAACATAGGTGGTATCCTGCAATATATAGGTGTAGGAAAGAATTTTCTAAATCAGATTTCAATTGCTCAGGAATTAAGGGCAGCAATTAACAAATGGGACTTCATTAAATTTAAAAGTTTCCATACAGCAAAGAAACAACCTATCAAGTGTAGAGGAAACATACAGAGTGGGAGGAAATCTTTGCCAGCTATACATTGAATAGAGGGTTGATATCAAGAATATATAAAGAACTCAAAAAAATGATCAAAATAAAAAATGACCCAATTAAAAAGAAGAATGGGCCATGGATCTGAAAAGAGTTCTCAAAAGAAAAAATAAAACTGGCTAAGAAATATATTAAAAAATGTTCATCTTAGTAACTAGAGAACTGCAAATTACAACTACTTTAAGATTTCATATTACCCCAGTCAGGATGGCTAAGTTTTCAATGTGGAAAACTCTTAAAAAACTAAAAATAGTTTTATCACATGATCCAGATACACCGGTATATATCCAAAGGACTCATTATCCTACTACAGAGATAGTTGCTCAACCACATTTTTTGTTGCTCTTCACAATAGCTAGGAAATGGAAACAACTTAATTATCCCTCAACTGATAAATGGATAATGAAAATGTGGTTCCTTTGCACAGTGGAGTTCTACTCAGTGGCAAAGAAAAATGAAATCACTAAATATGCAGGCAAATTGGTGGAACTTGAAACTCTTATATTACATGAGGCAACCCAGACTTAGAAAAAAAAAAACACATGTTCTCTCTCCTTTGTGGATCTTAGCTCCAAATCCTTAGAAGTACATATGCTGATGTAACCACAGGAGCCAGGAAAATGGAATGAAACCATGGGGATAAAGGGGAAGAAGAAGCTCAAGCAGGGGGTGGTATTTGGGCACATTTGTTATAAAAAATGGGGGAGACATTAACTGGGGAGGGAAGAGAGAGGGTTAGAATGGGGGAGAAAGAGGAGAGAGAAATAACGCTTAGGTAGTGTGAAAAACCAAAGGGAAATGTATTAGTTCATAAACCTGCTGAAACACACACACACACACACACACACACACACACACACAAACACACATATATATGAGTGTATGACTATGTGTATAGCTGAAGGCTATATAACAAAAATCACAGTGCCAGGCAAGGGAAATCTCCCTTTGAGCTGTTGGTCAGGGTAATCCAAGAGACTATCAAAATAACACAGGCTAGTGCCATAATCCTTGATTGCCTCCCAGAACTTCAAGGTAAGACTCCATTGCTGGAGACAAAACATACTTTGGACACAGGACTTAGAATAATTGAGATGGAAATGACCTGGAGGTCTTCTCCCTGAAGACTAGCTCTCATAGTATCAAAAGGTATTATGCAGTTGCCAAGGGAGAACAACTAATCAATGGTCCTACCCAGCTGTAAAACCTAATAAACAAAAATGACTGGCCCAGCAAATAACCTTTATTGGTACAGTAGTGGCACTTTTATTTTGGGGGTAATCAACAGCTGTCTAATTGGAATTAAGGACTGCTCCATGGGGGCGGGAAACTCACATGTGGTACTGTAAATACAGCCAAATACACATGACTGGAGAGGTGATAGATCCTAGAGAAAAACCTACTTTTGCCACATCCCTAGACCAACATAATTTCTTACTTTATCTAAATATGCCCCTCATATTTACAGACAAGTATACCTTTCACCCCTCATCAGATAAGTGTCTCTTTGCAACAGATGGAGACTATTGCTAAGTTCCAGATCTGGTCAAATGCAGAGAATAAGGGTCTGTGAGATGCTTAACCCTAAGTGACACATCTTTAATGCAACTTCTACACATAAGATGAATGTATCTCTTAACTGTCACCAAAGAAGTTTCCTTATGCAGCAGATGATTATTAACACGGAAACCCACAGGTGGTCAATGTGCACAGAACAAGAGGCTGAGAGTGCTTGTCCTTGAATAGGACACCTATGTCAAATCTCTGCCTCCCAGGGCTCAGGGATCATTGTGGAAGAGGAGGTGAAAAGATTGTAAGAGCCAGAGGGGGTGGATGACCACAAGGAAACAGAATCTTGTAGACAGCTGATCAGTACTCTAATGAACTCACAGCAATGGTGACAGCATGCACAAGTCCTATGCAAGCTCAAACCAAATAAAACCCTAGCATAGACACGGGGAAGTGGATAGAAAAATCCCAGACAAACCTAAGGAACTTTTGACAATTGATGGCTGCTGGGAGCGGGGAGAGATAGTGTCTTACAGGGATGGGACTCTTGGTGGGCCCAGGGATGGACTCACACTGAGGGACATTTGGAGACACAAACTCTATAGGCCATATATATATATATATATATGTATATATACATATATGTATTATATATACACACATATATGTATACACATGTATGTACATATATATGAGAGTACATTAAGTTGGGCAGGGGACAGTGGGGAGAGATCTGGATGGGGAGGGGATCTAAATACCATAAAACTATATTGTATAAAAATTACAAAAATTCAATAAAAAATAGTTCCTACAACTGGAAACTAAAAGTCCTTGTACTAAACAACCCTTTAGTCAAAATAAATGGTTAGAAAAATACTATATTTTATGTCTCAGTGGTTAAGAGCACTGGCTACTCGTGTAGAGGACTTGGGTTCTATTTCCAGCACACATATGGTGGCTAACAACTGTCCATAACTCCAGTTCCAAGGGATCCGACACCCTCCTCTGATCTCTGCGGGCATTGCATGACATGGGTGCACCTATCTACACGCAAGCAATACACTCATACACATAAAATGAAAATAATAAATAAGATATTTTAAAATGAAAAGTACTATATTTTAGCACTTGTAGAACGTGGTTAGAAGAGTGTTTATAGAGAAATTTACATTTCTAGGTACTTGTCAGGAAGAAGGACATTTAAAGAATCTAAGCTAAAGACTCAAAAATATTTTTTTTAAAGCAGAACCTCCAACCAAGAAGAAAGCAAGAAAACAGCAATAAAAAAGAGAGTAACATCAGCAGAAGTAGTGGTTAACAAAAATCAAAGCTATTACCTTGAGAAGATAAATAATAAATAAATGGACATGGTAGCTTTGACCAAAGAAAACAGAAACAGGTAAAGTTGAAATACAAAATGTAGAAAGAAAAACAAGTACAGATAGAACAGGGTAGAAAATAATAGGGAAAAATCAATAGGGAACAATGAATTATTTAATAAATCATGTCAGGATATGGATTAATATGTAGAATATCAGAACTGGATCCCAACTAACACCAGTATTTGGATGTTTGTCTAACATCAACTAAAGGACCAAGCTACCAAAATAATACAGCGTTCTGTCTTAATGACATCCCGATGGGAGGCAGAATTCTTAAATCTGCAGAAGATAATCTTTAAAGCAAGAAACATAGATGTGATATGCTAAAAACTAAGGATTTCTGTTCTAATGAAGAAACCATGAACAAGCTAACAAATGGCAAATGTGGGGAAGAATTTACAGTACTCAAAGCTGACAAGAAGTCAATATCTGAAACAAAGAATTTTGTGAATTGGCAAGAAAGAAACAAAACTCTTTTCCCATTTCTAGTGGAAAAATTTATGTTGCACACTCAGCTCCTAGAAGATGAATCCCCCAAAATAAAATGCTTCTGAGGCCATGTGCAAAATTCATATTAAGAACATAATGAGAAAAAAAAATTTTCTGCAGACAGCCTAAGAGGGTGGGTTTTGACCTCCATCAGTGTAGCAGCTCTGATCTCAGCAGAACACCAGAGAGTGCAGCGTTCTGGCCTCCCTCCTGCCTCCCTCTGGCAGAGGGCCTGAGAGCCCCTGGATCCTGCCTCCACATGGTGGTAAGCTTCCTTAATTGTACCATACCCATCCCCTACCTGGGACTTCATGAGGCCCCAGGGCAGATCTGGCTTTGGTAGGATAAGGCTGAGATCCTATACATGACATACTTCACAGAATTAGAAAAAAAAAAAAATCCTTAAATTCACATGGAAGCACAAAAGACCCCAGATAGTCAAAGCAACCCTGAGCACAAAGAGTAACACTGGGGGCATTACTACACCAGATCTCAAAGTATACTACAGAGCTATAGTCATAAAAAGAACACAATACTGGCACAAAAATAGATGCATAGATCAGTGGAACATCATTGAAGATCCAAACCCGAGTACATGCAATTTCAGCCACTTAATATTTAACAAAGGTGCCAAGAACACCCAGTGGAGGAAAGACAGCATCTTCAACAAATAGTGCTGGCAAAACTGGATCTCCACCTGTAGAAGAATGAAACTAGATCCTTATCTTTCATCTTGCACAAAAAGTCAACTCCAATGGATCAAAGACTTCAATGTGAAACTGGAAACCCTGAAACTATTAGAAGAAAATATTGGCAGTAACTTACAGGATATAGGTGTAGGAAAGGATTTTCTAAATTGGACAGAAGTTGCTCAGGAATTAAGGTCAGCAATCAACAAGTGGGACCTCATTAAACTAAAAATCTCTGTACAGCAGAAAAAAACAATGAAAAAGTAAAGAGAAAACCCATAGACTGGGAAAAAATCTTCACCAGTGACATGTCTGGGTGTAACATCCAGAATATATAAACTCAATAAACAAAGAATTGAGAAACCAAATGACCCAATTAAAAGATGGGCTAAAGATCTAAACAGAGAGTTCTCAAAGGAAGAAATAAAGATGGCTAAGAAACATCTCAAAAAGTTTTCAACATCATTAGTAATTAGGGAAATGCAAATTAAAACCACCCTAAGGTATCACCTTACCCCAATCAGACTGGCTAGGATCAAGAGAACAAATGATACCAAATGCTGGTGAGGATGTGGAGAAAGGGGAATGCTCATTCACTGCTGGTAGGATTGCAAACTCGTGCAACATCTATGGAAAACAGTGTGGAGAACACTTAAAAAACTAAAAATGACTCTACTGTATGACCCGGTTATGCTACTCCTTGGCATATACCCAAAATACTCATCCTATTGTAGAGACACTTGCACAACCATATTTGTTGCTGCTTTTTTTCACAATCGCTAAGAGATGGAAGCAACCTAAGTTTCTCTCAACTGATGAGTGGCTAACAAAAATGTGGCATATTTACACAATGGAGTTCTATTCAGCAGTAAAGAAAGATGAAATAATGAAATTTGCAGGTAAATGGATGGATCTAGAAACTTTATACTAAGTGAAGTAACACAGACTCAGAAAACAAACGACATATGTTCTCCCTCATATGTGGATCCTAGCACCAAATTCTTCCAGGTCCTCTTAATAAGATGATGCTATACAGCAGACCTTTCTGCGTGAAATAACTACCATCATCTGGACTTCATCTAAGCCTGATCTCTAGACATTGTCACAATTGGGCTTGTTGACGGTTGTCCTCATTCATTAAAGGAGGGCCAAGCAGGGCCACTGGACTCTCAACGCATTATCCAGCCACTCTTCCCAGCCAACTCTATGTAATTTGGCCCTAACTACACATGGCCTCCTGAATTTGGGGAGGGCTGAAATATACAATCTGGAAGGCCAGGAAAAGAAGGCATGACCCATGCTGGGTGAAGGCTCCAGTGTGCATACCCTCATGTCATACATATAGACCTCAGCAATCCCTCAGTTATCTCGGTAAGTAAGCTCAATAAATTCGTTGGTTCGCCAGTAAAACTTTAATCAAACATTGGCTTGACTTATCTTCACATAGATGGAACTGCTAAAAGGGAATAAGCATTGCTTAGTATCCCCAGGAAAAGAAGTCTCACAACAGATGGAAAATTTACTTCTTAATGTTATTGTGTCTCATAATTATTTAAAAAAAAGAAAATGAGAATGTAAAAGATATTAAAAGGATATGGGAATGAAGATATTTTCCAAAATAGACAAAAAAATTGGAAAACTAAGCAAGTGATGAAGGTCTGTGTAGGTTTGTTATGACATAAAGGATTAGACAAAAATAATATACATATAATCTTAAAATGTCTATGTTCATAGTTTAGTCAACTAGTTTAAGGAACAGACTGTATGTATAGTCAAGGTTTATCTGAGAATATTTGTTTTTTTAATTGATTTTTTATTTATTTTTTAACTTCTTAAAAAATTTTAATAACTGCATGATTAGAAGAAGCATTTCACTACAGCTTTAACATATTCAGTGACACACTCCAGAGCAAGAGAACATCTCTTTCACAAGTGGGTGCAAGTTTCTATGTTCACAGTTGATTAATACAGTTATACTGAGTTCAATATTGTATTAATATTGAACTCAGTATAAGCCCTGTAAGATATAAAATTGAATGAGTTTTTAACCTTTAAAAAGATCTCAATTTCATTTTAGAATATATTGTTTCTTACACAAAGACTTATTGTTTTTGCTACTAACACTGAGATGTTCCTGCATGCATCTCTAATCTGTATGTATCTGATTATTACTAGGCGTAATCATTTGCACTCAGATCCTTGGTGCCTGTGTATGTCTATAAAGTAATCGGGTAGATTTCAATGGTGTTGTTTATCAGCTCTACTAATTAGCATGATATAAATTTCCATGCTTCCTCCTCAAATATAGTACATTTAAAAAATTTGTTGATTTTTTTTTTTTGTGTGTGTGTATATCACACAGGACATCCCAAACCGTCTTATTCGATTATACACCCAATTCCCAGAGGCACCCTCCTATAACCTCCCTCCCCCCACTAGAGCCCTTATACTCTGATATCCCTGCTACTGTCTGCTGTGTTGTTGGCACCCCAGGCCATTCTCCACTACTTGCCCTTCTGGTGAATCTAGTCAGCCTATCTAGAGGTCTCTGTTTTAGGAAAGTCAGCTGCTCCTCACTCAGCAGTAATCAGTTATCAATATTTCTTCAGTTAAGATTGGGGTCTGCTGTCCATTTCCCCAGTTTTATGATGGAGTTTTGTCTGCTTGAGTTTGAATGAGTCTTGTTCACCATTGTTGTATGTTCATATGAGCAGGGTCCTAGGAGCCTGTAAGACTCTATTTCCATATAGTCATGTGCCTCCTCCTTGGCTTTAATCTGTCTCCTCTTCGTCAATGGTCCCTGAGCCCTGGGTGGGTGAAGTATAATAAAAGAGCCCTGTCCAAGGATCAGCATTCTGTAGACTCTTAATCATCACACTTTGGCCATTTGTGACCTTTTGTGTTCCTGGCCCTCTGTTGCATGAGGAAACTTCATTAATGAGAACTGAGACATTCATAGTGTCTTCTTTAGTCCTTGTTCTATG
>NW_008345290.1:3692189-3694423 GCF_000622305.1 Nannospalax galili
TGGACACTGGTTCAAGTCCATCTGGTAAGATCTCCTCAGCCTCCTTGATCAAGAGGACAGGTGACCCACCAACATTATAGGACATTTTGAGAGATGCTCATAGTCCCCTGGAACTAGTCGACCTAGGAGGGCAAGGAACAAAAAGTGTCCTTTATGTCCCTCGGACCAAATTATTATAGACCCCAAAGTGTATCTGTTAAACTCTCAAGAAGGTTAATTCCACAAGTATGGTACTTTTACTGTGTGTCATGTAGATAAATCTTGGGCAAAAACAAATTATTCTCAGATAAACCTTGCCTAGACATATATTTCTTGATCTGCTATGTATAATTTGTCAGTAGGTTGTAGGAGTAATATGGTTCCCTCTGGCTTTCAAAACTAGCTAGGCATTATTTATCTCTCGTATTGTCTCACCCCTCTATCATGGTTTTCACTTTTAATGTGCCCCCATTTCTCCCCTTTCTCCCTTACTAATACTTTCTCCTATGGTCCTACCTCCCTTGAGCTCCTTCTTTCTCTTTATCCCCTAGGGTCTTTGTACCCTTCCCTCCCCCCTGTCTTACACTAACCCAATTTTTATCCATCTCTCCCTTATTAAGGCCTGTTTCCTACTGTTCTTCTCTTTCAGGTTCTTTCCTTTCCTTTACCTCCCTGTTTCCTTTCCATTATCCTGGTTCCTGTAGTTATGTCTGGATACATACTCACTTATCAGGGTTTGGTTCTAGGATCCACATATGAGGGAGAACATATGTTGATTTTATTTTCTGAGTCTGTGTTACTTCACTTAGTATTACTCCAACAGTTTCTAGTTCCATCCATTTGCCTTCAAATTTCATGATTTCATCTTTACTACTGAGCAAAACTCCATCATATAAATGAACCACATTTTCATTACCCACTCATCAACTGAGGGACACTTAGGTTGCTTCCATCTCTTAGCTATTGTGAAAAGAGCAGCAAAAACATGGATATACAAGTGTCTCTGCGATAGGAGGAGCTCTTTGGGTATATGCCAAGGAGTGGTATAACTGGGTCAAATGGTAGGTTCACTGGTAGTTTTTTAAGAGTTCTCCACACTGCTTTCCATAGGGTTTGAACCAGTTTTCAGCCCCACCAGCAGTGGATGAGTGTTCCCCTTTCCCCACATCCTCTCCAACATTTGGTATCAATTGTTCTATTGATCTTAGTCTGATTGGGGTAAGATGAAATCTTAAAGTGGTTTTAGTTTGCATTTCCCTAATTATTAGTGGTGTTGAATATTTTTAAAGATGCTTCATAGCCATCTTTACTTCTTCTTTTGAGAACTCTCTGTTCAGCTCCTTAGCCCATCCTTTAATTGGGTTACTTCTCATCTTGATTCTCTGTTTTTTGAGAATTGTTATATATTCCGGGTATTAAACCTCTGTCTGACGTATTGCTGGTGAAGATTTTCTCCCATTCTGTGGGTTTTCTGCTCGCTTCTCTGGTCACCTCCTTTGATGTACAGAGGCTTTTTAGTTTAATGAGGTCCCATTTGTTAATTCTTGCCCTTGTTTCCTGAGCAATTGATGTCCGGTTTAGAAAACCCTCTCCTACTCCTATATCTTGTAGGTTTTTCCCAATGTTTTCTTCTAAGAGTTTCAGAGTTTCAGGCTTTACATTGAGGTCTTTGAGTCATTTGGAATTGACTTTTGTGCAGGGTGAAAGATAGGGGTTTAGTTTCATTCTTCTATGGGTGGAGATCCAGTTTTACCAGCACCATTTGCTGAACATGCTGTCTTTCCTCCAGTGAATATTCTTGGCCCCTTTGTCAAATATCAGGTGGCTGAAACTGAATGTACTCATTTTCAGGTCTTCAATTTTGTTTCATTGATCTATGGGTCTATTTTTGTGCCAGTACCATGTTGTTTTTATCACCATAGCTGTATAATACAGCTTAAAATCTGGTACAGTAATCCCACTGGCATTGCCCTTAGTGCTCAGGGTTTTTTTGAATATCCAAGGTGTTTTGTGCTTCCATATGAATCTCAGGATGGATTTTTTTTCCAATTCTGTGAAAAATGTCATGGGGATTTTGATTGGCATTGCATTGAATCTATAAATGACTTCTGGTAGGATGGTCATTTTCACAATATTAATCATTCCAATGAGCATGGGAGATCTTTCCATCTTCAGATGTCTCCTCAATTTCTTTAAAGATTTAAAATTTTCATTGTAGAGCTCTTTAATGTCTTTTGGTCAGGTTTACTTAGAGA
>NW_008345290.1:3694668-3695413 GCF_000622305.1 Nannospalax galili
ATTTTGAACATAAATGCATGTTGAATTTTGTCAAAGGCCTTCTCTGCATCTATTGAGATGACCATGTGGTTCTTTGAGCCCATTTATATGATTTATGACGTTTATTGACTTACGTACATGGAACCACCCCTGCATCTCTTGCATAAAGCCGACGTGATCATGGTGGATGGTCTTTTTGATGTGTGTCTGTATGCAGTTTGCAAGTATCTTGTTGAGAATTTTTGCATCTATATTTATTAAGGATATGGGTCTATAGTTTTCTTTTTTGGTTGTGTCTTTACCCAGTTTGGGTATTAGAGTGATGCTGGCTTCAAAGAAGGAATTTGGAAATTCTCCCTATATTTCTTTTTGAATAAATTAAGTAGTATTGGATATAGGTCTTCTTAAAACGTTGGGAAATTATCAACTTTCTCAATCCACTGCTGTGGCTGGTAGCGTAAGTTCCCCGCTCCAAGTCCTGTGGATTACAAAAGGTCCTCTATTCACTAGCACTGGAGGATCTTGTTCACAAAAGAGGTGTGATGGGAGGACATCCAGAAGGGCCTCTCCAGAAGTGAACCCCAGGCCCAGAAGGTAAATAACTTTGCAATGTACTGTTTTGCTAACTTGTGCTTGGGTGTGTTCTTGATCTACTTGGAGTTATCAAAATATATGAAATCCCAATGGAAATAAACTGAGTAGTTAAAATCTGGCTTGAGGGGCTAAGGAGGGGCTTAGTTCGTTAAGTGCTTGTCATGCAGGCATG
>NW_008345290.1:3696150-3715216 GCF_000622305.1 Nannospalax galili
TTTTGGCCTCAGGAATTTGGGGGTTGGACTGGCCTGGGAGCTGGGCCCAGGAAAGATGCTGGTCTAGGGCATCTGGTGGCCATGCCACCCAGAAATGCAAAGGCAGATGGGGGTGGGAAGTGGCCCCAAGGGCTCCTGGGGATTGCACTGAGGAGCTGGGTTGGTCCCAGAGAGAGAGGCCTGTGGGTCAGATAGAGAGCCCTGTGGGTTGGAGATAGAGAGCATATTTGGTTTTTTTACCCAAGCCTTATCTACATAGCACATGATAATTAAAAGTACCAGACTGGTGGAACTAACCTTAATGGATGTTTAACAGCCATAGTTTGAGGCCTATACTAATGTGGTCAGAGGGACTTAAAGGACAGTTTTTGCCCCTTGCCCTCCAAGGTTGACTAAGTTCCAGGGGACTATGGAACATCTTTCAACATGTCCTATAACTGTGGTGAGTCATCTGTCTTCTTGTTCAGGGAGGACATGGAGACCCCATGAGATGGACTTGAACCAATGTCCAGTCTACAAAGACAAGGGTCAACTCAGAGGAAACATCTCATTCATGCTTCCAGGTGAAGCCTGACATGGTTGAGCAGGACCTTTGACTTATCTTCACATAGATGGAACTGGTAAGAGAAAGGTGCCAGGAGCTCCTCCCAAGCTCATGTGACCCCTGAGGAACAAATCCTCAAATGACCTTAAGTGTAAAAATAAATTGATTTATTTGGACCAACTGTATGGTCTTAAACACCCAAAAAGAAAGTATAACCAAAGAGTAAAGTCACCAGTATATTTCTTTAGGAGTTCAAGGGATTACACTTCCCAGACAGTAGGCTTAAGTTTATACAAAAAGTTCTTTAGACAATTATTTCCCGTTGATGATTTTGTTCCTAACCAGAAAGTGCAGCTCAAATGTAAGACTTCAAATCTTGGTCTCCAATACTGTAGTGCCCACCTGTAACTAAGGGAGACAACCAGCTATTGTTCCAAAATGATGGATAAATTTGTTTTCTCCCCCTATCTAGAAGCCTTTGAGAGGGAACTGACACTGATTCTAACCACTCCAACAGCTATCAAAATACCTGAAAGCAAATCCTGAATCCATCACCCTAGAGTCCAGTCTTGGAAGACAAAAGAAAAATGAGGAGGAACCCAAGAGAGGGATGCTTTTGGAAGCCCTTGTCAAGAAATTCCAATGGACCCTCACACAAACATTTGAAAATTGCCCTGTTCTGACTTTTTTCTAGTTCCCTGTCTAGAAATTGTAATGCCAATTACTCTTGCCTTTACTTCTCCTTCACATCTACTTGTCACAATTCAGGGACTTTCTTTTCCCCCTAGAGATAAAAGTTATTTATTTTGGGAGTCTTTTAGATAGACCCACTGAAGAGGTACCCCAATTACCTCACCCCACATTCCTGTTCAGCATGGAAGAAGCCAGAGCTGCCTGTGTCCCGATTCCCTATTGGCAATTTGGGTAATCCCTTCAGAGGATGGTGTGATAAGAATAGGAGGTATGAATTGGCCAGGCAGTTAGGGTAAAAAGACCCCAAAGAAAACTAGCCAGTTTCTTGGATAAATCTCACAATGTCCTTGGGCCTCATAGCAACCTACTACATTCCAAAGGCCAAAAATGTTGAAAATATTTGTGAGCTTGTAGCTAATCCTTAAATGATTTTAGGGTTACCGCTTCAGAGGGGGAATGTTAAAGTAGCCATAAGCCCCATTAAAAAAAATAAATCAAAGGAGAAAGAGTACATGAAGTTATAAAAAAAAAAGTGATGGGGCAATATGGGAGGAGTTGGAGGGGAGGGAGTGGGCATGGATTTGATCAAAACACCTTATATGCATGTATGAAAGTCTCAATAAATTATTTATTTTTAAAAAAAGAGCATGATGAAATGTAACCAAAAATCCAAGTATGTGAGAAAATTGGAAGAAGGAAAATTTACGTGGGTATGTACAGCTGTAGGGACCCTTCTACCCTGATGAGTGCTACAAACTGAGAGCCATTGTGGACTACAATCTAACCAAAGTTAGCCAGTCAAGTGGCATGGCTCTCTCATGATGCACCCTGATGTTTCTTACTAGATAGGACCCTAGAGAAGAAGCTCATGTTAGTCCACAAGAGGATGAACATGTTCATTGCAGAGTTGTTTATAGGAAGTCACAGGCAGTCTAGATCTCTCTGCTATAATGGGAAAATGTGATTGAAGCACATTTTGTCATGCCAGGCTGAGGCTCAGGAATGAGGTGAGGTGAAGAAGGCCCATTATTATTTTTGCTGCTAGCTACTTCTCACTGTTAAGATTTCAGTGCAGACATTACTCCTCTGAAAAGATTTCTGTGATAGATTGAAGATAGCAGCACACCTTTGGAAAGCAATTTTGTAGTTTCTTAAATGGTTAAATACAATATGACACAGCAGTTTTACTCTCAAGAACCTCTTCAGGAGAACCGGAAATATACATCCACACAAAAGCCTATCCATAAATATTTGTAGCAATATGATTCCTCATAGCATCAAAGTGAAAGCAATCTAAATGCCTGTCACCTGCTGATGGATGAATGGATGGCGTATCCAGCACAGTGGAGCACCTTTCAACAGTGAAGAATAAAATAACAGATATAGGCTGTCACACTAATCATCTCATCATCCTTACCCTAAGTGAGAGAAGCCAGAGACAATGGAATACATATTTATTATCCCATCTATATGCAATGTTTAGAAAAGATAAACACAGACAGAAAAAAGTAGATTACTAGTCACTGGAGACTAGAGGTTGGAACAGGGACTGAGTCCACATGAGTTCAGGAGTTCATTATTATGGTGTGATATAAATGCTAACACTGGATTGTGCTGAACAACTCTGTAAATTTATGAAAATCATTGTATGCTTAAGGTGGGGGAATTTTGTGTATGTCAAATTCACCTCAGTAAACTTATTCTAATTCAGGTACTACCTCTAAAAATATGCCCAAGCATTCTTTGATTCTGTTCCTGTTGAGAAAAAGAACCTGACCCTTCTCCCCTTAAATCTAAATTAGCCTTTATACATGCTTAACTTCTAGGCAGTCGTGAAAGTTCTGCTATCTATGACAGTTTGGCCCCAGAATTCAAGAGGACTGACAGATTCTTGCCTGACATTTTGTGTGCTTGAGCTGTGCTGTAAGATGTATAGACAACACAGACAGACAGAGGAGACGTTCCAGCCAGCAGCCTAGGAGGATGTCCCAGCCAACATTCAGAACAGCCAGCTGTGTGCACCTGGCAGCCCAGCCCAGTGAGCCCACAGGCGATACTGCTCCAGGTGCTCTCCCACTGTAATCTCTGAGAGCTCTGTGATGGTTAATGTTATGGATCAAGTTGGCTAGATCATGGTGCCCAGATGTCTGCTTAGACATAATTTTGGACATTTCTATGATGGTATTTTTTTCTGATGAAATGAACTTGTATACAGGGCCTGGTGGCACAGACCCTCCCGGCTACTTGGGAGGCTGGGGCAGAAGGATCTCAAGTTGAGGTGCACCTGGGCTACATGGTGAGTTAGTGAGATCTGATCTGAAAAATATAAAGGTAAAAAGAGGTCTGAGGATACAGTTCAGAAGTAGAGGCTTGCCCAGCATATACAAAGCCATAGGTTCAAAAGTGCAAATTGACATTTAAATCAGCACACTTTAAGTAAATTAGATCACTCTTCATAATATGGGTGTGCCTCATTGGATGAAGACCTTACTAAGCATGGAGCCATCTGACATGAGCAGAAGGGAATTCTACTAGTTCATGTGCCCTGTATTCAAATCAAAACTCTTCCCTAGGATCCCTATAAATTTCCTTCAGATTTTGTATTTATTAAGTCTCCACAGCTATGTAAGCTAATTATCTCTGTCCCCCACCCCAAGTCTAGTCAATGCTCCATGAAATGCTGTGTCTTAGTCTGTTTTCTGCTGCTATAATGGAATGCCACAGACTGGGTAATTTAGAAAGGAAAGTGTCTTGGAGTTCCAGAGGCTGTGGAGTCCAAGATAGCAGGACTGATGGTTAAAGCCCTTCTTGCAGGATTCTAACTTGGTGTTACAGGGCCAGAGAGCATGTACTCAAGAGAGGGTGGGAGTAAGGGACGGTGCATAGAGTCAGCTCCTTCTTGTAACAAGCCACTTCTACACCAGTAGCCCACTCCTGCATTAATCCATTTGTGGGACTGTGGTAACCTAGGCTCTTCCTGAAGTCCCACCTCTGAAGACTGTTACAATCGCAGTTACATTTCAATACATGCATTGGAGGGGACATTCAAACCTTACTGCACAATAAGAAATGATTTTTAATTAAGCCTCTAAGCTTAGGTAGATTTGTTATAGAGCATAGATAACAGGAGCACCTGTCACTTTCACTTTATTGAAATGCATATTCTGTGTCTAGCAATGAGTTTGCTTTAGAAAAAATGGTTAAATGGTTGAAATTTTTAGGTAGCCAGAGTTTTGAAATTCACCTGATCTCCTAGCCCTGCTACAAAGGGCCAGCATACCCCATTCCAGATACCAAGAGCTCACCAGATACATTTATTCTTTAAAGTCAGCATTTCATACAACATGGTCACAAGGAGTGCTGCTCTACATCAGGAGGCTGCCACTTCTACCGGTTTGTCACGGTCTACCTTATCCCCTTGGTCTCTCTTTCTGGCTTCCATCATTCTTTCATTGCCAGGTGAGCACAGGCTTCCTCTCTGTTAAGTTTAGAATGGATCCTATTCATTGTGCCTGGCTGCAGACTGGTACAGTGACAGTTATAGCCAGTGGCTTCATGCTACCTTGATGACAGGTGTGTAAGTGAGTGAATTGTCAAGAGGAGTTGCTGACGGCAGGTGTGTCTCACAATTTTGGTTGGCAATTCCTTCATGACGAATCCTCTCTGGTTGAGTGGAATCACTTGTATGTATTGATGAGAGCAAATGGAAAAATTCATTGTTTTTATTGTTTGGTGACAAGCAACTTCCTCAAATAAGTGAATGTGAAAGCTGTTTAGAAGACAGGAGATTTCTTTAGTCCAGGCCTGACACACTGCCCTTCCATTAGGCTTTTCATCCCTTTGTCATGGACTCTACTTGCTGGCACATGTGCCTCTTACATGCCTGTAGATGACAAAACCTTGAGGAGAGATGCCAGGCTTCCTCAGTCCATGGTTAAGTATTTGTGGATTTGAAAGACTTTCCCCTAACTTTAAAAAATTATGTGTGTGTGTGTGTGTATGTGTGTGTGTGTGTCAGAGAGAGAGATGGGGAGTACATGTGTGCCATGGTATGTGTGTGTGAAGGACAGATGACATTTGGGAGTCAGTTTGTAACTTCCCACCTTGTTGAGGAAAGGTCTGTCTTGTTTCTGCAGTGCTCTGTGTCCAGGCTAGCCCATGAGCTTCTGGTCAGTTTCCCTTTCTCTGTCTCTCATCTCATCTCAGTGTCAAAGTGCTGGGATTACTGGCGTATAGCACTACATCTGGCTTTTTTTTTTTTTTTTTTTTTTTTTTTATTGAATTCAGGTCAAGACAGTGTCTTTCTGTAGCCCCAGCTAGCCTGGAACTCACTATGTAGACCAGGTTAGCCTCAATCTCACAGAGATCCACCTACCTCTCCCTCTTGAATGCTAGAATTAAAGGCATGCACTAGCCACCATGCCTGGCTGCATCTGGCTTTTTATGTGTAGGTACTAGGAATCAGAGTCTGGTCGGCAGGCTTGTGTGACAAGTGCCTTTAATTACTGAGCCATCTTGCTAACCTCCTAACTTTTTTTTTCTTAAATTTTTGGAACAAGGTCTTATGTAGTCCAGGTTGACCTCAAACTCGCTGTATATTCAGAGTTGACCTTCAGCTCTTAACCCTCCCGTGTCTCCTTCTTGGGTGCTAAGTGGCATGTGCCAACATGCCTGCTTACCTCTAAACTTTTCTTTGCTTGCTTCTCTTCATAACTATACACTGAGGTAAAGGACTGGGGATTTTGTTTGCTTGCTTTGCTTTTTTAAAGGAAAGTTTTGAAGAGAGGGGAGTTATAAAGGTCTCTGTGGGCCTTAAGGAAAGCTGATACAAGAGGAAAAAGGGTTTTGACAAGCACAAGGGCTATGTGTTCTTTCCAACAAAAAAAGAAAACCTCAGGTTACTCTGAAATTGTCTTTTTTCCCAACTGCTCTGAGACAGATGAAACTAGAGTTTATAAATATTACACAAATTTTGTTGGCGCTCCGGGATTTGGCTTTGAGGGGAATTTGTGGTGCTGTCCCATGAACTAAGTCTTCAGTACACTGGCATTTCAGCAGCTTTTAAAGATAACCCATGTCCCACTTCTTGGTGGTGTTTTAGATAGGATGTTGAATAAGACTTAGAGGAAAGTTATTTTACAATAAGTCCTCGCTGCTCTTCCAAGAAATTTCCTTTCAAGGTAGGCGAGACAGCGCTGCGGAATGTAACTAGGAAAACTCTTAGAGAAGGGTGGGAACTGTGGGGCTGGCTGTTGGCAGCAGGGGAGCCTCCTACCCCACTCCCCTTGGAATGGACCCAGTCACAGGGCTTGAGGAACTGAAGACACAGGAGGCAAGAGCTCCATTCCTGTAACACAGTACCCTTGTTCTGTGAGAGAATCACTGGTTTTGCTCCTGGATGTTTTACTTACTTGTAGGAAGTCTGGATGCTACAGGAAGCTATGATTGTGACCAGAACCATACACAGTGTGAGCGTCTTATTCTCTGAAGGTCATGACACCTGCCCTGGCTTTGTCGGGTCACACATTGCTTCCTGACTGGTTTGCCTCTTTCCCCAATGGCAGGTTCAAAGTTGTAACTGCGTTCCAGCACACGTCAGTGCATTTTAGAAGTGTGTGAGCAAACGTCTCGTCTCTTTTTTGTTTTTCTTCCTTACTTTGGATGATTTAGGGCTGCAAGCATGTGAAGGTGTGTGGGCAGCAGAACCCTCTGGGGAAAGGCACATGCTTGTTCACTTCGGCAGAGTTCAGTGAGTGGAAGGAGAGTCCTTGGCTGTGATACATGCGTTGGCAGTATTCATTCCTCAGACCTCCCTGCTGCCCTTATAACTTAATGTTCTGGGCAGCCCAACTTCCAATTTGTCAGCAAGGACAGTAAATTACAAATGATTGTTGGCTTCTCTCTATTCTTAAGTTATATCCTAACACAGAGAGACAGATTCATTCAATTTGGAAAATGTTAATAAGATGCCAAAAATATGTTCTGAGCAAATAGAGGAAAAGCTTTTCAAATGATTATACCATCCTTCCAAAATCAAATTCCAACTATCCCTGTTTGTGCAGGTGAATTAAAAGACTATCCAGAGACCTTAAATGTTTCTGTTTACCTAATTAAACAATGCCTGAACAAAGAGGAAAGGCATGCCTCTTTGTCAAATGAACTTCCATGAAAAAGCCAACAAACGTTTGCTCTCCTCCCTCTTAGAAAATTACTTGTGACACTTGGATTCTGTTATTTCAATAGTAGAGATTTTCTGAAATTAGACAGTCACTGTATGTTTAGCTCATTTTTCACTTTACTGAATGGGTTTTGGGATGTCTAACACCCAGGTTTCTGGCTGTGCTGTGGCTTTCAGGCCCTCCTCCCTAATTTTCATCCCGTGTCACTCCTGATGGAGAGCCACAGAAAATGAGGGAACGCGAGTGGAAGAACTGAAATCAGTTAATTTGGAAACTTAAGCAATTAACCTCGTAGAAGGAATGTCTGACATAATTCCTCACATAAAGTTGGGGGTACACAAGGGGAGCATGTGGATTGCTAGACAGCAGTTTGTCTCTGTTGGCTCAAACGTTGAAGATATTGTGTTATTTTACATGCTTGATATGGGCCTATGAGGTAAATATAGTCTGGAATTTTAAAGAAGGAAAATGTTCTTGTCTCCTGAGGGTTTTATTTTATTTCTGTAAAGCTCTTATTTATGTGCTTATCTAATGCTTTTTTATATTAAGAAATAAGTGGCTAGTAATCCATTTTATTCTTTTCTGACTTTGCTGGAGGTGCTCTTTGTAATGTTAAGAGCATGGTTTAGCAATGGCTCAGGTACTTATTATATTAATCTGCCCTCTTTCCTGTGAGTTTTTTTCCCCCTTTATATGTGTCCCTTCCTGCTTCCTTCCCTTTCTTTCTCCTTTTTTTCACTCTTTCTCTTTCGTTTTTACTGTGTTCAGAACTCTACCCTCTAGAAGAAATTTTCTATGGGATTTGTATCTGTCTCTAATGTTTCATACCTGTAGCAATTTGTTATGCTTGCTGTTTGCTGTCTCTGTTCTCTACAACAAGATTCTTTCTTAAACAGTAGTTGAATTGTGTGTGATTATTTCCCCATAGATTATTTGATACAGGCATTAGTCATAGGGACTTCAAAACACTCATTCCATTTGACTTAGTACTATAAATTATAGCAAATAATATTAAGGACATTTTAGTGGGCATGCCGGGCGTCAGATGAGGTTCTGGCAGGTTCAGTCATACAACTGGGTAGTAATAAAGCTTACTTATTCTGACAGCTCTGTAAGTAATACCCAGATTAAACCATGTAATCCACTTCTATTATAGATGATATAAAGAGATGCTCTTTCATACTGACGTTATTTTGATGGCTGTACCTTGTGCCATCAGATGGCTAGTTCAGCTTTGATTGCTCAGGTGTTTGATGGATCAAGTGGAAAGCGCTCCCTGTCACACTACAGGAAGTGAGTTAAAGACTAGAGCCCAGTGCACAGTGGCAGCTGCGAACCCCTGATGATTCACCGGCTAATTACGACTTTGTCATTTTGGTGTTGATCACTGGTAAGAGAATCTGACAGACCAACCAGTCAGCTGCCTCAAGGCTTTGGGTGAGTATAGCAGAGAATTCTAATTATTTTTGCACCAAGAGACCAGATTTCTCACCGGATGCCCCTTTCTCCCTTGCTCTGATAGAGTATGTTTTAGTCTATACATGATGAGACAAGTGAAAGCTTGGCACAGTTTATATTCCTCCTCAGTCGTTAAGCTGCAAGGGTCTCCATGGTTCTCGTAGGCTTCGTGCATGTACTCCTGTGACCCAAAACACCAGTCCTCTGCATCTTGTCAAAGTCTCACCCAGGTCTGCCCTGAGGTTTCAGGCACTTCCTCTCTCTTCTCACTCTTGATCCCTTCGTTCATCACCCATCACTCACTTTTGTTCTCCACCCCCACATCTCTCTCTTGCTTTGAAAGCTGTGATGAGCGCCAAATATTTAACCAAAGGTTTTGTAGGGGATGAGATTGGGACATAGAGAAAGTTTACATGCCATGGCATACAACAAAGACTTTAAATAACCATGTCGCCCATCCTTCTGTCCTTGGTGCTTTTCTTCCCAGCAGGTGGTTCATATCTGCTGTTCTCCCCACCTCTTCCTGCTTTCTCTTAACCATCCCATGCCCCTCTCGGCACTTCCTTGGGGTCCTCCTCCCTAAATCTTTCCATTTTTGCCATCATTTTCATGTGAAGGCATTAAGCTCTCCTTGGGCTTTTCTAAAATGTGCACTTCTTCTGGAGGCTGGAGAGATGGCTCAGCAGTTAAGAACACTTGCTGTTCTTCCAGAAGACCCTGGGTTTGATTCCCAGCACCCACATGGTGGCTAACAACCATTTATAACTCCAGGTCCAGGGGCTCCAACACCCTCTTCTGGTCTCTGGAGGGCATTGTATGCACACAGTGTACTTACATACATGCAAGCAAAACACTCATACACATAAAGTAAAAATAATACATAACATATTTTAAGAGGAAATTTTCTATGTGCTCAACCTAAAGACATGAGCAAATAGTTTTCTATAATGCCCACCTCCCTCAGAAGTGAGCAAGAGTGAACCAATGTATATAATCTGCCATTTAATTTGATCATTTCTTATTAAATATTTATCCTGTACATTTTTGGAATATTCTGAAAGCTTCCCATCCCATTGTAAGATAAATTGTTTATATCTTTCTGTATTCAAAAGAGTTACCCATTGTTCACAAAACACAGAGGAAAACATAAACTCACGTTCCTTCCCCTTCCTCTCTTCCCCTCCCTTCCTCTCCCCACGTTCTCTGCATCTGCTTTCCGGTATACATCCATTTCACATATGTTCTCCCCCCTCCTTTCCCTTTCCCTTTATTTTGTCATTTTTCTTTTTAAATGATGGAAATTTCAAGCTTTGGTTTCTTGAAAGTTATTATTAAGGACTGTGCACCTGCTCAGGTAGATAAATAGGAGAAATGCTGAAGCAAGTTTTTTGTTAACTAATACCTTCATCTCCTGTCTTGTCTTCTGGTTTGCAGCTCAGAGGAGCCACCCCTCAAATAAGCACATCAAGTATGTTCCATTCAAGTTCCCTGGGAAGTCAAAAGAGCTCCTTGAATTTTGACTCACGAAGCACATTAGGGCACAGGTGCAGTTTCTGCAGTGATGAATGGATGCTCAGCTCATGTGGCAAGAGAGAAATGAACCTTTTCTGTAAGATGGAAGTAAGCAAAATAGGGGAAGGGGCAAAGACAAGGGGGTTTTTGAAAGGAAATGGTGTAGCACTCCTAAAGGTTATGCACTCCAGAGGTTCCAAGGTTGACGGCAGTACCAATGTTCTTGAGGTTTGCCTTCTCGTTTTCAAAGTCATCTCCAATAATACTTACGCTTTCCAGCTGTTTCCTTCTCTGATGGGAAAAAGCTCTCTTGCTAGACGCGTAGCCAATTAGTATGTAAATTTTATAGAAGAAACGGCCTTTTCTCTAAGGATAAGCTACTTGCGTAAAGGTGGAGATCCTGTGTCTCTCCTTCTCTCTGGGACCTTGTGCTTTCTTCCCACCCTCCTTCCTGCCTTTGTCCTCAGAGATGCTTCCCCAAAGGGGTCATCCTTATAGCTGGCTAATAGGCCCTTAGATCATTTGAATATTCCATTCCTTTTTTCTTTTTTTCAATTATTATTGCTAGAAGAAGAAACTGGTTTGTAGTGTGAGTCCCCAATTTGCAGTCTGCAAATCAAACTGTGGTCTTTCTCCTATTTCTTGCATTTCCTCCATATTATGTCTACAGCTTTCCTCAGATTCAGCACTGAATTTGGGGGCGACAAGAGTATACATCACAGGTGGTGTATGGGCTTCCAGAAGGAGATAGATCACGGGGGTTCAGTTGTCTGCTTCAAGGTTAGTAATTAATGACTATTGCTTAGATTCAGTAATTCTTCAGCAATTGCAAGTGATATTTTAATTCATTCTCTTTCATTTATTAGCTGGAGGACTTCTATAGAGATATTTCTCCTTGGTAAAATTCAGTAAGATAATCTTTTACAGGCTAGGCAGGATAAATACCTGTTTTTCTTTCCTTGTTCACAACTTTTAAATTAATGAATTGGTTCTTTAGCAGCATCTGAAGGAGATGGTCTTAGATCAGCTTCTTCCAAGACCAGACTTGGAAACAATGATTTGAGGGTGCAGAAAACACCAGCAAGGAGCATGGAGGAGGGAGACTGGAAAGGAAAGGAAGTCCACGCAGGGCATGTTATTAACCAATTGGCACAGGGTGATTGCTGTTCAGGCTGTTTGGGAGACTCTAGAGGCTGGCAAAGATGCTGCTGTGTCATTCTTTTCATGAAACCTGACTTATATCTTGGTGTAGGACTCTGGAGGCCAGAGGGTTTCTGGCAAAGAAAGGTATATGCTGGCTGTTGGCATTTGGGTCACTGCCACTAAAAGATACAGGTGAGGCACAGACAGAAGCAGACAGTATATCATTCCCCTGCCTAGTTTCCCACATTGCGTTCACCTTTTTCTGTCATGGATACTTCAAGGTGGTAGTCAGTGAGGGTTTAAAAGCAGAGAGTTGCAACATGAGCTGTAGCTGATCTCCAGACTGCAGCTGTACTTACCATTTTCCTCTGTCATCCAACCTAACTTCCGTGCTACCTGGATGGCCAGCTGATCTGGCTTCATGACCACTTGGTGTACCCTAAGCCTTCATTTGAGGGACCAGAACACCTGCTCATATTGCCCTTGCCGGGCTAGGATTGTGTGGCTAGTATTTACTGTAATCACTAATAAGCTTTGAGGGTCTTCCATGATACAACTGCATTCTAAAGCCTCATGATGACTAGGACCAGCTCCTTGTGTGCTCTTTTGTCCAGGGAGGTATGACAGGGGCCACCTATGATCACCTTGGTCCCTGTCACTCCCTTACCTGTCAAATGACTAGCAGAAAAGTCATAGTCAACCAGGTGGTTGGTGTACGTTTAGCAGAATTATTCCTGTGTCTCATGGTAGAAGTGTCTCACTTTTTAGAACTGTAACAGGAAAGGGCTGGCTCCTCAGTCTACTACTTGATAAACCTGGGGTCAACGCTGAGTGCCCACTGAAATGGGGTAGGATGGGACTTTACTTGAAGCAACTCCTAGGCAGTACCATACCCTAACTCATTCCCTTCTCTATATCTTAAATTTATTTATGATTTGAGGAACTTAAATGTCCATTTAAACATGGCTTAGATTACCAGCGTCAGCAGTATCCAAGTGTCTCAGATATGACTATGAACCCTCCCCCACTACTAAAGTCTGAAGAGAGCCTAAACGTAAAAGCTTTGGATTGTTAGGTAAAACTTAAAGATGAATGCCCAACACTTCCTTTTTGTTTGTCCCCTGTAGGCAAGGGGGCTGCTTCCTGCAGCCCTGCATCCTCTGGGCAATGTCAGGGTGATCCCAGTCTCTTTGAGGGCCCTTACTCCTATACTTACAGCAGGCACCAGCTGCAAGTTCATCCTGTTTAAGAAACATTTACAAATGAGACATTTCTATCCATAAGACATTTCTAGCCTTCCTAGTTGGCTCAGTTTCTTCAGTGAAGGGGTAATTACAGAGTCCTTCCTTGATACAACACATTCTGGCACCTTCCCTCAGGTAATCCACTTAGGAGAGGTCCTGAATGACCCTGATACTACCCCAGACCAGGGTCAATCTGTTATCCTGGCAGCCTTCAGCCTTCACCTTCTTTCCCTCACCAAATCCTACGTAATGCTCAGACATTTTTTTCCTCTATAAGCCCAATCTGCCTCCTGATGTCAAAGCTCATTTGCTAATTTCTGGAGAATCTCATTCTAGCTTTCCTGGTTGGACTCCCTTCACGTCAGTGTTAACATTTCTATATCTTTCCTGTAAGTGCCCAGTCATCCCAGAGTATTTCCCCATTGCTCCTGTTAATTTGCCACATACCACTCAGAGGCTGGCCCTTGAGAGCCTCCTGAGCACTCACTTGTGTGGGTCACCAGCCTCTGCTGATTTTCTGTGCAGATCATTTTGGCCATGACTCCCTCTGATCTGGTAATAACCATGGTGTCTCACTCACCCCCTTCGCAGTTTAATGAACAGCTAGGTCCACCCACAGCTTCTTTCCTTTCAAATCTGCTTAGCTTGGCCTTGGAGGCCTCTGTCTTTTCTCCTCAGGTAAGTTTTTCTTCCCTGGAGTTTAATCAGTAAGCATTTTATTTTATTTTTTCCTTTTCCTTTTTTCCCCCATAGCCAATGTTCACATGGAAAGACTGAAGCTTGTTTCTTAAGCTGATTCAATTCTCTCTTGAGTCACCAAGTAAACCTAATTTGGAGAGACAGCGTGTTCCCGATAAAGTCTTTTTAATTCCCTTCTAAGAGTCTGGATTTAAAACAAATTCCATGTACTTTTCTCCCTGATTTTCATTCTAAGAAGACTTATTTTTGCTGTAATACCCACTCCATCTCTCTTGTGGCAACCAATGGACCTCTCTGGTTTTAATCACTGACAGACTCTCACACTGTTGTGGTGGCGCCCACTGTGGTGGCTGCCCTTGCGGTGGTGGCTTTGTGTGGGTGACTTTTGGAACAGGTGCGGCTGATTCTAGCATCTCAGATCTATCCCCTTCCACAATTCTTCTATCTCTTCAAGACTGAGCATAGAAGGGCATACTTTGAGGCTGGTTAGTGCCGCTTAGGGTTTAAAGATCAGATTCCCTCACTGTGCTCTGGGCTCATGGGGAATACTGTCCAGTCCTGGGCAGCAGTCCTGGCTAAGATACATTTCAAAGACAGAATTCATGTCCTTGTTGCAAAAATAATTATTCCATATACCTATATCTAAAAGGCTAAAGCTCTGTTTGGGGATAAGCTTTCCTCCTTAGGGATATAAAACTGTTTGGCTGAGTCTACTGTATCCACAGCCACGTCTGGCTACTGTCCCAACACTGACCAAAGGCCCACAGGTGCTCTAACCAGCTGTAACAGTCCCCACATAGGCTCAGTGCTTCAAATGGTCTTTGACTTACAGTGGGGTTACATGCTGCTGCTGAAACTCTCATAAGTTGAAATTTTCCTAAAAAAAATGCGCTCATAACCTATGGAGCACAGCACCTTAGTGTGGCTTACCTTAAATGTATCAGAACACTGACATTGGCCAAAAGTAGGGCAAACTATATACTACAGAGTTGATTCAAAACAGTGTTGACTATCTCCTGTAATTTATTGTATACCATACTGAATGTAAAAGCAGAGTGGCTGTCTGGTTATAGTACTGCATCATCAGGAGGGCACCAGCGGCCACTCATTTACTCTCAGACCACCTACCCCCACCCCACCCCTCATCCCTGGAGCTGAGGCCAAATTTACCTCAGGTCCTCACCTGGAGCCCAGGAAGGATGGAATACTAGGGAATGAAGGTCAGAGAAATCAGCTGCTTTTTTTTTTAACTTAAAAACTGAAGTACCTATAAACTATTCCTAGTGCCAGTGGCCTCCAGCTATAGAATACCAAGGACACACCTGTAGTTCAACGAGTTGTGTTCATTGCTTGATTTCATGAAGAAAAAAAGCACACCATGGGGAATTGCAGTGCAACCCCATAAGGATTCGAGAGGGCTTCTTATGGGGTTTGAACTGTGTCAGGTGACACAGGGACAGTGTGAGGCAGTTGGATATCACTCTGATGGATGCAGAATGAAGTAGCCATGGGGTCACTCTGTCTTGGTAACTAAATAAATCTCCTCTAGAGTGACCAAGCTAAAGCTATCCATGGTGAAGAAGAGCAGCCACTCACACTGACCAGAGGAGGGCATGGTTTGGACCATGCCTCAACTCAGACATGTGAGGGTAGTCTTGGTTGCTTCTCCACCCATCATGACTATGGTGGCATTGGATATTGATGCTCAGTGGCATTGTTCATTGCTCAGAGGGAGTGACTGAAGGTAACTAACTGGTGAAGCCAGACCAGATCCCCAATACCAGAGCAGCTTTTCTGTTTCTCAGTCATCAGTTGCAAAGTGAGAAAGGTTTGATTGCTTTGTACCACCTTGAGTATGCCCATGATGCCCTTGAAAAGGCTGGGCACCTCAGGTCAGAAGCTGGTTAGTCTGTCTCTGGTTTTCCTTCTTGTGTATGATCTCAATTGGTCAAAGTGAAAAGAGGGGAAATACTGTGATTGACAGCCCATAATCCAACATATGGAGAAAACCTTATGTGCAGACTCTACTGGCTCCCTAATTATAATGCTTCAACTCACAATTTCCAACTTTCTGATGATGCAATAGCATATCCATACAGACACTCTGCTTTCCTTTCAGTCTTGGGAGATCTACCTGTGCCATTACAGGTGATAGCAGGTCACTGAGGTGAAAGAAGAACCTTGCCAACAGTGTCAAGAGCAGCCAGTAGCAGAGGTTGTCAGCACAGTGCCAACCATGATAGAGAAGGTGGACAGTGCTGTTACCTGGTGGAAGTTTAACTGCAGCTGCAGGAGCCACCCAGGGCATCAGAGTCAAGTCGGGGTGAGAGATGACAGCAGGAGAGAACTAGTTCCTGTGAGGATGTGGATGAGTTGACCTGAAGTGCACAGACAGTCAGAGAGAAAGCACAGAAGGGACAAGTGAAGCCTGAGCCATGTATATAGGTGCTTGAATTTAATTTCAATTCTAGAAACTTTACTTCTCTATCTACACACCTGTGAGTGAGATTTTGAATCATCTCCCAAATGCCTGTATGTGTCTGAAGCTTGGTCCTCAAGATGGCCCTATGGGAAGGAGACAGGCAGCAGCCTTTAAGAAGTGGGGCTTGGTAGAGAGTTTTAGATCATTGGGGGTATGCCCTTGATGGGGATTGTGGCACAATCTCTTCTCCTTTCTCTTTGCTTCCTGGCTACCATGTGGTGACCCACTTCCTCTGCCACACACTCTGCCAGTCATGATGTGAATTGACTACTGCCTCAAGTGAATTGACTATGAACTGGGGCTTCTGAACTGTGGGCCAAAATAATTGCTTCCCATTTATATGCTGATTGCCTCAGGCACCTGGCCACAGCAATGTTAAACTGAGAACACAGAGGCATACATGCATATTTTGCCTGTCAAGTGACCTCTAAACTATCACATCAGTACAGAATACCTGATGAACACACAGGTGCAGGCCTCATGAAAGGCTGGAAATGACACACCCAAGATGGCTACTCAAACCTGGTAGGTGAACTCAGGTTTGGATGAGGAGGAGGAGGAAGAGAGCATTTTCTGTAGGGGATTTGCACTTGAGAGGAAGGAAAGAGAGAATGAAGTTAATAGAATGGCAGAGAAAGTGTGAATCTGCTGCGATCCTGCTTCCCTTAAAAAGTCTATTAAAATGAATAAATAATCTCATAAAAATTCAGGCATCATTAAAGACTTTAAGTCCTCATTTCCCATCAGCTACATACAGTCGCTTCCCCCGCGGTAAGCTGTATCCTGCTGGGGGTTTGCCTTTCCAGACTTTCTAGCACTTGCTTTCCGCACATGTGATTCTCCCACCCAGACTCTGTAAATGGAGGTTTCGCCATTCATTTGTTTGGTAATCCAGGTTTTTTCATGAAGAGTTATGTTAGTGCCCTTAGTAATTAAATCATAAAAAATCTTGTCTAAACTTTTAATCTAAGCAGTATAATACATTAAGAGTGGTAATGAAGAATATCTGTGTCCCATGTGTTCCCCTCCCAAACATTTAGCTGTTGTTTGGGTAACTACGTTTTAAAGGGTATGCTTACTCTTGTATAATTTCTTAATCTATCATTTTTAGACATATCTAATGGATTTCCATTACAGAAGATGAACAGCTAGACTTTTCTACTTCCAAATGCCTCTATCATCCCTCTTTCCATTCTGCAAATATAAGTACCATTTTCGGTAAAATAAATTGAATGTTCACCTTATTATGAAAAGCATGAACTCATTTTGTGAACTGTTTACAGATAAACCAAGCTGCATACTCTGATTACGTTTCCCTCCCTGGATGCCTTTCTTTTCTTTGCCTGCTTTTCTGTCACTCTGTGCAATAGAATTTAATGTTACGTTGCAACTCCTCACACCTGGCCTAACAACATACCAGACATTCGCACCAGTTGTAACTCTCCTGGAGGCCTCTATCCAGACTGGGGGCTCTCTCAGGCTTCTGCTTAGCCTCAATCAGCACCCCACTACCCCACTCACCACCTCTTTACCCATACTATAACTCATCTATGTCTCAATTCTTTGTTTAAGATTTATTTTTATTTATGTGTGTATGTGTATCCCTGTGTGGGTATGTGCACATATGTGTGTGGGCACCCATGGAAGCCAGAAGGCAATGTCAGATGCCCTGAAGCTAGAGTTGTGAGCTGCTTGACGTGGGTGCTGGAAATTGAACTTAGGTCCTCGGGAAGAGCAGCAAGCACTCTTAACTGCTGAGCCACCTGTCTAGCCCTGTCCTTAATTCTTGAGATTTTTTTTCCCTCCTTTTTCTTTGCTTTCTCTTTTTGGTGGAGGATTAAAAAAATTACATTGTTAGTTGTGAAACCAACACTGGCTTCTTACCATTTAATGGAATCTTTATATGTTCAATAATGTGTCCTCTCCCCAAAACGTTTCCTGGGCTCCTTAATGGATACATGTGGTCTTGAGCTATAAGTGGGTCAGATTTCTGAGATCTTTCCCCTGTGTGCTTTTTGTTTTATTTCTTCCTCTTTCGCCTATCTGACACAGAGATGTAATGGATTATTCTCTGGCAGGTAGATAATAATATTGAGGATGACACACTAACTGTAGCAATCAGAAGGAATGAAGTATATCCTTGATGCAATACCTTCTTGGAGTTATATACTGGTTCTATTCCTTCTTCTAGATTTTTCCATGAGAAGAAAGGGGGTGGGGGTGCTCAGTGTGTTTAAGTGGCTCTGTAGCTATGTACTTCTTAACTGATAAAACTGCTTCCTAAGAAAAAGAACATGATGCTGACACAGAAATCTGAAATGTTTTTATTTCCCCCACAATACTAGCTGGTAGAAATTTGAATGGAGAGAGAATTGCAGGAATTACTCTCTGTCAGCCTTTTGCAGGCTTCACTGTCTCCACCATTCACTGCTCTGAGGATAGCCCAATGCCTTCTGAGGTCTTGATTCTTTGAGGAATATTCTTTCCTAGGTGCTGCTCTGAGTCCCAGTGGTAGAGATCTTTCTATTAACAGTGCTGGGTATTCAGTGGCTCTTTTCACATTAACATTAATGTTAGGTTCTGTGGAGAGCCGTAGGCCCCCACCCCAGAATATAGCAAGACCTGGTTCCTGGCAAAGCTGTTTTTCAGACATCAAGGCTGGCCTGGTTTGAGATTAACCAGATGACTATACTTGAAAGCCTCACACAAACATGTTGTTCTAACTCGGGCACTTACCGCTTGAGAGACTCCCTCATTTTTCATGGAACTGCCTAGAAAACATCTTTGTATTACTTTGTAATCATGCAGGTGTAACCTTATAATTGATTCATAACTTGCTATAGAAAATTGTGGTGTTACTATGGAATTTACTCTATGACCAATTGGTGTGGTGTCATTGTGATATTCATTCTGTTAATTGAATTGCTCTACTTCAATGGAATTTTCCCTGCCAACTTCCCCCTCTCCTCCCTATAAAAACTTTGTGTGAATGTTCATTAAATGAGACTTGATCAGAAAGCCTGTCTTGTCTCCATTCTTCGCATCCCTTGTCCCTTTCCGTCCCCTCTCCTCCCTCCAGAAACCCACGTTGACTGTCCTGCGGGTCGGGACA
>NW_008345290.1:3715285-3716855 GCF_000622305.1 Nannospalax galili
CGGCATCCCCAAGGAACACGTTCCACAAGAATTCTTCACTCTGGACACGCCGTGGGAACCTGCCTTGGCTACAACCAGAAGTAAGTACCTATGTCTGATTATGGGACAAGAATTAAGCAGGCATGAACTTTATGTTAGGCAATTGCAGGATGCCTTATGGATGCGAGGAGTAAAGGTTAAAATAGAGGATCTATTGAGGTTCTTTGATTTATTAAGGAAACCTGTCCTTGGTTTCCCCAAGAAGGAATAATAGATATTAAAGGATGGAAAAGGGTAAAAAATGCTTTAGAGGATTACTATAAGGTCTTTGGACCTGAGAAAATTCCTGTTACAGCCTTTTCCTACTGGAACCTAATCAGGGAATTAATAGATTCAAATGAATCCTCCACCGAGGCTGCCATAAAGCAAACTTCAGGCCTCCTACAAGGCACCCCTCAGGAGCCTCCCGGTGATAAAATAATTCCCCCTAAGGAGATAGACCTTATCTCCCTTGACAGTGACGAGGAAATGTCACCCAAGACATGTTCTAGGATTTCAAATCCTAAACATGTTAAATCAGAGCCTAACTCTAAGTTCAGTGCTGATGTCACAACACCCCAGTCTGGCACTGAGCCCACCGCTCCTTTTGAGGCGTGTTCCACGCCCCCTCCTTATCCTCTCCCAACAGTTCTACCTGCCCTCGAGGCATTTCCCACTTCTCCCCTCGTTACCCAATTAAGAAATGAAGTGGCTCTATTAAAAGAACAGCTAGCCCTAGAACAACAAAAGCAAGAACTGCTTGCAGGTCTTCAAGACCTATCAGTTAAAAGTAAACATTCCCTGCAAGGTGCGGCTTTCCCCGCCCTGCAGCGCTTTGTTTTCCCAGTCTTTGAGACCACACCAAAAGACAATGATGAGCCCACAACATCGTCCCTTTAAACTATCAGAAATGAAAGAGTTAAAAACTGCTGTTGTTGCAAGGTGCTGCTTTCCCTGCCCTGCAGCGCTCTGTTTTCACGACAACATCGCCCCTTTAAACTCTCAGAGATGAAAGAGTTAAAAGCTGCTGTACAATGGCTAACTCCTACTAATGGAAATACTCTGGTAAAGGCAGTCCTTAGTGGGGGTGATTATTTGCTATGGAAATCAGAGTTACTGTAAAGAAACAGCTAAAAAGAAATCAACAAGAAACTGTAAAAACAGCTAAAAAAAATCAACAAGCCAAAAATGAATAAGATCTTAATATGTTCAATGCTAGGCTGGTATATCTTGTGAGTTTGAGGTCACCTGAGTTACAGACAGACTGTGTCTCAAAAATATGATGCCCCCAACATTCCTATTTTCTAATTTATAAAGGACATTATAAAAACTTATAACAATAGTTGACTCAGATTTGAAAGGATATATTTTTGTTTAGTGCATTAGCAATGCTTCATTACTGCCAATTGTTCCACGAGTAATTCATGGTATGCAATATTTTATCTCTGGAAAGGAGCCTTCCCTTTGACATTTAAAATATGATTCTTGTGTTCTGTGTTCACTGTGACTGTGTCTGAAACTGAGACAGCCAGTGTGAGTCTATGTAAGGTCT